>NC_073387.1:13863043-14201713 GCF_028641065.1 Leucoraja erinaceus | reverse complement strand
GGGGGGGGGGAATTGTTATTTTCTTCAAGTTTTCTTCACAGTTCTTCTGCAGCGTTCAAGGCCAGTGCTTATATGGGGATATTGCTGCCAATGAATTTTCTGTCTTGCACTAATAATGACATTGTTTGTGAAAGATTAACATGGGAAAAATTGCGTTCAGGAGACTGGAAAGCTAATTTTCTAATAGGCGTTAAACTACCTAGAAAGGTGCATAAAATTTCACTATTCACCTTGATTTTCAATGGCTTGGCATGACTTTTTGCGGAGTTGTGCTAATAAGTTTTTAGTCCTCAATATTTCAAATCATAAAAAAATTTGGATAGAGTTAATGAAATTAAGTCATTTCTGGAATGAGAAGGTTAAAAAATCAGAGGGCACAGATTTAAGTAATTAGCAAAAGGAAAAAAGACAAAATTATGAGAAATCTTTATCAGAAATGGATGGGATTATCAATCGATTCAATGATACTTTATTGTCACATGCACCTAGATTCAGTGAAACACATACAGCCAGGTAAAATCATGTAGCAGATCCCTTAGGGAGTACACAAGTGTCGCCACGTTTTGGCCCGACAAAGTTATAAACGACACTATCTCCATCCGGCCGCTGCACACTGCACCGACTGGTCCCATCTTGGTTCTCACATAACCCAGGTTTATCTTCATTCTTGGTGGCCCTCTTTGCTCTTTGACTGCTCTCACTCAGCTCTACGACGCATCTCCTCACTCTCCGATGGCCCTACTCGCTCTACGGCGGCGCTCGCTGACAGCTCTCCTCACTCTTGACGGGTCCTCCCAATCTCCGATGATCATCCTCGCTCTCTGATGGCCAAATGACAGAGTGATGAATATAGATTAAATAACAGCTTTCCAAAGTGAATTGGATAAATGTTTGCAGAGGAAATAAATACTGGAAAATGAAGCAGGAACCAAGGAATGGGGCAGTAGATTGGTTACTTCTTACTAACCAATTGTAGTGTTTGTTAGTAGAAGCGCCTATTATGCGGTTTATATCATCAGGAATTTGCCTACGTAATTTAGTCTGAGTAACTGCTGGTTACCAAAGATCCTCCGCTATAGGATCTTTGCTGGTTACTATACCACCTTGCAGACGAGTGCTGTTCTACCTTGATGCGTGCACGACTCGACTCATTACATTACTTTCAGAAAGCCTTTGATAAGGTCCCACACAGGAGACTGGTGACTAAAATTAGAGCACATGGTATTGGGGGTAGGGTGTTGACGTGGATAAAAAATTGGTTGTCAGACCGGAAGCAAAGAGTAGGAGTGATCGGGGCCTTTTCAGAATGGCAGGCAGTGGCGAGTGCAGTGCCGCAAAGCTCGGTGTTGGGTCCGCAACTGTTTACCATATATATAAATGATTTGGAAGAGGGAATTAGGAACAACACTAGCAAATTTGCGGATGACACAAAGCTGGGTGGCAGTGTGAACTGTGAAGAGGATGTTAGGAGGTTGCAGGCTGACCTGGACAGGTTGAGTGAGTGGGCAGATGCGTGGCAGATGCAGTATAATATAGATAAATATGAGGTTATCCACTTTGGCGGCAAAAACAAGGGGGCAGATTATTATCACAATGTGGTTAGGTTAGGTAAGGGGGAGGTACAGTGAGACCTGGGTGTCCTTGTACACCGGTCACTGAAAGTTGGCGTGCAGGTACAGCAGGCAGTGAAGAAAGCTAATGAAATGTTGGTCTTCATAACAAGAGGATTTCAGTATAGGAGTAGAGAGGTTCTTCTGCAGTTGTATAGGGCTCTGGTAAGCCCACATCTGGAGTATTGCGTACAGTTTTGGTCTAATTTGAGGAAGGACATCCTTGTGATTGAGGCAGTGCAGCGTAGGTTCACGAGATTGATCCCTGGGATGGCGGGACTGTCATATGAGGAAAGATTGAAAAGACTAGGCTTGCATTCACTGAAGTTTAGAAGGATGAGGGGGATCTTATAGAAACATATTAAATTATAAAAAGGACTGGACAAGCTAGCGGCAGGAAAAATGTTCCCAATGTTGAGCGAGTCCAGAACCAGGGGCCACAGTCTTATGCCCCTGTCCCACTTAGGAAACCTGAACAGAAACCTCTGGAGACCTTGCGCCCCACCCAAGGTCGAAAGTGGTTTCCGCGTAGTCGAGCTGCTTCTATGTTCCGGCGATTGTTTAAAAAAATTCAAAACCGGCCTCGACTAAAAATAGGTTGTCATTTTAAAAAGCGGTCATTTTTTAGTCGAAGCCGGTTGCAATGCTAATTGAAGGTGGTTACCAGAGGTTGCAGGTAGTGGAAGGAAAGACCTCCCTGGTGGAATAAAACTGGGTGAAAAAAAAGGTTAATATTAACATAAGCATGTGACCTCTGTCACTCCTGTGTGTGCTCAATCATGGTTGCAGAGTTCTTTTAGCATAGAAAAGTTTTTTTTTCTTACAAAAGCCTCCCAGGTTTTTTTTAAATCATTCTGAACCATGAGAGCAGGGAAGGAACAAGTTAAGTGGATGTTACTAAAAGTACATCTACTGCTGTCAGCAGCAGCCCTTTTGCTTCATCAGCCTTTCAAGAAAGGCAGAAGGGAAAGCACAAGGGTGAAGAGGAAGCAGATGATGAGGTGTCAGTGGGTGAAGCCCTTCTTGCAAAGAAGATTGATGCTTGGACAGTATGATAACCTGATGAATGTGCTGCAAGAGGAGGATTTGTCTGCATTTTAAAACATTTTTAAGTTGTCTAGCTCATTAAACAGCTCAGGTGTGATTCGTAGAAAGTTTTTAAATGCAGACAAATCCTCCTCTTGCAGCACATCCACTCTACTCAGCGGGTCTCCGGTGCCGTCCCCGGTCACATCCCCAGTCACTTCACAGGTGAAAGGAGGAGACGCGGATTTGTACCACACTGGCGCCGGATGGGTCAGCAGGCCACCCCTTAGGTACGGTGATTTTGTGTAACCATCTATACTTCCCCATATGCGTTATTAGCGTTTCAGCTACTGTATTGTTTAGGCACCATGTATCCACGTCTCTATGCTTTATTTTGTTTCTACAAGGAAGGATGTAGATTGGTTAATTCTTACTAACCAATTGTAGTGCTTGTCAGTAGAAGTTCCACCTACTATGTGGTTTATATTATCAGGCGTTTGCTTACGTAATTTAGTCTGAATAGCTGCTAGTTACTATAACACCTTGCAGACGAGTGCTGTAAGAGTACTTTAATATATATATGTTGTACCTTGAGGTGTGCACGACTCGACTCATTACAGGGACCACCTGGATTTGTTTTCAAAAGAACCGGCACAGACTTAATGCATTAAGTGGCTTCATTCTATGTCTAGCTCAGTTTAGAGATACAGCATGGAAACAGGCCTATCGGCCCACCCAGTCCGTGCCGACCAGCCATCACCGTATACTGGTTCTATTTTATCCCAGTTTCGGATTGTTTACACTATGGACAATTTAGAGAAGCCAATTAACCTACAAATCTGCACATCTTTTGAATGTGGGAGGAAACATACCTATGGTATTCACCATAACTATCTGACAGAGTCTCTTTGATTTTCTCATCCACGCTTCTACCACCCTTTTACTACCTGGGCTTCAATCGAGTCTATTACGTTTTACTTTATGAAACAAATCTTTTTCCCTCAAAATCATATGGAATCACATTGCCCTGAATGATAAATTAAGAATTTTACTAATGAGTCCAATGTAACTGTTTCAAAATGTACAAAACAATTAAATAGTTTTGAATTATAATCATTGGTGAATGTGGATCGATCTTGAGGCCATAACCTCAAGTCAGGTGTGTAAGTTATGAAGAGGTGCCAAGACCATTTTTAAATATATAAATTATTCTCTAGAGTCATTAGAGTCATGGATGGCCTGAGAATGAAATGGCAACCTGTCTGGCTGTTTTTTGCATAAAACGAAACCGCAAAATGTTGCTATACATGAAGTTTGAAGTGTTCTTCTTCATTATATTTTATTTGCAGATGGAAAGTATTGGAAATCTAAATGAATTTTAACCTTTATTGCAAAGGGATTATAATGTAAATAGAGGGACGTCAAACTGCAAGTATGAAGGACAATGGTGAGACCACATCTGGACTATTGCGTAGAGTTTTGGTCTCCTATTTGAGGAGGGATATACTTGCTTTGGATGCAGTTCAGAGAGATGTCACCAGGTAGATTCCTGGGGTAGAGAGATTGAAGAAGGATTGGGGGCATGATTAGCGCCCCATTGGCGCATGGAGTCGCATGCTCGTGGGACATGAAGAAGGATTGGGGCAGATTAGGTCTACATATTGGATGTAAGGAGAATGAGATGAGATTTTACTGAAATATATCAGATTCAAGGGATGATTGACAGTAGATGCTGAAAGGATTTCGACTCGTGGGGGAAACTAGAACTTGAAGATGTTGTTTTTAAGTACTGGGTTGCATATTTAAGATAGAGATTAAGAAGTTTCCTACATCAAATGGTAAATCATTTTGGTAAACCCCAAAAATCATTGAATATATTCAAGTTCAAGATAGTAAGTTTTTTTTGAAAGCTGGAGTTGAGGGGTGACCTTGTGAAAACATATGACTTTATGAGAGACAGAGTAGACAGTCAGAACCTTTCTACCAAAAAGGAGATATAAATCTAGAGGGCATAACTTTAAGATAAAAGGGGCAAAGTTTCATGGAGATGTACGAGACAAGGTTTTTACACCAAGGTGGTTATTGCCTGGATCGCTGCCAGGGGTGGTGATTGAGGCAGATATGATAGTGAGATTTAAGATAGGCACATGGATATGCATGGATTGGAGGGATGTGAATCATTTGCAGGCAGAAAATATTAGTTTATCTGACATCATGTTTGGCACAGAGATTGAGGGTTGCAGGGCCTATTCCTGTGCTGTAGTTGAAGGTTATGTCAGACAGAAGAATGGAGTGAAGATCTTGATCAGACAAGTCATGTATTGAAACATCATTTGCTTTGTTGGCAGACAAGTCGAGCTAAAATTCTGCTACACAGAGACAAGGGCCAAGTTTAACGTTTCTTTGCAACCAGCGCAGCACCAACTGCGATCTTCAGAGCCGATACTTCCTGAAGGTAATGTTAAGGGAACACATTATCTCACCCATGCTTGGCTACAGTAAAAATTAAATATTCTCGTGTGCATTTACAAAAGCAATTAAAATGGAATTTCAATTTCTATCCTTTATATTTGTAATTGCTTTAAATATATATTGTTCTTTTTTGAGGAGTGCCGGTGCTAAAAGAAATGGAGAAGATGTTTTAAATTATTCCCATTGTTTATTGAAGTGTCAAAATAGAAATCATATCAGGTAACAGATGGAAACGTTTCAGATGAATCACTAAAGTAGATGCACTGTTTGATGAATTATGTGCTAATCCCTGTTATTTAAAAAAAATGGGAGGTTGTTATCATGCTTTAGGAATGTTTTGATTATTTATCCTTCATGTTTGTGCTTACCAAATATTGAACCATTCAAGTTCTCTTCATTCATGGCAAACCGCTCACCAACCAGAAAATAAGATTTGTTCAGGGATAAATATAAGGCATCTTTCAAAGATGAATTCCACCCATTTATCCAGCAGTATCTCTCTAACTACGCACTTGTTTTCATAATGCAATGCAATATTTTACAGCTTTACAGCAGATAATTCCAAAAAAATATTTTATTACTTCTGTAATGTCTACCTTCTTTCCTTTGCAGTTGCTCTATGGTTATAAATAAAATTGTTGTCTGTGAAATTCATGACTCAGTCATTCACAGAACAGAAACGGCAAACTACTTTGACTTAGTAGACCAGCGTTGACCAAAGATAACTGGTTACTCATCATTGACAGAACCATTTAAATATTTCTTAATACTAACTTTGTTTTTATCTATTCAATAACATAGAACACAGAACAGTGCAGCACAGGAACAGGTGCTTCGGCCCAAAATGTGCTAAACATCATGCAAAAATAACCTCATTTGTTTGCACGTGATCCATGTACCTCCATTCCCTGCCTATCCAAACACCTATCTACAGGCTTATTAAATGCCTGCAGAAAGAGTGCAGCACTTAATATCCTATTAGATTTCAACATGGAACAAATCTGTTTGATATCGCGAAGATATCTAAAAAATAACGCCGGACAATCTGAAATGCTTAGGAGTCGTTAAATATTTTGAAAGTGTTGATTTTCCAACAAAAATAAACATATACATTAAAGTATTAAGGGCCTGTCCCACGAGCATGCGACTGCATGCGGCAAGCGCGACCAAACCAGAAGCAGGGGCCGCGCGGAGGTCGAGTGAGTGACATGAAGTTCGAACGAAGTCCGCAGGAAGTTCGCTCATGACGTACGGCGTCGAGGTGGTGCGTATGGTGTCGTGGCGGCTGCGGGCCGGCAGGCCGTTGCCATGCGGAATTTTTGAAAATGGACAGTTTTACGGAGCCCCCCGCGATGTCGGGACCAGCTCCGCACAACTCCATATGGCTCCGGCGATTGAAGTGGGATCGGCCCCGCGAGGCCGTACGTCTCAAGCGACCACGTTAGGTCGCGCTTGCCGCATGGAGTCGCATGCTCGTGGGACAGGCCCTTTAGGTCGTGCTTGTCGCATGGAGTCGCATGCTCGTGGGACAGGCCCCTTATGCTTTAGCTTCCATTCATAATGGAGCATATATCTTTGATTGAATTTCATTGTTCCACTTTGGTACGTATGACAATTAAACACGCTTGATCTTTACTTATTCTCCTTTCCAGAAATCATTGACCCCTGAATAGAAATGATTTTTCTAGGTTCTTCTATGGATTTTCAATCAATAGAGGTCAGTCATTATGAGTTTCAACAATAAATGTTGAAAATATAATTGACTGATGAGAATGCTGATCCCAGTTTATGCCTATGCAGCTGTATACCTGGCCTCCCATCTGCCTCATTGGAGACCTTTGAACGATCTTTAATGGTCCTTATCGTACTTATCTTGCACTAAATTGTACTCTTTGCCTGTACGCTGTGAATGGCTTGATTGTCATCATTAGACTTTAGACTTTATAGGTAAAGTGTAGATACAGGCCCTTAAGGCATTAGCACTATCCTACACACAAGGGACAATTTACAATTTTACCAAAACCGATTAACCTACAAACCTATACGTCTTTGGAGTGTGCAAGGAAACTGGAGAACTCAGGGAAAACGCATGCAGTCACACAAACTCTGAACACACAGCACCCGTAGTCAAGATCGAACCTGGGTCTCTGGCGCTGTAAGACAGCAAATGTATCGCTTTCATGTATCGTCTTTTCATTGACTGGATAGCACACAAACCAAAAGCTCTTCACTGTACATCGGTACATATGACAATAATAAACTAAACTACCATGTGACAGAAGTTACTTAATCATGACAGAACTGGTGAACAGTTCATTTTTATTCTCCCTAGTTTTAGAGGTCAATCATTTTCCTTGAGAACACCATATTCTGCATAAACTACTGATTAGTGTGGAACCTTTCTGGTTAGCATAATTAAGATAATCATTTTTGTAATCATCTGAACATTCAGGGGAGTCCCACGAGATGTATTTCAATAATAACAGCAAGGAAAAGATTGAAAAAAGAGTTACACAGTTGAATGGAAAAGGAATGTGATTCTTACTGGTCTAACATGTTTTAACATATTCAATATTCTGTTTTCTGTTTATTTCTGCCTATATGTTAGATATATTGTAATTGTTTTCCTGAAGCAGTAGAAATTAGTCACATTGGGGCACATGTACCCAGCCTCAATCACTGGATGTCTAGACACTTAAAAGCTTCCAATGCTTGCCCACGAGGGACATATATATTTTTTCCCCACCATTCACGTGTAATGCATGATACAAAGTGTGCAAAATAGCATTAAAACAGAAGAGCCTGAGTTATACTTTTGATGACAGACTTTTAACCCTTGAAATTAGTTGCATTGGTTAGCAATTATTTCAGCATTATGTAAAAACAGGAGACAGTTCTCTATTTTCCAGTGTGCTCCACATTTGGCATCAATATGTACTGCAAAACTTTGCCTGTACTGTCTGTTGGTATTTATAGTATCTTCACAGACAAATCGTATAGATACTGCATCATAATTAGTAAGGTATAGGGCTAACAGTCAGAAGTCTGGATCTTTAATTCAGCAAGGATCGCATTGCAGCTGGGGAATATGGATTGAAGAAATTAAATAAATATGAATTAAAGGATAAACTATTCACAGGTAATATGGAATAGACAATAATTGTTGTTTATATAGAGCCAATATTGTTTTGTGAAGATTTGTTCATTGCATTACTGCAATTATAAGGGGTCTAGATGAGTTTCACCGTGTGTATTGTGCACAATATTGGCTACTTCACATAAAAAAAATTATACTAGCTATAGCAGGAGTGCAGTAAAAAATTATTAAACTGGTTCCTTGAATGGCAGTCTATCACATTAGGAGAGATTAAGGAGGCAAGGTTTCGTCTCTGGAGTTTAAAAATTTCAGAGGTGACGTTATTGGGAAAATTACAGAATTCTTAAAAGTACTCCATTTTGGATAGGGGTAGGATGTTTCCCCTTACTGAGCAGTTGAGAACTATGTTATGGATCAAAGAAGAACATAGAATAATGGAGCATAGAAACAGGCCCTTCAGCCCACCAATCCAGCACCAACTATTCTTATTATTCAATGCCTCTTCATGTTGGTCTAAATACCTATTAAATGTTGCCATTGTATCTGTTTCAACTACCTCCCCTGGCACGGTTTTCCAGGTACTCTCCATATAAAGGGACGTGTCTCATGAATCTCCTTTAAACTTACCTCCTCTCACCTGGAATCTGTGCCCATAATATTTGAGATTTCTACCCTGAGAAAATTACTGACTATGGGCTGCCAGAGGAAGGTCTCGAATTAAAGAGGATGGCCTGACCCACTGAATTCTTGCAGCAGAAAAAAGTTTGTTTTTTATTGTACCAGATTTCAGCATCTGCAGTCTTTTGTGCCTCCTTTTAAAAAAATACATCTTCCCCAATGTCTTCTCACTATGGAAATGAGGGTGAAGGGCATTGGGAGGATTTCCTGGTGCTCTCTAACATTTGCAACACCAAGGTTCTGAGGTAGGATTTCACTTGCACCTCTTTTTTTATTTCGAAAATAAACTTTATTCGGAATAAAAGATATTCAGCAAGGGCCATTGTCTTGGGCAAGACAGTGGCACAGCACAGCCACTGAACTATTGCCCGCCATAGCACCAGAGCAATGTTGCTTCACAACACTAGGGACCCGGGTTCAATCATGACAACCGGTGCTCTCTGTGCAGAGTTTGAACATTCTCCTTGTGACTATGTGGGTTTTCTCCAGGTGCTCTGGTTTCTTCCCACATTCCAAAGAAATGCAGATTTGTAGGTGATATCCCTTCCCTTGTTTGCCTAGCGGGTATCCTTCCTAGACTTTGCCCCTCAATGACCAGCAGTAGAAGGAACCTCGACTATGGTGTTCTGCCTTCAGTGCATTCCTCAGCACAAATTCACGCAGTCTCGAATGGGATAGTCAACAACATTCTGTAGTGGACACCATGCTGTACTGGGATACCAACAAGTTGTGGGCAGGCTAAAGAGCATCTTTCACTGGGTTGATGGTCTTCCAGCAGCATCCGATGTCTGTCTCCCTATGTGTCCTGGAAACAGCCCGAGACTCAGAGAGTCTTCTATTGTACATCTGTTCATGATGAACCATGACAAGGACCATTGTATCATTCGTCAGATCCTCTTTGCAAATCCACACTCTGCAAAGAGATGGGCAACACACTCTTCCCCATAGGAGTCACCCAGAGGGCAGAGGGCATCAGTAAAAAGAGGTTGATGATCGAGGAATGAAATCAGATGCTTCAGGTCGGACTGATTTTAGTAGGGGGTAGAAAACTTGAAAAGATAGGTGGGGACCCGACAAAGCTCGGCAAGTGATAGGTGGATAGACACAAAAAATGCAGGATGCAGGATCTCTGGAGAAAAGGAATATGTGATGTTTTGGGTCGAGACCCTTCTTCAGACTGATAGTCAGGGTAGAGTGAGAGAGAGGGTGTTGCAAAACTCTGGTTGGAGAGGAGAAGGAATCACAGAGAGAGGGGAGCATTGAGAGAGGTGAATACAGGTGAAGGGGATCAGCTGAGTGCAAAGATCCTATATAGGATGTTTGGCAGAGAGCGCTCTTCTCCCAGTTGTCGCTGGCCTGGTAGACAAAAGTGCTGAGGAAACTCAGCGGGTGCAGCAGCATCTATGGAGCGAATGAAATGGGCAACGTTCAAACTGGCCTGGCACTTGCAGTGGCGACGTCGCCAAGCTAGTGGGCGCTGTCTCTCGCCGCGGCCGCTCACATCCGCTGCGGCTGCGACGGGCTCCATTTATCGATCGGAGGGCAAAGCCGACGGGAAAATAGCGAGCGGAAGCCTCCTGCCCTCGACCGACAACAGGATCACCGGCTTGTTGCTCCCCCAACCCCCGCGCCATGGCGGACAACAACAACCGATATCAGGCGGTGAGTGGCGGCTCGGTCAAACGGTTCCCGGGGAGGAGCTGGGTCTGTGTCCCCGGGCGGTTGAGGGACGACGCCGGTGCGATTGCCCAGCAACGCCGAGGCTTCGCGTCCTCCACTGGGCCTCGTCCTCCTTTAACATCGAGGGGAGCTGAAGATTTAGGCAGCGAGGACTGACGGCAGCCTTGGCATCGGATTTAACAGCCAGCTGCCAATAGCTATTGTACACGAATAGGAGTCAAAACTGAATCCATTCGTTAAATTATGCCTTACAAACGAAGCTGGGGGTGGACGATCTGTTGTAAAACGATGTTGTGGGAAGTGGCAGCCACACCATTTGTTTTTGGCATAACATCAGTATTCGGCTTTCTTAAATCACCGTCCGAAGGCGGCTTTAAATGTTGGATGGAGGGATTGTGAGGCTCGGTCTGTCTTAACCAAACGTGAGCCCCATTTAAATTGACAGCGCTGAATCGAGATTTGGAGGAGTTCAGCACGGATGGAAAATGTGTCAACGTCAGAGTGTGATGCAAAGAATTAGAAAAGTGACTGGAATTGCAAATATTTTAGCACACGTTCCATTTTGCATTTGACAGTGGCCTACAGTAAGATATCGTAAATTGAGTGGTTGGCACTCTTAGGTAGCATTTCTGCCTTAAAGGCTTATTTTAAGTATTAATTTAAAGATGAATAACTAAAGGGGTATTTTGTTCTCATTTTAGCAAAGTGCACGATCCAAAATAATATTAATACCAGTCGTTTTTGGTAAAATGGTAAATACTCATCTGAGTCTGTGATGTACAGGTTATCTAGCTGATTGGATTAGCTTTTTGAGAGGACCGATGTTATGTCATAGCTGCACCATTTTTCCTTGAAACCAATGGATCCATAAGATATATTAGGGAAATTTGTACCAATAACATATGCCTGCCAGATAACACAGAACAATAAAACTCATCCTAAACATAATGGTATATGGTCCTTTGTGTCTGATGAAACTTGTTACTTAATTTGTTGGTGTCTGTCATAAATATTTTGGTGAATTGCTTTGGGATGTTTTATTTTGTAAATATGTCTTTCAGTTTGGAGATTTCCCTAACAATGAAAATTTTCTCTAAAATCAAACAGATGACATTCTTTATTTTGTAATTAGCTTTATTAATTTATGTGGTGGAATTTTATTTTAATAAACTTTTCTTGTCAACATTTTTTGAATATGGTATAAATTGGAGGGCAGATTTGATTAAATTCTGCTAAATATATGCAACCTATCATCATTTGGAGGTTCAATACGAAGGTATTTCGTTTATTTTGGCTCCTGTCCAACAGTTACAGCTGGTTAAATTGTCACAACTATAGATAGTGATGACATTGGAAAATGAGTTGCACTTTAAAGATGTTAGATTTTAAATTTGTACTTTAAAATTAATCATGCTTAACATTTTTAGGCGCCTGAGAAGAATATCAGGCATGTTTAGCAATGTAACATTTGATGCATGTACAGGATACATTTTTCTGAGATGGGGGAAGGGAAATAATAGTCACATGGTCCACTCGGGCAGCTGACTGTGCAGCTTTATTGCAAACTTGTGACTTGTTGCGTTCCTTTTTTTGGAGAGTTTCTTTTGAAGGCAAGTGGACATGGGCGTGATCCAGGAGAAAAGAGAATAACTTTTTTGTTAAAATCTGCAAATCTATGAATTGAAATGAGGAGTACGGATTGGGATGGAGCAAAACCTTTGTATTTGGAGTTATGCACTTGCATCATAATAGACATCTAAATGGATGTTTTTTTTTGTAGCCCTATTTTTATTCCCATGCACAATATTTCAGGAAAGTATATTGCACTGATTTGTCTCCTGAAACATTCACTCCATTAGTGGTTGGCAACTCTACATATTTTGATAGATAATGTACTGTAAGATTAGTTCCTAAGTAGTAAGAGTATCTCTTGGGAACACAGCATTTTCTGTTTGCTGCTTGTCCATGGTGTGTAGAATATATCTGTACAAGTAGGTAAAATTGCAGGTTTAGTTGCTGGTGTACATTTGAGATTACTCTTCTCCATCTCAAGACTCAAGATGTTTTATTGTCATATGTCCCAAGCAGAACAATGACATTCTTACTTGCAGCAGCACAGCAGAATATGTAAACACAGTATTCTGTAAACAATATAATAAGTGAAACGAAGTTCAGTGTGTGTGTGTGTGTGTTTATACATAAACAACAATAATGCAAAAGGACAAAACCAATGCCTCCAATTCTATGTAGTTCAGAGCTTATTTAGTGGTTGTAGCGTTTAATAACCTGATGGCTGTAGGGAAGAAGCTGTTCCTGAATCTGGATGTTCGAGATAGCAGATATCTCTGCAGATGAATAATTATTGGCCACATAATGATAATTGAGGTGTAGGTTTATTATTATCATGTGTACCTAGGTAAAGTGAAAAACTTTGATTTACGTGCTATCCAAACAGATCAAATATACAATGCATAAATACAATCGTCAAACTTGAGTACAATAGATAGAACAAAGGGGAAGAAAGAGAGTGCATTATTTAGTTCTCAGCATGGCCATGCATTTGTTCCATAAACTCTAATATCCTCAGTGGGGTTGAGGTGACTTGGAAAGTACCCTAGCTTATGGATGGACTGTTCAGAAGAAGTATCATGAGATCAGCAGATTGGTCTTCTCGCCTGTCCGTCACCACGAATGTAATGCCCGGAAGGAAGGTGTAGAAGGAAGGACTGGAATGGGCCAATTCTTTGATTATGTTTGGCTGCTTTTCTGAGGCAGCATGAAGTGTAGATAGAGTCAATGGTGAGAAGTCTGATTTGGAGCCGGCAGGTGCGTTGGTGTGGTGCCGTAAGCAAAAGTGGTGGCAGCTCCAGAGTGGAGTCTATACCTACCCTAAAACCCCACACACTTCCTCTCCCTTTTCTAAATTCCAAAAACAGTACCCTGCCCCCCTAGGACCACCCACCTTACTCCCCCTTTACCCTTCCCCATTCCTCCCCACTTCAGTTTTGTTCCGATCCCCTCCATATTACAAAACTTACCCCTCCACAATCACCACCACACACCTCTCCTCCCACACACTCTGCCCCCTTCCAGTCGAGGACCTCTCCCGGAGGTGGGGCTGACCTCACAAGCCTGTGGAGTCGGGGGAAGCCGCCTTTTGGAGCCGGGAGGTGCGGTGTGGTGCCGTGGCCGGTGGCAGCTGAGTGGAGTCCCTCCCACCCCACACTCCTCTCCCCCTCTTTCCAACACACACCCCTGCCCCCCCAACCACCCACACCCCCCCTTTACCCTTCCCCATTCCTCCCCACTTCACCCCACCCCTCCATACCACCAACACCCCCCCAACCCCCCCCAACACACACCTCTCCTCCCACACCTCTCCTCCCACACCCCCTCCGAGCCGGGAGGTGCGGTGTGGTGCCGTGGCCGGTGGTAGCTGAGTGGAGTCCCACCCCCACACCCCCCCTCCTTCCCCACACACACCCCCCCCCCAACCCCCCACCCCCCCCCCCCCCCCCCTCTCACCCACATCCTCTCCCACACCCCCCCCCCTCCCACACACACCCCCCCCTCCCCACACACCCCCTCTCTCACACCTCACCCTCCCCCACACCTCCTTCCCTAACCCCCCCCCCCTCCCCCCACACCACATTTTCTAGAACTTGGATTCTCCCCCCAGAAACATCTTCACCATGGTGGATTTGATATGATAAGAACTGTGCTACATGGGGCAAGCCTTTTTTTTTAAACCTCTGATTGAATAAGCATAACCTGTGGACAGTTGTCTTTCTTGGAGCAATTGCCATGTAGTAAGTATCTGATTGCCTGTGGGCATTCCTCTTAATAAATAAGGAAGATTTCTTTGAAGAAGCTTAAAGTGCCTAGCAACAGTTTTATTTCCACGTTATTCTCCATGTGAAATTGTATATTGACCATTTTTGGTTTGTCAGATTTATTTTCTTGTATGCCAAATAATCTCTGAAAATTGCACTGGTATTACAAGCAGAATACAGTCCTGATGAGTAATCTGTCTGTAGGCGTCAATTCTAATGAGTATTTGACTGGATGTATGCTGAGTAACACAGTGGCACAGCACTTAGCATTGTTCTCACAGCTTCAGAGGCGTTGGATCGAGCCTGATCTCAGGTGCTGCCTCTGCACAGCGTGCATGTTGTGATCATGTGGGATGCTCAAGGGTGCTCTGATTTCCTTCACAACCCCTGAGCTATGCTTTGTAATTGAATAGTTTGTTTTTAAAGTTTTCTATTTTAGAGGTATGTTGTTAAAGAGTGAGTTTTAACTTGTATCTACTATTTTGTCTGTGTAGTTGCAGAATGAGGAAGAACCTTTGGAAGTGTCAGAATCTGGGGCTGAGGCTGCTCCTCCACCATATAGCAGCATTGCAGTAGAGAGTGCAGGTATGTAGAAATGTGTAGGAACTGGATGGAACATACTTGGATCAAAATGGGTATGTAATAGCTCACCAGTTTTTAAAGAATGATGTTCTAAAGTTTGGAAAATATTTCACTATCATAAAATGGGATGACTCTTTACTTTAAACTTTACTATTTTCTCTTGTTCACTTAATCCAAGAGGTATGCACTTATTTTGTAGTGTACCTCCAGGAAACAATGTAATGTTTTAAGTTATTGCTGTGTACTGTGCCATACTGTGTCAGTTTCTGGCTCCATATATTTTTCATAACGACAGATTGCTCCCGTCTTATCTCTATAATGCCACACCAAAACTCTAAAACATAGTTCAGCATCTACAACATTCATTGGTTCAGATTTTCTGTTGCTAATTTTCCTGACCAGCAGCCAACGAACATGATTAGAACAATTCTTGATGAGAACATGATAAGTATAAAGGTAAAGGCTTGAGAAATTCAGAAAATGTTGTGAACATTCAGCAGGGTAGACAGCATCTCTGAAAAGAGATGGCTACCTGAAATGCTCGCAGCAGTGTAGAATTATTGGGATATTGTTTTAATATGGTGAAGGCCATTCTTTGTATCTCTATAAAACGGTTTCGAACCAGCATGATTTTGGGTGTGACTGTCATGTCTTCCATCAGCCAAAGTAATGATATTTTTAATTAGTTTACTCTGGAATGTTGGAATTTTAAAGGGAAATAGAAAATGATGATTTAAAAAAAAAAAACCAATTGTAATATAGATATCTTTCATCAATAGCAGCAACAACAGTTTTCATTTATAACCCATCCTTAACCCAGTCGTGTGTTCCAAGACTCCTATCCTGAATCTTCACTGGGAACAAAATTTGGTCAAAAGGATGAGTTTCAAGGAACAATTAGACCAAGTGCAGACTGTTCCCCCAACGTGTAGTTGCGGGGGAGGAGGGAGGGCTGGAGGGGGTCGCATGTGGCGTCACACAAACTAACTACCACACGCTAACTACCCCCTTTTATATAATAATATTATTAATTTGCTCCTTTTATCACCCTATCCACTGACGCATAGCCCCCTAACTCGCAGGCGCGTATAGAGAGGGAGGGAGGGGGCGGGAAGAGATTGAAGGCAGAGAGAGAATGGGAAGGGGCAGAGACAGAAGGGCAAGAGACGGAGGGAGAGGGGGGGGGGGGAGGGGAGGGAGGAGAGGGAGGGTGGGTGAGGGGGGGGGTGGGGTGGAGTGGAGGGGTGAGAGATGGAAGGAGAGAGAGAGTGGGGAGGAGGGGAGGGGGAGAGAGGGGGGGAGAGGGGGGGGGAGAGGGGGGGGGGGGAGGGGAGGAGGGGGGAGAGAGAGGGGGGGGGGGAGGGAGGGGATGGGGGAGAGAGAGAGGGGGGGAGAGAGACAACGAGAGCGAAATGCAACCGTGCGTCACGCGTTCAGAATGTTCTGGAAATGAAGCGTCCGCGTCTCATGCACGATGCAGCTCTATGGAATTCAGGGGAGGACACGCACACACACACACCCCGATCTGCGCTGTCAATGAAAACTACAAATTCACTTTTAAAAAAACTATCTTTGAAATTAAAAGTTAGTGTTAAGAATTAGTGATGTTAAGTGAGGAATAATTCAATTCCATTCAATGAAAAACAATGGAATCAACAACTGCCCGGCTGGGTGGGGCCAGGAAACACTTGGGCCAGGTGCCAAGGCATTGTGAAGTCAGCAGCTGTGCAACCCTAATAACTTTTTTTTAATGCCAGTTTGGTGATAAATTTTAATAAATATCTCTGGAAATAATTTATAGAGGATTTGGATTTTTGTAATCATACGGAAATTTTCTACCAGAAGATGTAAAGATTTCACTGTTATTGTAACGTCAGCAGCTGGGCAGCGGTCAGATTAAAAAAAGGTCAGATAGGTCAACAATTTTAATTAAAAAGTCAGGAAAATAATGTACCAACGGTACAGAGGAGTGGATTTCTAAACTCACAAGGAAAGTCTCGACTGAAATATGTAAAATTTTCACGTTTCGGCGTCTGGTTTTCGAGAAGATATGTTTCACATGCAAAATGACACACACACATACGTATGCACACACACACACACACAATAGATACTAGATTTAAGAAAATAATAAGGTGGAGAAAGAGAGATTTAGGGAAGTCATTATCAGAAAAGGAAAATGGGAATGATGTGGGATTATTAAAAATAGGTGAATCATATTCTGTGTGGTTTTGGCGTATTGAAGGCCTGTCGTCATGCTGTAACCCTCAACAACTAATTATAATTCTCTACAGATGCTGCCTAACCTGCTGAGTGTTTGAAGCGTTTCATTTTTATTTCAGATTTCCAGCAGCTGTTGGTTTTATTTTGATTGTCAAAGGACGATAAATTGGTTTATCTAAATTAAATAACATTGTTATTTTCCATAACCAATTGATTCCAGGTATTTGGTCATCTTTGCAATCACTTGTTCCCAGGTTGGCAAGTTACAATATTTTGTTTTAATTCTACGTGGACATTATTTAATAGATGCTTCTTCCTTGAAAAATCTTAAGATGCGATTGATATTGGGGGAAAAAGCAATTATTAATTATTAAATAGAGATGAATCCCTCCTACCATAGATGAGGCCCTCACCTCTTCTATACGGTGTGACTCTACTTTCACTCTCCATCCCCCCCACTCGTAACAAGGGCAGAGTCCCCCTTGTCCTCACCTTCCACCCTACCAGCCGTCACGTGACCCCACCACTTGCCACATCTTCCCATCTTCTCCCCTGTCTGCTTTCTGCAGAGACTGCTCCCTCTGTAACTCCCTGGTCAATTTGTCCGTTCCCACCCGAACCAACCCCTCTCCGGGCACCTTCCCTTGCAACCGTAGGAAATGCTACACTTGTAGTTGTACCTCCCCCCTTGACTCCATTCAAGGACCCAAGCAGTCTTTCCAGGTGCAGCAGAGGTTCACCTGCACCTACTCCACCTCATGTATTGCATCCGCTGCTCTACATCGATGAGACCAAGCGTAGGCTTGGCGATCCCTTCGCCGAACACCTCTGCTCGGTTCGCAGTAACCAACCTGATCTGCCGTTGGCTCAGCACTTCAACTTTCCCTCCCATTCTGAATCCGACCTTTCTGTCCTCGGCCTCCTCCATGGCCAGAGTGAGGACTACCGTAAATTGGAGGAGCAGCACCTCATATTTCAGTATGAACATTGACTTCTCTAATTTCAGGTACTTTCTCCTCCCCTTTTCAGCTCTTCCTCAGCCCACCTCTTCCTTCTTCCCACCCCCCCCTACCCTCACATCATCCTGAAGAAGGGTTTTGACTCGAAACGTTGCCTATTTCCTTCGCTCCATAGATGCTACCTCACCCGCTGAGTTTATCCAGCATTTTAGTCTATCTATAATATTCCAACTCTCTGCTGTCTCTTGAAGATTGAACAATATTTATTAACATTAAATTTTGATTCAAAATTAATTGCCCTGCAATACACACACACGCAATTTGAAGTGGGATTGCAGTTGATGAAATATTTAGAAATACCTCCTGATTTATATCTTCCTCACATTTGCTGCAGTAAGAAACAAACAAAATAAGTTGCACAGCATTATTCCCGTAAGTATTCTGTGGTTAATAATGCTGAGAAGATGTAGTGAATTTGAAAAAGAGCATTATTAGGTTCAGAACCACTATCCTGTATAATGGCAAAATGTTAGTAGTTTACAGCAATTTACTTTTCTGAACTGAGAAATTTCAGTTTTTTAATTTTTATTGCTTTCTTGAAGTCACTTGCTATTGCTGGGATTTGGATCAATCTGTAACTGCAGCACTCTATAATTTAGTCGTGGCAATTCACCACAAGCTGACACAGCAGATGTCAGCAGTCTATATTCATGAGCAGGGCGTTGCAAGCTAATCCTGGGTTCATTAACCATCCATATAGGATGCATATACTTTGCAGCATGAGCCAATGAATACAACGAGTAGTTGAATTATTGTGGATTTCTGTCTCCACTTCTTCCCAAGCCTGAGATGCCAAAACCACTTTGTGTTATTCTGGTTTAGGCGCAGCATTGAATTTGGGTCAAATCAAATATCTGAGCAATGCATTTATTTACCATGCTAGAAAAATACAGATTTTTTTGTTTTGCATAGCAAATTAATGGGAGGAACAGTGACTGATTTCAATCTGTGTTGCTCATATGCATCCATTACAACTTGGAATGCATCTCTGTGCAATTATTGCATTGTGGTCTCTCTGAATTAAGCAATGTTAGTCCAATTTATCCATTGCCTCAAGTATTTTTGTAATTACCCTAACTTTAAAAAAATTGGAATCTGGTTTTGAACCCTAATAGGAAATGGGCATCATTACATGTCACCTCATGTAAGCATGCTATCCATTATGTAGCACTGAAATCAATAACACTATACAGTTTAATTTATTTGTTTACAGGTGGTTTTCTCCCAGACCTTATTCGTTCAGAATATTACTGGGCACCTTGATGACAATTCTTTGGTAGTGAGTGCGCTGCTTATGACACACAAGTAATCCAACAGCTTCTTCTTTCACATTATAGGATTGAATTTAAATTAATTTAAATTTAGTGCAAAAATAATCTAAAAGAAAAAAACATAGTATGGGTATGTAAAATATGCTATGAACTGCAACAATTGTTTGAACAAAATGGGTTCCCAATGTTTTTAATGGAAATGAATGCGTTTGCATAATGAAGGGAGAGCAATAACGCTGCACATTTTACTCTTGGATCTTGGATTGTGCTGATTACAAAATACGGCCTGATGAATTATTCATAATTGTTCATTGCATTAAAAAAATGGATAGGGGAGGTGTCTTTTACACAATTAAAATATATTGTGCATAAAAAGATAAAGCATAAGTATTTTCAAAAAAAATTACTGTAATGTTAATTTGTATGGGACAGGCAAGTATCCTGAGACTTTTATTGAGTAACATGCTTAGAATGGGAATGCTCATTGGAATCTACTAAAGCACAAAGAGAGTAGCAAAGTCCGTACTTTGTATTCATTGCCTTTTCATCTACGCGTCTTGTCACATTAATATCTTAAAGGCCTGTAGTGTGTATGCGAATGAGATGATTCCATCTGAAGGTAAACTTAACAGCGATCAAAAGCTTTTGGTTATTATGTTTTACACTGTGACGAACTTTAGATATTTGGGATTGCAATTTCATGCCAGTTAGTCAGCAGTATAATGAAGAGTATTTTAAATGTTCAATGGTTATGGAGCACCATAAAGAGCAAACAAGATGTTCAGGGTAAGCTCTGGACTATTGTGCATTCTAGGTATAATTCAGCGTTTTGGTGCTCACAAGCAGGGTTACAGTATTATATCCCTGTTAATTCAAAAATATGAATGCAATCTAGTAATAAGGTAGGTTTTATTGTAAAATTAGTTTTATTGTACTTGGAAGGAGCAGGTGATTCCTGGTGTCCAAGATCAGTCCAGAACCAGGGGTCACAGTTTAAGAATAAGGGCTAGGCCAGTTAGGAGTGAAATGAGGAAAAGCTTCTTCTCCCAGAGAGTTTTAAATTTGTGGAATTGTTTGCTACAGAAGGCAGTGGGGGCCAATTCACTGGATGTTTTCAAGAGGGTTAGATGTAGCTCTTGGGGTTAACGGAATCAAGCGTTATGGGAAAAAGCAGGAACGGGGTACTGAATTTGGTTGATCAGCCATGATCATATTGAATGGCGGTGCTGGCTCGAAGGGTCAAATGGCCTTCTCCTGCACCTGTTTTCTATGTTTCTATCTTGTCTGTATATTGAAGTTTTATTGAATTAATTTGATTTGCCAATAGCTCAATTATTGTATCACTGAATTGCTAGGCTGATAAAAGGTAAACAAGATGGACATCTTTAGGTGCCTAGAAATTACTAACTTGAAAATATAATGTGCTTTGTCTCATTTTCCATATGTGAAAGATCTCGTTACATCTAGCTAGAATAGTGCCAAAGTGACTCTCAGTGTGAGATATGCAAACACTGCAATACAGAACTGTGATGACTTATGTTCTTGATTGATTCCAACACAGTACAATATTTAAGGACTTGATCTTTTCTCAGATGGTGAATTTAATTATTAATGCTTGCCTTACACGAAGGCTACAAATAAGGTATCATTTTTCAGGGTCTTGCCTTTGATCTTTATCAATGGAGGATAATTTTGTACAGTAGGTCAGGTTGATAAAGGGCTTTGTTTTGCAGTGGTTGAATGAAGGGCTGTGCTGTTCTTCAATGAATAAGCTGATAATGACTTTGAGAGCCACCTCCAAACGCGTAGTAACTATCACTGAGTAATAGTAACAACCACTGATGTACTGAGTAACTATTACTGAGGTTGAGGTGACCTTGATTCTGGGGTGGGGATAATTAGTTCCACATCAGTGGGAAGCTATTTGAGAATGAGATGCAGAGAAACGGTGTTTAAAAAAAAATAAAAAAATAAACAATAAATAGATTGCTGCAAATTTATTTAAGTGTGCACAAGAGAGCAGTGATCCACCTTTTCCTTTGTATTTCTGAGACTTGGACTACGGAAATAGGGAACCTCAAAGTCCCGAAGAGACATCACCAATGCTGCTTCTGCAAAAGCCTACACTTCCGGTGACAGGATAAGCAAACCGACACTGCTTTCACAAGTACTGAAGCTTTAATTGCACTGTACCACTGGGAGGCCAGATTGTTTGCATACCCAATCTGTACTCGTGAAACAAGCATGAATTTCTTTTCAGTAACTATCAAAAACTGATAGCTGGGCAGATGAAGAAAAAGATTCAAGGATATACTCAAAGCTTCTTGAAGAAATGGTTCGGGGGAATTTTTGGCCCAAGACCACTCAAAATGCAGAAACAGCACAGGGCGGTACTGGGAACCCCTAGTCGATACATCTAAGGCAGGGGTCTTCAAACTATGGCCCACGGGCCACATTCGGCCCACCATGAGATTTTTTCCGGCCCGCGGCAAGCCCTTAACACGTTCCGTGCGACGGGCTATTTAACGGTTTCTGTGGTAGCGCAGTTTTAGAGATACAGCACGGAAACAGGCCCTTCGGTCCATCGAAGCGATGCCCGTATGCACTAGCTCTGTCCTACACACACTCGGAACAAATTCAATTAACCTGCAAACATGGAGTGTGGGAGGACACCAGAGCACCCGGAAAAAACCCCACTCAGGTACAAACTCCGTACAGAGAGCAACTGTAGTTAGGATGGAACCCGGGTCTCTGGCGCTACGAGGCAGTGACTCTACCGCTGCACCACCGTGCCACTGCTCCTGTGTTGCAAAGGCAAGTTGTGCGGGGTGGTAGCGTGGGGTGGGGAGTGGAGCGAGGGGGAGGGGATGATGGGGCGGCTAGTTGGCAGCAGGGTCGGTGTGTAGCAGTCTTCCCCCGTGAGGGTGACCCGTGAACACCTCCCGCTCTGGGACGCCACTCTGACCTTGACCCTTTCACCGGGTCTCCGCCAACGTGTGCCGGCGCGGCCAGGGGGCCTCTCTCTCTCTCTTGTATGATGTGGTGGTAAATTAATCTTGCCTTGACTCTCAATCCTTAGGCTAGAGAAGGCGGTAAATATCTGACTGACAATCCATTTTGAATGCTCTGACAACATCCAAATTGTTGTATCATGGTAAAAAAAACGGCAAAACATTTATTTACCAGGTTGTGTTGCGTTATTGTCAACATGTGTCACAATGCACAATTCCTCCAAACGACCTCCACACAGAATGCTTTTGGAAAACAAAATGAGTTGATGTATCACAACATTTATAACACCCAGTGTTGTTCAAAAAATAGTTAAAAGGTTCAGGGGTTGGGTGGTGCTTTTGGTACATTTTGTGCATATTTCAAGAGTATTGTTAATTGTCATATATATCAGGAATGGAACAATTAAATTATTGCTGCAGCTTTATAGACACATAAATAAAACAACACAACAAATACATTTACAGTTATCGATAATGCAATAAATTATCAGTGTTACTGTAGCATCAATCTGCTGAGCCCAGGACAGGGCTTCAGGAAATGAATAATGACTCTCTCCACTGCCATCCCACCAATGAAGACAGGTTGATGGATCCTTAGTTTTCCCTTCCAAGAGTCAAAAATCAGCTCATTGGTCTTGCTGATGGTAAGAGCAAGATTAGGTCACGGGAAAAAAAAACACATTTACTAAAGAAAGAGGACATCTCAGATGTCCTAGAATGGAAAGCTTCAACTTGGGGGCAGAGAAGGAGAATTTAAGTGGTGGATAGTGCCTTTGCAAGAGACAGTGTAGGAAGAGGTGAAATCCAGGTAAAAGAGAGCGAGGTGTCAGAGTCCACGTGAATTTGAGGGTAGGGTGGAAGTTAGTGGAAAAAATAATGGAATCAACAAGTTCTGCACGAGTTCATAAGGAAGTCTCAATGCAGTTGTCGAATAAAGAGCAAGATTAATTATCAGTCTCCGCTAATTAAGATTATCAATCTCCTTCCTGTACTCTGACCCGTACAGTGCCCTCCATAATGTTTGGGCCAAAGACTCATCATTTATTTATTTGCCTCTGTACTCCACAATTTGAGATTTGTAATAGAAAAAACCATGTGGTTAAAGTGCACATTGTCAGATTTTAATAAAGGCCATTTTTATACATTTTGGTTTCACCATGCAGAAATTACAGCATTGTTTATATGTAGTCTCCCCATTTCAGGGCATCATAATGTTTGGGACACAGCAATGTCATGTAAATTAAAGTAGTCATGTTTAGTATTTTGTTGCATATCCTTTGCATGCTATGACTGCTTGAAGTCAGCGATTCATGGACATCACCAGTTGCTGGGTGTCTTCTCTGGTGATTCTCTGCCAGGCCTATATTGCAGTCACCTTTAGCTTATGCTTGTTTTGGGGCTTAATCCCCTTCAGTTTTCTCTTCAGCAGATAAAAGGCATGCTCAATTGGGTTCAGATCGGGTGATTGACTTGGCCACTCAAGAATTGACAATTTTTTAGCTTTGAGAAACTCCTTTGATGCTTTAGCAGTATGTTTGGGAGCATTTGTTTGAACTTGAGCAGATAGGATGTGTCTATACACTTCAGAATTCATTATGCTACTACCATCAGCAGTTGCATCATCAATGAAGCTAAGTGAGTCAGTACCTTCAGCAGCCATACATGCCCAGGCCATAACAACCCCACCACTGTGTTTCACAGATGAGGTGGTATGCTTTGGATCTTGGGCAGTTCCGTCTCTTCTCCATACTTTGCTCTTACCATCACTCTGATATACGGTAAGTTAATCTTCGTCTCATCTGTCCACAAGACCCTTTTCCAGAACTGTGGTTGCTCTTTTAAGTACTTCTTGGCAAACTGTAACCGGGCCATCCTATTTTTGCGGCTAACCAGTGGTTTCATCGTGCAGTGTAGACTCTGTATTTCTGTTCATTAAGTCTTCCGCGGACAGTGGTCATTGACAAATCCACACCTGACGGCTGAAGAGGGTGTATGATCTTTCGGACAGGTGTTTGGGGATTTTGCTTTATTATAGAGAGTATTCTTTTGTCATCAGCTGCGGAGGTCTTCCTTTGCCTGCCAGTCCCTTTGCGATTAGTAAGGTCACCAGTGATCTCTTTCTTCTTAATGATGTCTCTAACAGTTTGATTCTTGTTTCTCAGTCGCATAATAGCTTCTTTGACTTTCATTTGCACAACTTTGGTCGTCATGTTGATAAACAGCCATAAAAGTTTCCAAAGGTGATAGAAAAACTGGAGGAAAGACTGGAGGAAAGACTAGGTGCTGCGAGCTCTGTTATACCTGCATTAAGGGGGCATTTACACCTGATAGGCAATTACAAACACCTGTAAAACCATGTGTCCCAAACATTATGGTGCCTTGAAATAGGGGGACTATGTATAAACACAGCTGTAATTTCTACATGGTGAAGCCAATAATGGATAGAAAATTGGTTGACAGACAGGAAACAAAGAGTAGGGATTAACGGGTCCCTTTGAGAAAGGCAGGCAGTGACGAGTGGGGTACATAAGGCTCGGTGCTGGGACCTCAGCTATTTACAATATACATTAACGATCTATATGAAGTGGTTACAAGTGACATTAGCAAATTTGTAGATGACACAAAGCTGGGTGGCAGTGTGAATTGTGAAGAGTATGCTATGAGGATGCAAGGTGACTTGGACAGGTTGGGTGAGTGGGCAGATGCATGGCAGATGCAGTTTAATGTGGATAAATGTGAGGTTATGCACTTTGGTGGCAAAAACAGGAATGCAGATTATTATCTAAATGGTGTCAAGTTGGGAAAAGGGGAAGTACAATGTGATCTGGGGGTCTTTGTTCATCAGTCACTGAAAGTAAGCATGCAGGTACAGCAGGCAGTGAAGAAAGCGAATGGCATGTTGGCCTTCATAACAAGAGGAATTGAGTATAGGAGCAAAGAAGTCCTTCTGCAGTTGTACAGAAATACTCTAATACACCTAGAGTATTGTGTGCAGTTTTGGTCTCCAAATTTGAGGAAGGACATTCTTGCTATTGAGGGAGTGCAGCGTAGGTTCACCAGGTTAATTCCTGGGATGGCGGGACTGTCATATGTTGATAGAATGGAGCTGCTGGGCTTGTATACTCTGGAATTTAGGATGAGTGGGAATCTTATTGAAACATATAAGGTTGTTAACGCTAGAGGCAGGAAATATGTTCCCGATGTTGGGGGAATCCAGAACCAGGGGCCACAGTTTAAGAATAAGGGGTATGTCATTTAGAACGGAGATGAGGAAAAACATTTTCACACAGAGAGTTATGAGTCTGTGGAATTATCTGCCTCAGAAGGCGGTGGAGGCAGGTTCTCTAGATGCTTTCAAGATAGAGTTAGGTAGAGCTCTTAAACAGCCTCCTCTTGAACATCAAAAAAACTAAGGAGCTGATCGTGGACTTTAGGAGGGCACATCATCCGAGGATGTACACACCATTGAGGATAAATGGGGATACTGTGGATAGGGTGAGCTGTTTTAAATATCTGGGAGTGGACATCCCACGCCGCAGCACTCGTGAGTAAGGCAAGGCAGCGCCTTTACCACCTCAGGCAATTGAGGAAATTCAGAGTGTCTCCGAGGATCCTCCAGTGCTTCTACTCTGCGGCTGTGGAAAGCATCTTGTCCGGAAATATTACCATCTGGTTTGGGAATTGCTCTGCCCAGGACAAGAAGGCTCTGTAGAGAGTAGTGCATTCGGCCAAACGCACTATGGGAACTTCACTCACCCCCCTGCAGGAACTATACATCCGGAGGTGCAACTCCAGAGCCAATAAAATCATGGGAGACCCCTTCCACCCCTGCAACGGACTGTTCCAGCTGCTACGGTCAGGCAAACGCCTCCGTTGCCATGCTGTGAGAACAGAGAGGTTGAGAAGGAGTTTCTTCCCAGAGGCCATTCGGACTGTAAACTCCTATCTCACCAGGGACTAACTTTACTGAACCTTTTTCCTTCCGCCCACAATATTTAACATGTAAAAGAATATGTGATTCTGTTTGTAGTTTGTTTGGTTGGTTGTTTGTTTGTCTTTTTGCACAAAGTCCGCGAGCATTGCCACTTTTCATTTCACTGCACATCTCGTATGTGTATGTGACGAATAAACGTGACTTGACGACTAAAGATAGCGGTGTCAGGGGATATGGGGAGAAGGCAGGAACGGGGTACTGATTGTGGATGATCAGCCATGATCGCATTGAATGGCGGTGCAGGCTTGAACTGCCAAATGACCTACTCCTGCACCTATTGTCTATTGTCTAAAATGTATAAAAATATCCTCTAATGAAATCTGACAATGTGCACTTTAGCCACATGGTTTTTTTTTATTTTACACATCTTAAATTGTGGAGTACAGAGGCAAATAAGTAAATGATGGGTCTTTGTCCCAAACATTATGGAGGGCACTGTGTTTATCCATTTTATTCATTCCTCAGTAGAGTGCAAAACTTCTAGTTGATCCAAGGATTCAGCTGAGAGAACACTGAGATGCACTTAGTGTGAACAAGTTTCCTTATGGTCGTGAACCTCTGTGACCTATTTGTTCAGAGCTTTTGCCGAATCCTTGAACGTCACACAGCTTACCAATGCCAAGCTGTCGCAAAGCCTCTGAATCTCGTGACCAGCTGCAATCGTCATCTCTGGAGCTTCACTCTTCAGTCCCTGCATTCATGCAGGAAGAAAGAGTGCAGCCAGGTTATTCAATTTTTTTTTCTCCCGAAAGGACGAGGGATGGAGTGATGGGTGCCTCTGATGGAGTAGCAGTATTTTGCCCTCTGGTACTGTAGACTACATGTTAGTGCTAGTTTGGAAGTGACTATTTGCTATATATCTATGCACATTGAGTGCTGAAATTCTGTGCCTGAGCAGGTGCGTCTTGCTAGATCATGGGTGCTGTACCTGTTCCCTCTCTTTCAGCCCTCCCACAGGAGATTGAAGGGGAAGCGAGCTAAGATGGCAAAGGTTGAATGATGGAGGAGGTTGGGATGAAAGAATGATAGAGTACGAAGGGGACCCTGTATAGAGTATGTGTAGAATATGGCTCTGGCACGCATGTGCATGCACATATCTGTGCAGTACAGCCTATCTTCAATGACTTGCCATTGGATCAAGACCATGTATTAGATAGTGTGCAATGGCCATCACACATTAAGATGCCCATATGTGAAATATTTTTCCTTTCTACGAATGAGTAGAAGCAAGACCTCTTTAGCCATACATGGCCGCTGAAGATGATAACGATTATGGGACTTGGTTGATGCCCAATGGCAAACATTTGCCAATGTACGCTGAATTTGACTTTTTAAGAGGCTCCAATGCCTGTTACCAAGGTAAACCCTTGATCCAGCTTGTAGCTTGATGACCCCAAAGCTCAGTTTTCTGTTTGGCCCTGGTTCTGGTCTGCTTTGTATAATCAAATCATGGAGCTAACTTTGGATCTCTCATAGATTTTCATTGCAGTTAATATCTGTTTTAAGAGACTTTGACAAAGTACATGATAATTTTCTATGGAAACCTTAGATTTCCATTTCATTTAAATAAATTTCAAAAGTATGCTTTTTTATGGTGAATATCACCATCTCCCAATGCCATTGAAAGCCAATGTTTCTAAAGTTTGGTGGCTGTTGCTTGGAGGACATAAAATTGAAAAATTATGGCAAGCATGATCTGCGTTCTTGTTTGGTATAATTGTAAGTATACCTTAGCCTCTTTCACGCCAAATGAATCTGTGTCCATTGCCTTCAAATATCCTGTCGCCATACAGTAGGACAAATGCCACGTGAACCAATAATCTTTTATTTTTAGATCTTTAAAAATGTCAAGTCCTCCTGATTGATATTTTTAAAGCAGTGAAGACTACAGGGTCTCATGAATTAGAAAATAACCTATAAGTTTTTGCAGTAATTTGTTTTCTTATTTCACAGTCCTTGAGGCCCTCTTAAGGAGGAAACACCATGGTGCAGGATTGCAGTCATAAAATGTACTCTGTAAAGCCAAGTGCCCAAAGTAAAAAATATTTTGGCACCTGTCAGTTTAAATGCTTTTAATGGCACCATGGAAGGCAAGCTGAGTTTATCGCTGGTCTTGCTGTTATTTCACAGTGGTCAAAAGTATGGATAGCTTACGTTTCATCACATTGTTAACAATAACTTAGAATAAAATGTTTGTTCCAGCCCAGCAGTGGCACGTACCCTTTAAAACGTGTATCATGCGGCAATATTATAAAGTTACACATTAGGCTAGATTTATGAGGGGATATAGCGATATGTAATTAAATTTGAGAAATGTCTGGCAATATCACAATGGTGGGGCATTGAAGAATCTTGGATCGCAATTGCTGGCTACATTGGGCCTTTCGCAGGGATCTGGAGCTCTCCATGCAGATCGGCTTGCAAAGTTCCTATAATATTAAAAAGACAAAATATTGTTCTTAGACTGCATTGCTTTATTTATGTTTTTAATATTTTTTATTTTCTCTAGCCTTCTTTGATTACA
Source organism: Leucoraja erinaceus (assembly GCF_028641065.1). Lineage (NCBI taxonomy): Eukaryota > Metazoa > Chordata > Chondrichthyes > Rajiformes > Rajidae > Leucoraja > Leucoraja erinaceus. The sequence goes on along the minus strand of NC_073387.1, from coordinate 14,172,693 downwards.
AAGAGGATTCTGCATTTCCAAAGCCCCCGTCCTACAGTGTAGCAACTACCCTCCCTTCGTATGATGAGGCTGAACGAACGAAAGTTGAAGCAACCTTGCCTCTGGTGTCTGGAAGGGTGAGTACCTAATGTGCACAAGTATCTCACTAATTAATTACCATTTATGAAATATAAGTAGGTTGGCTTAATGCATTATCTATCCACTAATGTTTTTCTCCAAAAAATAAAAACTGCTAACCTGTAACGTTATCCTGACTTTAACAAGGTACATTAAAGTGATGCGCCCTTTCTGTGAATGTGCCTTTTACAATTATCTTATGACAACTCAACCCAAATTTAATTGACAGCACAACTTCAATTTGAATGATATCAAGTAATTCTGGGAAAATAATAAAATGTTCATCTGCATTTTATATTTTTGTTTACACTTATCAGGAAATCAGACGTTTTATTCCATTGCAATAACAAGTGTTCAGATATTTATTAATTACATGCAAAGCTGAAGGAGCCATTAGCTATACTTTCTCCAACTCTTGCACAGTCATTGTCATACAACACAGAAACAGGCCCTTCAGCCCAACTTGGCCTTGCTGACCAAGATGCTCCATTTGGCACACATCTCCCTATACTTTTCCTATCCATGTACCAAATGTTTCAAACGCCTTCTTTACCATCCTATCTATCGGTGATACCACTTTCAGGGAACTATTCCTGTACTTCTAGATCCCACTGATCTATAACACACCCTAGGGCCCTGTCATTCACTTTGAAGAAGCTGCCCTGATTTGACCCTCCAAAATGCAACACCTCCCACGATCTGCAATGAACTCCATTGGCTATTCTTCAGCTCACTTGCTAAGGTGATCAAGATCTTGCTGTAATTTTTGATTACCATTTTCATCATCAATGATACCACCTACCTTTGTGCCATCTGCAAACTTACTAATTATGCCTTGCCCATTCTTATTCAAATCATTGATATAAACCCCCTACAGCAGTGGGCCCGTCACCAATCCCTGAGACACACTATTAGTCACAGGCCTCCAGTCTGAAAAACAACCATGAAGGTGATGGTGCTAATTCTGTTTCTAGGCAGCTAGCTCCCCCTGGATGCCATGTGATCTAACCTCAGGCACATGTTAGATCTTACTTTCATCTTCATTTGTGAACAACCTAAATCTGTCCCTGCCTTTTACAAACTGAATTCCCCTTGGATGTTCTTGTTTTGTTTGCAGCTTCTGGAATTTGACTGTTGCAGGAGGCACAGCATTACTGCTGCAATAAGGATTGTTCAGTAGTGAAAACACAGAACACCTTTGTGGAAATATGAACTAATTGTTATCTTTATTGTATCTTTACTGTATTGTTATCTTTACATAAAATAATTGACAGATTTCATTATTTATCATTTGAGTTTTTAATTGCAATACATGATACAGTTAAGAGTAATCTTTCCTAAAAGTACACAGAACACAATCTCCCATACTGTATCGACTGATTAAAGTTTAGTTTGTTTTTTTACCATGGAACACTTCACAATCTTCACAAAATACCTTATAACTTGAATTAGTTTTTTGAGAGGACTCGGGTCAAATGATGACCATAAATTTTAGTAACCATTTTACCTTGACTCTAGACTTTCATAGAAACATAGAAAACAGGTGCAGGAGTAGGCCATTCGGCCCTTTGAGCCTGCACCGCCATTCAATATGATCATGGCTGATCATCCAACTCAGTATCCGGTACCTGCCTTCTCTCCATACCCCCTGATCCCTTTAGCCACCAGGGCCACATCTAACTCCCTCTTAAATATAGCCAATGAACTGGCCTCAACTACCTTCTGTGGCAGAGAATTCCACTCTGTGTGAAAAATGTTTTTCTCATCTCGGTCCTAAATGACTTCCCCCTTATCCTTAAACTGTGACCCCTTGTTCCCGATACTTGGGGAAGTTATTGGGAACAATCTTCCTACATCTAGCCTGTCTTAACCCCTTAAGAATTTTGTAAGTTTCTATAAGATCCCCCCCTCAATCTTCTAAATTCTAGCGAGTACAAGTCGAGTCTATCCTGTCTTTCTTCATATGAAAGTCCTGACATCCCAGGAATCAGTCTGGTGAACCTTCTCTGTATTCCCTCTATGGCAAGAATGTCTTTCCTCAGATTTGGAGACCAAAACTGTACGCAATACTCCAGGTGTGGTCTCACCAAGACCCTGTACAACTGCAGTAGAACCTCCCTGCTCCTATACTCAAATCCTTTTGCTATGAATGCTAACATACCATTCGCTTTCTTCACTGCCTGCTGCACCTGCATGCCTACTTTCAATGACTGGTGTACCATGACACCCAGGTCTCGTTGCATCTCCCCTTTTCCTAATTGGCCACCATTCAGATAATAGTCTACTTTCCTGTTTTTGCCAACAAAGTGGATAACCTCACATTTATCCACATTATACTGCATCTGCCATGCATTTGCCCACTCACCCAGCCTATCCAAGACCTTGCAGCCTCCTAGCATCCTCCTCACAGATAATCATTATTATATATTGTAAATGTTAGACTAACTGGTCTGTAATTCCCCGTTTTTCTCTCTCCCTCCCTTTTTAAAAAGTGGGGTTACATTAGCTACCCTCCAATCCTCAGGAACTACTCCAGAATCTAAAGAGTTTTGAAAAATTATCACTAATGCATCCACTATTTCTGGGGCTACTTCCTTAAGTACTCTGGGATGCAGCCTATCTGGCCCTGGGGATTTAATCCATCCATTCAATTTACCTAACACTACTTCCCGGCTAACCTGGATTTCACTCGGTTCCTCCATCTCATTTGACCCCCAGTTCCCTGCTATTTCCAGCAGATTATTTAAGTCTTCCTTAGTGAAGACAGAACCAAGGTAGTTATTCAATTGGTCTGCCATGTCCTTGTTCCCCATGACCAATTCACCTGTTTCTGACTGCAAGGGACCTACATTTGTTTTAACTAATCTTTTTCTCTACACATATCTATAAAAACTTTTGCAATCAGTTTTTATGTTCCCTGCCAGTTTTCTTTCATAATCTATTTTCCCTTTCCCAATTAAGCCCTTTGTCCTCCTCTGCTGGACTGAATTTCTCCCAGTCCTCTGGTAGGCTGCTTTTTCTGGCTAATTTGTACGCTTCATCTTTTGTTTTGATACTATCCCTGATTTCCCTTGTTATCCACGGATGATCTACCTCACCTGATTTATTCTTTTGCCAAACTGGGATAAACAATTGTTGTAGTTCATCCTTGCAGTCTTTAAATGCATTCCATTGCATATCCACCGTCAACCCTTTCACTCACACATTGAATTCCATGAATTAGTTATGGCTATTTTGAAAAGAGGTAGTGAATCATTTCACCAAAAGTCGGCCTCATTACATTTTTATTGATCCATTGATGATTGATTTCGTATTGACTTTACTTCCATGACTTGAATCATCGTCTTGTTCTTTTAAGTTGAATTTCAATTTCCCTAGCATTGTAACTCTCTTTGAATACAATATGAACTCCCCAGGGCTACTATGTGTCTCGGCAGTAAATATGGCGGTGTTTCTTGAGCTTATATTGGGCTTTGTATCGTGTAGAAAGCCAAAAATTGAGATAACAGAATGGGACAGGGAGAAAGTAAAGTAGCCTTTATTGTCATTCAGACCTTGCGGTCTGAACGAAATTGTGTTGCCTTGCAGTCCTACATACAGTAAAAAATGACAAAAACACACAATAAACACAAATTAACATCCACCACAATGAGTTGACCAGGCACCTCCTCACTGTGATGGAAGGCAAAAGTCTTAAGTCTTTGTCTCTTCCCTTCTTATTCTCCCTCTGCACCGAGGCGATCCAGGCTTCGGATGTTGTGACCCCGCTGGGTGATGGTAAGTAATGTCAGTCCCGCGGCTGAATCAAAGCTCCGCGAACGGGCTGGTTTAACTCCGCAGCCCGGGGTGGTCGAAGCCGCCGAAGTATTAACTTGACAGGAAACAAAGCTCTGCTACCTTTGTGTAACAAACAGAGTAGTGCAGAGTATTCACCCAGTCTTCATTTAGGTTCACCAATGCAGTGTACACCATGTCATGAGCACCACATGCAGTCCACTAAATTGGAAGAAGCACCAATAAAAGGGCAGGGGTTGTTTTCCCTGTCGTTGCATTGAAAAATGTCACTAGAAATGTAAGTGGAGATGGAAGAGAGAACCTGGAAATTACCGAGGGAATAATCCATTTGGAATGCTGAAGTGAAAAGGGAAGACATGTTTGCTGGAAAATTGCAGAAGATCATGTTTTGGATGTGGAAGCCACTGGGTGGACAGTGAGGATAAGGAGAACCTTATTCTTGCTCAATTGCGAGGAGAGTGAAATGAGAGCAGAATCATGGAAAATGAAGTTGATGCAAATAAGAGCTGTCTCCATTATAACAGAATGGAAGTAAAGCAAAGTAAAGGTGGGAGAATGAAATGGAGTTCTTACAAGTAGCAAAAGATTTCAGTACTGACCTCTGTGGAACCCTTTTTTGTAACAGTTTGCCAATTACAATACCTGCCAAATAATATACCTACTGGCTAAGTCAATTTAAAATCCAATTTGCATTTCTCTCTTGTATCCCTTATGCCTTTTACTTTCTTACCACATTGCTATGTGGAACCTTATCAAAAGCCTTGCTTTTGCTTAATCATGTTTAACTCCTTAGGCTAAATCATTTCTTGCTATAGTAAAGTTGGCTTTACCCTAGTTGAGAACCTTATACACCTACTTTGATTTTGTCCTTTTTTTCCAGAACTCTGTTAAATATAATTGAATTATGCTCACTACCAATGAAATCCAATTCCACTAAAATGCTCCCAACCTGTCCAGCTCTATTCCCTAAATTAAATTCATAAATATACTCACTGCTGTTGTGCTTGCCACATACTGACTTAAAAAAACTCCCCTGCATACAGTTTAGAAATTATTTTACCTCTGAAATCTCTGACGGAATTAATCGTTAACATTAGGGTAATTGAAATCTCCCTCAATTAATTCCCTCATGCTTTTTAGTTTAGTTTTAGTTTAGAGATACAGCGCTGAAACAGGCCCTTCGGCCCACTGAATCTGCACTAACCAGCGAACCCCACGCATTAACACTATCCTACACACAAAAATGACAATTTACATTTATACCAAGCCTATTAACCTACAAACCTGTACGTCTTTGAAGTGTGGGAGGAAACCAAAGATCTCGGAGAAAACTCACGCAGGTCATGGAGAGAATGTACGAACTTCATACAGATAGCTACGTAGTCGCGATCAACCCCGGATCACCTGCGCTGTCAGGCAGCAACTCTACCGCTGTGCCCTTGTTATAAGTGACGTCTTTCCCCCTGACAGTTTAATGATCCAATTTCAATTATGTGATTGTACCATTTTGCATATTCTTTATTTCAATCCATATATTCTCATGTCCTAATCTTCATATTTTATTCTTTCTTGTAGCTCTGATTGCTTTGTTAGCTAATATCGCCACACTTTCATTCTTGTTTTAATCTCTCATTCCATTTCCCCTGAAAACCCGGTCTCGCCGATGTACAGAAGTCTCTCCATTCCCTCCCCCTTCCCAGTTCTCCCACCAGTCTTACTGTCTCCGACTCCATTTTATCTTTGTCCCGCCCACTCCCCTGACATCAGTGAAGAAGGGTCTCGACCCGAAACATCACCCATTCCTTCTCTCCAGAGATGCTGCCTGTCCCGCTGAGTTACTCCAGCATTTTGTTCTTTCATTTTTGTTTTATGTTTGATTCTCTGGCATTCAAAATCTATCCTTAATTTTCTGCATTTTGCTATGGCTTTATGGTACAATATTATTGTGGTGCAGAAAATGGTTCTGAGTCATTGCGAGATCTGTATTAACTCATTTCATGGCCTGGGGAATCAAAAGTGGGTTCCCACGAGCTAATGTTACCCAGAACCAATTTTAAAAAGATCCATTAGCAAATTTAGCATTGGATCTGAAAATACTTGGAAAGATTAGCCAAAGGAAATTAATCTCTAGAGGTTTCTTAGGTAGAAACGGCAGCATTCAACAACTTGACATCCACTGCTCTCTATATTTTAAAAGTTGGAATCATTTTTTAGGTTTTGTTTATCCTCCAAGTTTTAAATTTTACGCTATTCATTTGCGAGATTTTGTTTGTCTATTTGAGTAGTTAAAGGTTATGTGACCAGTATTAAAGAAAAAATGTCTGTGGCATACCAGAAAAAGGTATTCTTAGATTCGAATGAAGATGGATGGTAAAACTGGTGAAAATAATTGTTTGAGTATTGAACATACTGAGTATTTCTAGAATGTTCTGTTTATATGGAATATAATTGATCGCTTCCTGTGAGTGTTACCTTTACAGAATAACTGCATCACTTGCGTGGAGGTCCAAGATGAATGATTTTAAACTGTTTTCAGAAATGTTGGCAGTCTCCATGATGAATTTACTGAATACATGCATATTCCATACTTCCTTTGGACAGAGAAGGAGGCCATTTCTCCAGTTACGTTTACCAGCTCACAGGGCAATCCAATTCCCCCACTAATTTTCACCACAACCTATTCTTCCCTATTCCCATCTTGCATATACCAGAATCAATTTGCAGTGACCAATTAACCTACTAATCTGTACATCTTTTACACATGGGAGGAAATCGGGGCCTCAGGTCGCTGGAGCTGTGAAGATTTTCAAGTAGCTTTAAGTACCTTTAGAAAGGAGATGAGGAGGGATTTCTTTAGTCAGAAGGTGGTGAAGTGGAATTCATTGCCACACATTGATTAGTAAGGGTGTCAAGCGTTAAGGGCAGAGGGCAGGAGAATGGGTTTGAGAGGGAAAGATATATCAGCCATGATTTAATGGTGAAGTAAGACTTAATGAGCTGAATGGCCGATAAGTAGCTTGATTGGATGGGGAATAACTTACATCGTTAAAGACAGCAGATGCTACCTCACACATCTAATAAACAAGGTTCAATCCTGATCTGCAATGCTGCCTGTGGAGTTTGCATATTCTTCCAGTGGCTGCAAAGGTTCTTGTTATGTGCTTGTTTTTTTCCCATGTGTTGCTGGAAATGGGCATCTGCCCGAAAGAGTATAGAAAGCAAGTGGTTAGAAAGTTATACCAGGTAAAATTAAGAAATTTCGACATTATTATGTGGACCGGCAACAGAAAATGCCGGTCCACTTAACAGTTCAGACAGCATCTCTGGAAAGAGCAACAGATTAACATTTGGGGTCTGAGAAGCTTTGACAGACTTCCAGCATCTGCAATTTGTTGACGTTCATTTATTCTATTATTATTTGCATGTTTCCATCCTCCGAAAAGAGGACGACAAACCTAAAATGTATTTCTCTTTGCCCAAACAGGATGATGATTTTTCAGGACGGGATGACTATGATGATGCTGATCAACTGAGGATAGGGAATGATGGCATATTCATGCTGACATTCTTCAGTAAGGATTATTTATACTAAAATAAACACGTCTGAGAATGACATAACTAACTTGCCAACAGTGAAGTTGTCCACATAAATTTGAGGAAGGATATTCTTGCTATTGAGGGAGTGCAGCGTAGGTTAATTCCCGGGATGGCGGGACTATCATATGCTGAGAGAATGGAGCAGCTGGGCTTGTACGTCTGGAGTTTAGAAGGATGAGAGGGAATCTCATTGAAACATATAAGATTGTAAAGGGCTTGGACACACTAGAGGCAGGAAACATGTTCCCGATGTTGGGGGAGTCCAGAACCAGGGGCCACACAAACTAATTTTTAGTCAAGTCAGTGTATTCTTCCCCTTTTTTAATCTGAGCAGTTAGTTCTGTCCTCTTCTCCTGTCAACATGTCCTTCCTCATTTCAGAGGTGTAATTAGGATGAATACTATTAAAACTCTGATCTTGCATGTGTGTGTGTGTGTGTATAATCACATCTTCTTGAAAAAACGATGCACTAACGGTAAAGTTTTTACATATTCCGATAGAGATTTATCCCGTAGCGTCCAAAATCGCCTTATCTGAAAAATTCATGCATTATTTCTCGAGTTATTAATGAAAATGTTCGAAGATCTGACAAAGCAATTGATTTTAAATGGTTTGTCCAGTAAAAATCATTTCTCACAGCTTCTAACACACTTCGATACAAAGTTGCAAGACAGGAACTCTGGCAGGAACACTGAACTTTTCAGCTCAATGCCATCTCACAGCAAGTGCACATTTGCAACAATGTTACCATCCTAGCTCCTGGCATGACAGGAGGGGGAGGATCAATTGGTATTGCAATTGGGAAGTTGCTATTTGGATGTTTTTTTCAACTCCAGTGCTGGGGGAGGCTCACGAGCTATGATCTTTGCTGAGGAGTGCTCAAATCTTACCTTTGGCAACGGGTTGAGTTGGAGGACCACGTCTCCCGTGGGGGCTACGGGTAGGGGACGGGTGCGTTGAGAGAGCAGACCCAATGGGTCTGCAATTGGTCTATTATATCAATAATAGTCTGGATTACCTGCATTGCCTTGGATGCAAAGACATCTGAATGATACTTCACAGCAGATCAAGTAGGCCCACAGTCTCAAATTCTTAACAGCAGTCAGTGCCGATCATTGTGTATTATTTCCCTTAAATTATGGACAGAATTAGAATCTATTTTCTAAAAGATAAAATGGCTTCAATGAAATTCCTGCTCCAATATAAAATGGATGCATAAAGATTAAAAGAAATGCCACTGTCACTTACTCTGTTTCCTGCTTGTGTCGAATTGAAGCAGACTCGCGGTCAGAACTACTTAATGTTGATGAAATGGACTTCAAGGCTTTTAAATGTCTATGTTCCAGAACATGGTTAATTAACCTTGGGAGGAAAGGTTATCAGGTGCAGTCTGTGAAGGACAGAAGTTACAAATAGTAAAATCAAATGTTATAATGTTTTTCCTTCTTCATTGTATCCTAGTGGCATTTCTCTTCAACTGGATTGGGTTTTTCTTATCATTTTGTTTGACGACTTCAGCTGCTGGCAGGTATGGGGCCATCTCTGGTTTTGGCCTCTCTCTGATTAAGTGGATCCTCATTGTTCGGGTAGGTGAAATGTTTCTCATTGTGATTTCCAATGTTATAAAATGTATAATAAAATCACAGTGAGGTTTCCTTTAAATTACACAATCCAAATAGCTCTCTTAAATATCACAAATTTTAGAACCTGTGTTTTTGTAACCAGTATTCCATGGTGTTCTGTACATATTTGCACAGTGTTTCGGCATACACAGTAGGATTGACATTTCCAATTTTAATAGAAACATTTCAGTAATTGCACAAGGAAATGCCTATCTCTTTGAAAGAGATGCACTCATGATAAAGGTGAGACCATTGCAATCAAAGTTTGCATGTTGTAAAATTTAAGTTTCAGTTCTTGAACATTTTAAAGACTGAAGCTTTGTGTGCGGCCTCAAAAGCCCTTAGAATATAGAACAATACAATGCAGGAAAAAGGCCTGTTATGCCACTTTAAATTAACCCCATCTCCCAGCATGTGGTCCATATCCCTCTATCCCTTGCCTGTACAAATGCTTGGCTAAATATTGCTTAAATGTTGCTATTGTATCTGCCTCTACCACTTGGATAGAAAATTGGCTTCATGGAAGGAAGCAGAGGATGATGGTGGAAGTTGCTTCTTGGGCAGGAGGCCTGTGACTAGTGGTGTACCGTGAGGTTTGGTGCTGGCCCAATTACAGTTTGTCATCTATATCAGTGATTTGGATGAGAATGTACATGGCAAGATTAACAAGTTTGCACATGACACAAATGGGTGATATTGCAGATGGTTACCAAAAATTGTATCAGGATCTTGATTGGTTGGCCAGGTGGGCTGAGGAATGGTTGATGGAATTTAATACAGAGAAATGTCAGGTGTTGCATTTTAGAAAGTCTAACATCATAGAGCAGATGAATCTAGGAGTGCAGGTACATAGTTCCTTGAGCCTGGCTTCACAGGTAGAAGGGGTGGTCAAAATGGTTTCTGGCACACTGGCCTTCAGCATTGAGTATAGAAGTTAGGAGGTCATGCTGCAGTTGTATAACTCGTTGGTGAGGCCACATTTAGAATGCTGGAGAAGTAGTTGAGACGGGGACTATCACAAAGTTTCAGAAGCAATTAGATAGGTACATGGATAGGACAGGTTTAGAAGGATATGGGACAAATGCAGGCAAGTGGGACGAGTATATATGGGACATGTTGATCGGTGTGGGCAAGTTGGAACCCATTTCCATACTGACTCTATGACACTTCCCCTGGCAGCACTTCCGCAGGCACCCATCAGTCTCTCTCTCTAGTATCTGCCATTTTCACTCTGGAGAAAAAGACTCTGACTCTATCTATGCATCATAACTTTATATACTTTTATCAGGTCTCCAGTCTCAAACATTTAAGAGAAAACAATCCAAGTTTGTTCAACCTCTTATTGCTAATCCAAACAACATCCTTATGAACCCCATTAAAGTCTCCACATTCTTCCTGTAATGTGACATCCAGAACTGCAAATAATAGTCCAAATATGGTCTAACCAATATTTTATACGGCTACAATATGACTAACCCAACTGATAAAGGCAAGCACAGGCAGATTACTTAAGGATTTTAATCCTGAGAACTGTCCATTCATTTGGTTTTTCATGAACCAAAACCTATGAGTTTAGTGAGGGTCGATGAACATTTAGTCATTATCTCCTCCTTTGTGGTTGAATTGGTACAAATTCAGAATATTCTTTATCCAATGGCTTTAAAAGTATCAATGCTTACATTGCTTCATAAGGTATTTTACATGTCAATAGAGATTTGCCATGTCAATCTCCAAGTCTGAGTCTGAAGAGGGGTCTCAACTTGAAATGTCATAATAGACAATAGGTGCAGGAGTAGGCCATTCGGCCCTTCGAGCCAGCACCGCCATTCAATGTGATCATGGCTGATCATCCCCAATCAGTACCCCATTCCTGCCTTCGCACCATATCCCCTGACTGCTATTTTAAGAGCCCTATCTAACTCTCTCTTGAAAGCATCCATAGAACCCGCCTCCCACGCCCTCTGAGGCAGAAAATTCCACAGACCCACCACTCCGTTAGAAAAAGTGTTTCCTCGTCTCCATTCTAAATGGCTTACTCCTTATTCCCAAACTGTGGCTCCCGGTTCTGGACTCCCCCAATATCGGGAACATGTTTTCTGCCTCTAGTGTGTCCAAACCCCTAACAATCTTATATGTTTCAATGAGATCCCCTCTTATCCTTCTAAACAAGCCCAGCTGCTCCATTCTCTCAGCATATGACAGTTCCGCCATCCCGGGAATTAACCTTGTAAACCTACGCTGCACTCCCTTGCAAAACCTACAAATTAGGGGCTGCACTCCCTCTGAATAGCAAGAAGCATCTGTCCACATATATTTTGTGTTTTTATTTTTTGTTAAATGACCAGCAGTTAATTGTTGCACATTGTTTTTTTAAATCTGGACATTTATTTATTATTTATTATTCTTTATTCCAATTAAAACAGCATGACTAGAAATTTTAGTGTCCCATTCCTTAGCTTGCAAATCTGAGTAAAATTCAACTCATTTCAAAGCGCATTTAGCTGGTTTACGATTATTTAAATGGTAAATGTAGGGTGATTTTCAGAAGCACGTGGACGCAAAATTTCTGGGGTACAAACGTCACTTCCGGTACATGTTATTTTGCACTTTGTTAAAAACTTAAAACCCACCTGTGTGTAAATAACGCCAGTCGGGGTGAGGCAAGTACGCGTTTCCACTGCATCAAAAATAACATGCACCGGAAGTGACGTTTTTACGTGCCCAGTCAAATTTTGCGTCCACGTGGGTGACGATCTATGATCCAGTGACCTTTAGTGAAATCACCCTATACTATACAGTATCTCTTAGTCATATATACAACCCTATAATCACCCTTCCCTATAATACAATCAGTATAACAAATATCCCACTCACAATCACCAATCCCACTCACAATCACCAATCCTCATCCCAATATCCTTTTATAAAAGTGTTTTTGTACATCTTTTTAAACTGAATTATGTTTGTGCTAAGTTTTATCTCCTGTTCCAGACCATTCCACAAATTCACCCCACAGATTGCTATGCACATACATTTAAGAGTTGTTCTGACATTGAGTTTTTTTTTTAAATTATGCTTCCCTCTCAAAGTATACCCACCCTGTCTTTCCATAAACAATTTTTGTATATTTCCTGAAGTAAATTATTTATTGCTTTGAACATGATTTGTGCATTCTTAAATAGAACCAGATTGGTTAACTTCAGTGTATACTTTCAATTACTGATGCAATTTAAAGTTGCTTCACTGGCCGTTTCCTTTATGAATAGTTGCACATATTTTCCCTTGTATCTTACAAGTAAGAAGCTGAAGCTCTACAATTTGTTCCTTATCTGATGAAGCATCTTCAAGGGTTGCATGATCTCAAAATAGCACTCAATGCATTTTATTTCTGTCCAAGTAATTCTGTAAGTGTATTAGTAATGCTTAAATGGAGCCCTTAAAGTTATGTTGATGTATTGAAATAAAATCACTAGTATTCTGGCATAATGCAAACTCTTTAACAGTAATAATAAAATTAACGTTCAGATCTTTTAAAGCAATCGTGTTCTCTAGTAGCACTAGGTAGAACAGTTGATTTACCGATGGTCCTTATTACATTCTACCACACTTGTCTTTCTGATCCACCAAGTGCCAAACAGATTTCTGTGCTTGGGTTATTCAGAATTTCCCCTGCTTGTTCTCTCTTCCAAGCTCTTGAGAGGCTTTGGTATCCCTTTAGTCTTTGAAATAGATGACAATCCTGGTTAATGCTAAGGAAATTCGCAAAGCACATTGGAATGCAGTTATTATTGCCTTATAGAAAATAAATATGATTCGAGAAGATATTGGATTTCTATAGAGGAATGAGCTTATGTGCATTGAATTACCTCTCATTGGTCCTATTGAAGAAAATGAGGTTGCTATTTGAACCCCCCCCCCCCAATTATTACTGACTTGTTGATATGAAATTAGCAGAACTATAATTAAAGATATGTTTCCATATTCTGTTACATCTGTGGATAATAAGTAAAAATAAACTTTACTTTCAGTTCTCCACTTACTTTCCTGGATATTTTGATGGCCAATACTGGCTCTGGTGGGTTTTCCTGGTGCTGGGTAAGTGTCTGATTTCCCATTTTATTTTTAAAAATATATAACTTTTGAAAGTTTTTAAATCGAGGAGTTGCAAGTTTTGAATGATATTGCAATTCGATTAGCATTTTAAAGCGTTTTCATCTGCATTAAGAATTGCCGCAGTGCATTTCAAATCCCTTTGTCTTAAAAGCAATAATTCTCACTATAGCAGCTTTCATTTGATTAACCACTCCAATCTTTTGTACAGATCAAAGAAAGGGGGAATGGGTCAAAGTTAAGGGTTTGATTGGAAGGGGGCACTAGATGATGAAACTGGGTTGAGTAAGGAATGTAGATGGGTTGAGTAAGGAATTCCGTCATGCCATCATGCGCCAGCTGAAGGCAATGGTATGAGTGGTGCAGTGTATGAAGCAGATGCATCCAGAATTACTGTAACTGGCATGCAGGAAAGTTGTGAATGTTAAGCATATTTCACTGGGTTATAGAATATTGAGGAGACAAAAAAGACTAGGAGCATGGGAAAGCAGCACATGGGATGAATACTCAGAATGAGGAGGCAATGTTACTGCTATTAATTTATTATTGTTTTGTGCGTTACCGAAGTAAAAAGTCCACACATTAATACAATCAAACCAGGCAGAATACAGTGTTACAGCTACAGAAAAAGTGCAGATAAAAGCAAGCGTGGAAGGGCCACAATGAGGTAGATTGAGAAATTAGGATAAACCCAGAGCACAATTTCCCAATCACTCTTAGAAATCATGTGGTTAATTGTGATGGGATGTGTGTGAAATACTGTATATCTGTAGAATAATTACTGAACACTTGTGGAAGGAACTAAACTAATTCCAGAATTATCTGCATGGCTATGTGCAATGATATAAGCAGGTTTTGAGGATGTGGATCAATAACAGAGAATGAACACTTTAAGGTTACAAAGAAACCTAAGTTTATTAAAGTAAAATGCAGTAACATGATTAGTGGAATATTAAATAAATCAGAAGTCAAGCCCTTCTGCTCATGTGATCTTAAACTAAATATATTAAAGTGTAGTGAAATACAGTAAAAGGTTTAGTAAAGGATTAAGTAAGTCACAAGTCTCGCTCCATTCCGCTCAGCGGGTCTTCACTGACACGAGTAGGGGCTGGTGGCAACAAGTCTCATACGTTTCTTCTGCACATTGAGGACTGCTTAAAAGCACCCTGGCCTAGAGAATTTGAGGTCTCTGACATTGTTCTAGATCATAGTCCAAGTAGCAGTCCAATGAGATGAAGTAAATTAGCATATGTCTCCTTTCAATGTGTCTGGTTTCTGTGCTCGAGCAATTATCCTATTGATAATTGTATAGCAGGATTTGTAACAACAGCTAGGAAAGCTTTTGATTGCTTCAGGTTGTTTCAGTTTTCAATATATTGGAGCCAGAGATCTGTTCCCATAAGTGGCATTGATAAACAATGATGTGCACATTAGACACTGATCATAACAGTTTGATGTCGGTGTTGAGCTGAGCATTACTTACGTTAAGATTTTATGTCTACAGTATTATTCTCTAATTTTAAATAACGATTTGCATTTATTAACACCATCAGAAAAGATCTGGAGATTGATTGCACGACAGAAATCTTTGTTGAATCTGTGTATCTTAATATTGTACAGTCGTTGAAATGAATCCATTTGTTGTTCTTAAAAGAGACTGAATTTCTTTGTTTCTGTAATGAACGGAGAACAAATGGTACAAATGTATGATGCCTCATTTGATACTACTGTCTATTTAAAAAAAAAAAAAATCACTGCGATAATTCTGTCGAATTACAGTCGTTCCAGATTGGGCTTGACATTTTTAAATCACTTTTTTTAGGGAAGGGGAGGGGGGGGGGGGGGAAAGCAAATATGCTACCCCAGTAGACTTTCACCTAAGATGCTGAAGAGGCAGCATTTCTGGAGAGAAGGAGTGAGTGACGTTTCGGGTCAAGACCTTTCTTCGGACTGAAGAAATCTTGTGCCGTCTGAAGAATTTTGTGCAGTCTTGTGCAGTCGACCCGAAACGTCACCCATTCCTTCCCTCCCGAGATGCTGCCTGACACACTGAGTTACTCCAGCATTTTGTGTCCATATCTTCGGTTTAAACCAGCATCTTCGCAAGCACAGTTTACTATTTATAATTGTTTAGTATGTCATTGAAGATTTGGGGAGAATTTTGTTCCTTTGAACTTTGCCTCAATTGTTTGTCAGAAGTTTGGTTTTAAAAGAAAATTTCTGATTGGTCCGATGGATGAGCAACTTTATTTGGAACATTTCTAGTCCATCTTATGTCTCTAATCTCTGGTGAATTAATTAAAGGAAGTTGTATTAGCTGTTAGTTTCAGATTACATCCTTCAATGGCAAAGGGTTGTGGTTAATGTTTGAGTTGAATTCAGAGACCAATATCTTCCTTATGTTTATTATTCATCGACTATTGTTGGAAGACCACCTATACGGATAATGGGCCAGGTTGGGATTTTAGTCAACTGTAATATTCTCTTTCCTTTGCATCTGCATTTCAAATAATGTTAGCCACACTGAGGGACCATGGAATATACAAAAGCTTAGCTTAAGGAAGAATGGAAATTGGGTCGAGAGGGGAATAAAAATAAATGCAATTATTCTTAGTGATTTATACTTTTAATATATTCCAGTCTTTTTTTATACATTGAGAACATAGCCAATGATTTACTTTTCTGAAGCATAGTCTCTCTGATACTGACATCAATATCAAATTTTTAAAAAGTATGTTCCAAACAAAATTTCAAGATCTACTAAAATACATTATGTTGTGCATGATTCTGAGTGTGAATTGTAAGAAGAGAAGGAAATTGGAAAATAATGAAAGCAACTGAGTTGAACTTTCCGGCATTGAGCAATCTAATGCATATGTTGCTGCTGCTAATCTTTGCAAGAGATGAGTGGAAAGGTGCAGTTGAATGCATGTGACCAAAGGGTTAAGATATGTCAATCATTGAGTATATTGAAGACTGGCATAAATCCTTGTGCCGAAGGGAAACAAAGGACCAAGTCAAGAGTGTTTAATTGTCATATATACTGGCAATTGAACAATGAAATTAGAATCATACAGCTTGGAAATAAGCCTTTCAGCCCAACTTGCCCATGGCGATCAAGTTGTCCCATTTACACTAGTCCCACCAGCTCACATTTGGTCCATATCCCATTAAATGTTTCTAATCCATGTATCTGTCGAAATGCCTTTTAAATGTTTTAATGTCTTACTTTAAATATGCCATCTCTGTGTAGCACAGTGTCAGCCTATATTTATGTCTTTAAAATCTTTTGGTCTGGGGTTCGATGTTGCAATCTTCTCTCTTGGGGCTACACAGCGACCACTTTATGGATGGTAGAAGGTATTTAAATGTTTTACCTGCTGATGATTGTTTTTACTTGAACATCACTCTTTTTTTCAGGATTTTACTGGTCTCATTGACTTTATTTTTATTTCTGGTTATCAAAAAATATTTTTCCTGAGTTTTTATGTTGGCTCACTCGCTAAATGAAATAAATGCAGCTTGAATCATTCTTATTATTATTTTCTTGAACTTTTCAAAATGTATTTCTCTTGAGTGTTGCGACCACAATTGCAGATGGTTTTCTAAGTGAGTTTATAAACTATAACTAAGCCTCAGTATTTCCTCTGGTGAATTATGCTCCACTGTTCTGCCTTTGTCTTAGTATCTCCCACTCACTGAATGTTGTAAAAACTCCCTTTTATGCCATTTCTGTTACTTCCTTACGCTTGATGTCTCATTCTTGTTTCGGTGCCCAATGCGGTTGTATTTCTCCATGATGAAACTAGCTTTCCATAAGCCTGCCCTTTTGTACAGCAGATCCAATTTACAGTTGTCTTCTCAACCCCTACTGAAACCACCATATTCAGATTCTATCATTAATTTTATCCTCCTACCCAGTTTGCTCTTCTGGTAAAAGTTTATCATTTAATCCACTGTACTGAAAATTGAATCTCTGTATTCGCAATAAATTAGCTAACATTCATTTTCCTTTGTAGCACCTGGCTCTATCTTGTTGCAATTGAAATCTTTATTCACAATTTTTACTGCATAGCCTCTTCCCTGCATCTCCTTCTATCATGTCCAATTTACAACCTGCATTCTGCCACCTATTCTGGCTAATTGATATTGGCTGCTTGTCAATCAGTATTACATTTAAAATCCTTCATTCCTTCTGGCATGCGTGTGGTCCAACCCTTACAACAACCTTTGGGCTTAATCTCCTGTCGCATAATTTGCTATTCTGACTGATCTTTTTTTTATCTCTGCTCCACTAATGCGAGAGCATTGATCTATTGGATTCCTGTTCTTCAGAATGCTCTCCTTAAAGTCTTCCGTTATAAACATTTTCAAATCTTTCTTAAGGGACAAACACTGGCACCATTCTTTAATGGCTTGGTGTCCATTGTTTGTTCCATTATATATTTTGTTTCTTCCCTTAGTCCCATGAGATATTTTCTAAATTACAAGGACATTTAAGTGCATGCTTCATTCTGCATTGTCTACAAATTTTATGAGCTTTAATGTATTAACAAGAGCCAAAAGGCTGGGCCGTGGTACTTGGTCCTTGGCATCACCATTTACTTATCCTTTTTATTAATTGTCCCATATTGATTTTAAATTTACTTCAAATTTTTGTTTGGTTGGAAGCTTTTTGATTGAAAGATACAGCATGGAAATTGGTCCTTTGGCCCACTGAGTCCATTCTGACCATCGATCACCCGTTCACTCTAGTACACTGTTATCCCACTTTTGCATCCACTCGCTAAACACTACGGCAATTTACAGAGGCCAATTACTGCAAACCTGAACGTCTTTGAGATGTGGGGAGAAACTCGAGCACCCGGAGGAAACTCACGTGATCACAGGGAAAACGTGCAAACTCCATACAGACAACACCTGAGGTCAGGATCGAACCTGGATCTCTGGCGCTGTGAGGCAGCAGCTCCACTACCTGCGCCACTGTGCAGCACACATGTGTTAATGGTCTTTCATTTGGAACTTTGCCACAAACGTTGGCTACTTCCTAAATCCTAACTGACCATTATTTAATGAAAAAAATGCTATTAATGGCAGTCAGCTTGTCAGATCTTCTGGTTCAGTATTTGCGTTTAGATACGTTGTAGAACGAACTTTGTATTACTTTGCATTTGCATTTTCCATATCTAATTTATACAGTCGTAGAAATGTCCGGAGAATTTGTTGGTGCATTTTGGTAGGAACAGAGTCCAATATTTTAATTGGAATTTTCTGAAGTACAGTTTTGAGTATAACATAAGTATCTTGTTAAAAGTATACAAATTGAGACTTGTTGGCTGAATGGTACAATATTGAGGGATTCAGCACAAATATATTCAATCATATATTGAATAATGACACAATTAGTCTTGTTATTTTTCAAGAAAAAGAACGTGCTAATTTTTGTTGTCTATTTCACAGGATTTCTGCTGTTCCTCCGTGGATTCATTAATTATGCAAAAGTTAGGAAAATGCCAGATACTTTTGCTACCCTGCCAAGGACTCGGGTCCTTTTCATCTATTAAAGGTAATGTTCTCTAGCTTATTGATATTCAATAAAGATCTTACATTATTATGCACTATTCAGGCTGCAAAATGGATACCTTTCCACTATGCTGAGACTTACATTACCTTTTTTACCCTGAAGAGAGAATGAAGAATATCTATATGAAAAGGTGCTAAACATATAATTGTTAAATAAATTACCATTGAATATGCGTTAAATTAACTTGGTTGACGCAAAATGCTGGAGTAACTCAGCGGGACAGGGAGCATCTCTGGACAGAAGGTGACGTTTCGGGTCGAGATCCTTCTTAAGACTGATGTCAGGGGAGTGGGCCAGCCAAAGATGGAATGTAATCAGAGACAGTAATACTGGTGGGAGAACTAGGACTGGATTCCAGTGGTTTTTAAACCAAAAAATCAGTATTAGAAACCTTGAATGGGACGTAATCAAATTGAGCAACAAACAATCTGCGGGAGGAACTCAGTGGGGAGGGGGTGAGGGTGGGGGGTAGAGATTATTAATGATTCCAGTTGAGACTCTTTACCTGAACAAAGAGGGGAGAGGAAAGGTAGCTAGTAGCATAATGAAGGTGGGGGGAGTGGTGAGACATGTGGACCAAGCGGGGGTGAAGGGTTATGGCGGGCAGATGGAGCCAAGTAGGGGGCAGGAGGAGATGGAGTTAGGGATCAGAGACTGATGAATAATAGGTGGAGGTAGCTGGGAGGGTGATGAGCAGGAACAGGAAGACTACCTGTGCTGGAATCTGAAAAGTAATGAAGGTGATGATGGAAAATGCGAGGAAAGAAGTGAAGTGCAGATGTAACCAGAACCTAGATGGAGGAAGGGAGAAATTGGTGAATGGAATGTGTGGATAACGTGTATTGGAACCAGGAGGTGGATGAAGGAGGGTTGTAGGTAGGGTGTGAGAAAGGGGACAAAAATGGGTGAATCGGATCGGAAGAAGGGGAGGGTGGGAAAACAAGGTAAGTATAACCTGAAGTGAAAATTCAACATTGTTTTGGGTTGTAGTCTAACCTGGCAGAATATATATTGTTCCTCTGGTTTGCATTGGGCCTCACTATGGAGTTATTGATTTGTGAACATAGGGTGTGTCTGATTCCTGAACCCCACACCCTTTGTATTTATGTTGGAACAGTGGCGTGCTGGTTATGTTACTGGAGTAGGGACCCAGCAATCTACACTAATTAGAGACAAATCCTACCCTGGCAGCTGTGGAATTTAATTGAAATAATCAGGATAACATGCTAGAATCGGTAATTCTGACCATTCAAATTACCTGATGGTCATAAGACCAGATGGTTCACAAATGTCCTTTGAACAGGGAATCTACCACTATTTTTTGTTCCTGATCCACCCTGTTTGTGATTTCAGAACAATTGACTAACTGAACTGCCAGGTGAAATAGTGAGTAAACCGTTGGGTTCAGGGCAGTGAGGAGATGATAAGTAAATCCTGGCATTGCCAGCAATGCTTACAGAAGACTAAGAAATAGATTTCTCTGTAGGATGATATGTGAGCACTTGTGCATTTTTTAGGATTACTGCAGTGTGGAATTATTGAGATACATCAATATGGTCAAAGCCATTCTTCGTGTTTGTGTAAAATTGAATCTAAGCAGCATGATATTGAGTGTGAATGTAATACTTTCTATAAGCCAAAATATTTTTTTCTAAATTACTCTGGAATGCTGGCATTTTGAAAAGAAATAGAAAATGATTTTTAAAAAACTGCAATTATAACACAGATCTTCCATCAACAGCAGCAACAACAGTTTGTGTATATATAACCCATCCTAAACACAGTCATGTGTTTTAACACTCGCCCTGAATCCTCAATGGCAACAAAATTTGACGCGAAAGTCCTAAATTGAAATTTGGTCACGAAGATGAGTGTTAAGGAACAATTCAAAAAAATAATGAGTGCGACAGAGACAGAGAGATTTAGGGTGGATATTATTGGAGAAGAAAAATTGATTTAATGAAGGATTATTGTAAATGGGTAGTTCATGGTTGGTGTGGATTTGGTTGTTTGAAGGGCCTGTTTTCAAGCTGTGACGTGCTCTCAGTTCCTTTGGGGTAAGGGTAGCAGCACATTGACTAATTTTCCAGTAAGCTATTCTGTCCAACCTCCCTTTTTAGAATGACATGTGCTTGATTTTGAGTTTAGGCAGCAGACAGCATGATTTTTTCTCAGTTTAATGTCCCTGTTGTGTGGTTTGTGATTGAAGTCAAATAATACATAGAATGATGCCAGCTTTAAGCTGAAAGATCTGAGCACAAAATGACTGGAAGAGGAAGTTATATACTATTCATCTATTCATACCATTAGATTATTCAGTTCATCGCTCTATATAACATTGGATCCTTCCATGTCTGACAGTGCTGCTGTAATCTTGCAATTTTTTTTCCTGTTTTGCCTGGAAAATAGAATGGTCTCATTATAGTTTGGAATTTTTTTTTCTGCCCCTCTCCAGATGGTTTCCTGGAGAGTGATTTCCTGCTTCCGTAGGTTGAACAACTCGTTCACTTGCAACTGACACCTGCAGGAAGTGGACACGACCGTGAAACAAAAGGAGGGACGTGGGGGTGGGTTGGGTGGGAGAAAGTTCACTGCATTAAAATGGAAAGTGAGGGCAGTGTTTCATATCTATGTTTTTAGATGTACAATTTTAATAGTGAATGCTGAAAACTTGTAATCATTAAACTGTTTTAGTGGCTTCTGTTGAAGTGCTACTGCAAAACTGGTCTGTGATGTACTAACAATGCCTTATTCATTTGTAGTTATTACCTAGCATGCACTTTGCCCTTTTAGCCAATAGAGGGCAAAATTGCTTTACTATTCCCTCCACGTTTTATCGTCAATGGGTTTAAAGAAAAGGCAACATAGTATAGAAATGATGCTGGTCATGATATGTTTAAAATAATGTACTTCTTGAGGCTTACTATCTCTGTAAAATGGTGAGATGATATGTTATTGTTTGCAGAACAGCTCTTCTGCATTTTAAAAACTGAGTAATGCACATTCTGTGCTTTCTGGACTGTACCTTTGGGTTTTATTATATTCTAAAATATATGACTGTAAATAAATCAGAAGATTTAATAAATGTGACTTCTATAGGCACTTTCAGAATCGGTGCCTGTTCAGTGAAACAGACAAACCCTTTTACATTGATTTCTCTTCTTTCACATGTCACCATTCATTTACTTCTCTCCTTATTCTTATTTGTTCATTGGTTTCCATTTGCCAGATATTCCCAACTGCATTCTTGGCAAATCCTTACAAGTTCCGCTGTTGTGTTGCAGCTGGATGTGCAAGACTCTTGTTAAGTAGAGGGTACCTCGGTTTATTGCTTTGTATGAATGTGCGTGCGTGCGCACACACAAACACACACACACACACACGAGCGCACACACACACTAGTGTTGATTTTTAGCTATGTTTACTGACAGTGAAACTTGTCAGCATTTAAGTCTATCATCTTGAAATTATTGTGCCACAAAGAAAACCATTCAGCTCATCAGTGTTATTAAGGTTTGAGCAAGAAGAATGGATACTTTGGACAAGAAGAAAGCCACAACTCAGCACCTCCAATTGAGTGACACCAAGTCCATTGTACTGAAGCATCACTGTCCCCCTTTACTGCTCTAATGTTCACGTTAAACGGAGTGAACATCCACTGAGAATGAAGACTGCCGCAAGTGGGTGGCTGAACTAAATTTCACAGTGCTCTTGAAGCTGAATTATTTTCATTTATTCTGTTCGCTATGTATGTTATACTTGAATAAGCGCAGGTTTAAAAATGCCAATCAGATGAGTTTGATGTTGTAATGTATGGTGTGCAGTGCTGATCTAATATCCCCTCTTGAATCTTTCACCGAATGGTCTGTGGCATGTGGATATTGTTCTGTATTTGTGTCTTTGCTGTCTCTGGGGAAGACTTGTTTACAGAACAAAAATAAAAATTCAAACAGGTGGTTCTTCCTTCTTCTAAACAAAATATTGCATAACTTATGCTGCTTCTTGAAGCACCTCAAGGGTTAAACGTACTTTCCTTCTGCCATCTTCCCAGAAGTAAACTTTGACTATTAATATAATGCCTGCTGAACCCTACAAGAATTGTAGAGGATGTGGTTTTTGAGTTGTTTTAGCAATGAATTTAAACTAACACCAAGATAATTACTTGAGTGGAAGAAAGCATTTAATTCATGGGATACAACAATACTTGGCAAAACAAATATCCTGGAAATTGCACACTTATTTCAGGATGTGGAAATATTTTAATACAGATCAGCAGGAGATCTGCTTAACCCTGGTATTCTGGAGCTTAAGCATTAACGACCGATCCAGGAGGAAGTTGGTTCTTATTTGAGCTGGATTGTGCTATTACAAGGTCTACTTTAATATAATAGCTGGAGACTTAAAATCAAGTATTTCAACAGAGGTTGGGGCCCTGTTAGGACCGTGAGCCAACAATGGTTTGGCATCCAACTGCAATGTTGCAGGACATCCTTTGACATATGCCTGCTGCCCAACTGAGCATGGGAGATGGTGAAATTGCTAACTTGACCTCATAAGCCTTGGATGTAGAACATGAATAGCAAGTGATACCAATGTGAGTTCAACTCCTTTGATAAAGTAAACCCTGCTGATGTATACTTACACATAATGTCTGTCTAGTCAGGGCAAAATTAGGTTTGACTGCTGTGTTCATTTATAGTGTGCTGATAAGCTCTTGCCTACTAAAGGTGCCAGAACCATGGTGGCAGCTCATTGTCTGGAAAAATGCCATCTTCAGAAAGCAGCAAAGGGGGTTGGAGAGGAACCATGAGCATATCTCGGCGCTTTCTCTCGTGCTTGGAATGTTGCCACTGCTGAAACATGCATGAGGTAAATTCCTTGGAGGGAAATGACAGCGAATTATGTAAGGTGATAATTGAAGCCTGGTTTAAGAATCTTTTTTCAACCCCTGGTATTGGATTACCAGCAATGGACTAATTGCAAATCTTAAAAAAAATGAAAGGGAATAAAGTACTGGAGATTCATTTATTCTAGTTCTATGCTAGCATAGCGCAGAGCCAGCTGTATTTTGGGATGGTCCGAGTGCTACTTTCATTGCCCTACGAACTCCGTTGTGTTAATGGAGTTTTTTGTTCTCTGGTTGTGCTCCTATGCACCGATGGTTTCATGTTTTATTCTCTTGCCCAGGAGTTAAAACAATCTATGCTTATCTGGATAGCTATGGAGAGGCCTATGTTATCAACACCATGTAAACAGTGAGAGAAAGCTTTTACTTAAGTGAGATGGAGTGATGAGAGGCACAAAGTGCACCTGTTGTGATAATGATAGTTTTTGTGGAAAGTAAAAAGTTTTATTGGATGCATGTGGATCTCAAGCTTTGAACGGCAGAGTACGCTAAGCTGCTTACTATGTTAGCACGGGGAAAAAATAGATTTTGAATTAAACTAGGGCTGATTATTTCTCCTGGATACCAAACTAAGAAGAGCCTGGTGAAGTCCTGTTGAGTTGGAAAGTGGGGGTGTCGTTAGAAATATATGCAATGTGTTCCTGCATACCTTGTCATGTGTGCAGAGTACAAAAACATGTTTATATTGATGAAGTCTTTTCAATTTTGAATTTGAGAGCAAATGAAAAGGATTGACAAAGATTTAAGAGCAAGGTGAGCTCAATATTCACCTTGAATTTGATCTAAAACATTGCTTTTAAATTAACTCTTCCTAATCAGAACATTAAAAAAAACACACTTGGTCCCTTATGTCATTGAATAAGATAATGGCTAATTTGATCTTTACCTCAGTTTCTGTGTTCAGCCCATTCCCCATCACTTCATTCTCCCCAACAAACTAGACATCTATCTTGCCCTTGAATCAGCCTGAAAAAGAGTTCTGACTCAAAACATCACCAGTGCATTCCCTCCCCAGATGCTGCCTGATCCGCAAAGTTCCTCCAGCATTTTGTTTTGCTCAGGATTCCAGCATTTGTAGGTCCTTGTCTCTATTTTGGTGCCCTTTAATATATTCAGTGACTTGGCCTCCTCCTTTCTCTGGGAGAGGGGATGTGAGACCTTTCGGAGATGAAATTTCACATCTCAATATCATAATGATGATCATTTGCCTCTTGATTCTAGATGTCCCCCTCAGAACATCTGACACCTGCCGTGCCAAGCCCTTTGCGTCTTTTATACCACTAAGATCATCTCTCTAAATTCCACGGAAAGGTTGAGCCTTTTCTCATAAAACATCACTTTTGTCCCAGGCCAACATTTTTATTCCATTATCAATAGAACTTTAAGATTTTTGTATCTTGTTTTTTCAGTACCTCCGTGCACTTAATCATGCTCACTAAACCTCCAGCCTTCAAACCTCTGCATATTTCATTGTGCAATCATTGTTTCTTTGGTTCTAAGCACTCAACTTCCACTCTAAATCTGCTGAACCTATTCACATCTCTGACTTCCGACAACATCATTTTGATCAAGCTTTTACATGACTGAAATTCCGTTCTGCTTCTGTAACACAGCTTGATACAGTTTACCATGATAGAAGTACTGTATAAATGAAAATTGCTCAATCTTTGCTGTGGTATGAATTAGGATGATTGTATGCTGTTAACTGCGTGTGTGATTTTGGAGTTGTGCCTGAGACTCCTCCAAAATGGAGAAATTCTGATGAATGCTATAGAGCTCGTGGGTCCCTAAGGTTGAAACAGTAAATACTGCTTAAAAACTGACCATGAACTGACTAATATATTGACAAATTTGAGGGGTTAAATAGGTCTTGGTGGAATATGTGTTAAAATTTAGTTCAGTTTTTGTCTGACTACATGACCAGTATAAACCATGTTCAGTTTCTTGTTGGTATTCTGTTAATGGAGATGCAATAAGGGATTCACAATTATGTGATAGTGTTGGGGAAATTGTGATTAATGTTAAGTCACCAATATTTGAGTTTGAGTTGGAGCTTTGCTTATAGATATTCAAAATGTATTTATTTCACCATTCTCCTTACCCTCTCAAAGGAATAGGTTTTCAAAAAAAGTACATGTATAACGTGGTATTGTGGGGGTCGAGTGGGGACAACCAACATCCTTAAAGTTGGAGATACAGTAGGAGAAAGTAGACAGAATTACCAAGTGTTCAAATTTATGCGATGTGAATCCTGTTTCTCTCTTGTGTAAATCAGCACTTAATGACTCACATCAGACTGTAATCTGCCCTATATCATAGAAAGAGTAGTATTGTGAACCCAAGATGTCGAATTTGTATTGAATTCTAATCCCCCAGGTAAACACAGTTAATCCAGATATGTCGTGCCTCAATGCATCTCAGGAATATGATGCCATTCAGACTGGGCGTTTAATATAATTGTTACATTAATGAATGCGATGATGAAAGGAATAACATTATATTTAGTTTCTCCATGACTCGTTTAAGTTTAACCATTGTGTTGCCAGTAAATAAGCAGGAGGGGCCTGCATTTAATCCTTCCTTAGTTCATCATTAATTATTTGATGATAGTCGGACTAATGGTTCTTCCTTTTGGTCCACGTTGGTCTCCAATGCCAAGGTGGAAACAATGTTCTGTGGGGAGTGCTACTGCTATGAGCATCAAACGCTCTGTGATGCCTTTCTCAGTGGAATGGCCTGCTGAAGTTCAGACCAGTATCACACAAAATTAATTACTTGCCCAAGGTGATGGAATGTAGCTCTCTGTGCAGTGGGGAAATGGAGTGCAAAAGGTACAAATCCTACTGATTGACAAGCAATAGAAAAACATAATTAAGTAATACAAAGGCCAATCAACTCAATGTCAGTTTAGCTATGAATTTAATCCATGTTGAGTGCCAAAGAGGTGGAACTCCTAGGCCCAATTTAATCCAGACCTCCTGGAACTGTGTGGAGTTTGCATGCTCTCTCTGTGACAGCATGGGCTTCCTCTGAATGCTCCAGTTTTGTCTCGTGCCAAAGGTGTGTTTTTTTTTTTATAGGTTCATTGCCACTAATGTGGAGAGAGGATGTGAAAGTGGTTTTAACATAGAACTAGTGTCAATGGGTGAGCAATGGTTAGTGTGGACATGGTGTGCCAAAGGGCCTGTTTCCAAGCAGTATCTTTAAATTAATCAGTCCTCTTTCTCCCTCCCCCAACCAAGTCGCAATAGCTTCTCGTTTTCCCCCTACAAACAGCTAACAATGGCCTGTTTCCTTTATTATCGTTACTTTTCTCAAAATCTTTTATTCATTGTTGTTTATCTCTCCACAACACCATCTATATCTCTCGTTTCCCTTATCCCCCAACCAGTCTGAAGAAGGGTCTTGCACCGAAACGTCACCCACTCCTTCTCTCCAGAGATGCTGCCTGTCCTGCTGAGTCACTCCAGCTTTTTGTGTCTACTGTGCATTTCTGAATTTATTTGTTCATTGACATCGCAGGAGATGGAACAGAAAAAAAATCTCTTCAGTACATACGATGCCCATTGATATAAAATGCATGTATAAAATAATCTTCACAACCCCAAGGTGCTTTGCAGCTAATGAAGTATTGTCAAAGTGTAACCATTGTTATAAAATGGCAGCCAATCTGCTGAAAACTTCCATAAAACAGCAAAATAATAATGGAACCATACAGAATGGAAAAAAGCCCCTTAGCCCAACTTGTATATGCAGATCAAAATTCCCAGTTTGGCCCATATCCCTCTAAACCTTTCTTATTCATGTACCTGAGCAAATGCCTTTTAAATGTTATTGTATCTGCCTGAACTGTTCCTTATACCCACCACCCTCTGTGTCTTTGGGTTCCTATTAAATCTCACAAACTTATTCCCTTTAGTTCTTAATTTCCCCTACCCTGGGGAACAAGACTCTGCATTCACCCTATTCCCTTTGTGATTTATACACTTCTATAACATCAACCCTCAGCCTCCTGTGGTCCAAGGAATAAAGTTCTAACTTTCCCAACTTCCCTCTACAACTTAGGCCCTTGAGTCGTGGCAATGTCCTCGTAAACCTTCTCTGCTCTCTTTCCAGCTTAATGGCATATTTCCTAGAGTAGGGTGACCAAAACTGAATGCAGTACGCCAAGTCCAGCCTCACCAACATCTTGTACAACTTTAACATATTCACTGTTTTATTTCAGTTGAGGGATAAATAACAAAGACAATGCAGATTGTTTGCTTGCTCTTTAAAATAGTGTGATTTCGTTTTTTTTTAAATGCCTACCTGGCATGCTTGGTATTAATTGCACTGTTCCATTCACCATATGTCCATGACTGCAGAAGATTTAAAAAAATGATCTAATGAATCAGCTGCGTAAAAAGAGAAGTAAAAATGCCCATGTGCTCTGCTCACAAAAACCAATGCAATTCCAATTTTCCAATCGGTCTATTCTAAATCATCAAAATAGCAAGAAACAGTGAGTCAGATATGCCATTATTTCTGCCCTTTCCCCCACCTCTGCTACCAAAACAAACTTGTTTACTTTTCCCAGTTCTGTTGATGGGACTATCACCTGAAACATTAATTCCATTTCCCTTTCCGCAGATGCTGTCTAACCTGCTGAGTATTCCAATATTTTTTTTCCTGCTTTCCAGCATTTGCTGTTTTACAAAAAGAAATCATTAACTGAATGGCGCAATATGTTCAAGGGGCTGCATGGTCTACCTCTATATGGTATGCCTGTCAACACCCACTGCTTGGAGCACATGCAAATAATTATGATATTACACGTGTTTCCATAACGCACATTGAATTATGTGATTGATGAATTCAGGAACACTTTATGCATTATGCGGGGAAGAATGTGTTATAATGGCATTTCAATCAGGAACAAGAGAATTAATTAAAAAAAAGTTACTTTGGAAATTGACAAGCAGAAAAAAAGTTGTCTTTCCGAAAAACAGTCTCGGGGGCGCTTGTTATCGTGTAACCTCCTTACAGTAAATACACTATCGTCGGTCTCACTGCAGGTGGTCATTGAAATTAATAAACAATGTGCTTCTATTTACACTTGTTCAACGATGCTCTATTAAATAATGTAAGATACAGCCTTTAATATTTTTAGCTATTAAAAGACCTTTATTTTTGAAAACCTTACAGGAAAAGAAAACAAATTCCTCAGCCCCTAACCCCCTTTTCTCCGTTAACACAATTATTTTTCTAATCCGTTTTCTATAACGCAAGGTTTCTTAGGAATGTATTTTTAGTGTTATAGCAGAACTACCTGTATAAACAAAGACCTGATAGGTGTGAACCTGCATTGGAGCATAATTTGCCAGCTTTAGGAAGATGGAAACGAGAAGGAAATCTTAATGCTATCGAAAGCCCGAAATGAAAACAGTAAAATGTTGGGAATACAGAACAGGTCCTTCAGCATCTGAAAAGAGGACAGTTTAATGTTTTGGGTGGAGAAACATTCCTCCCAACCGGGTCATTAAAACCCACCACACTTCTGGGGGAAGTGAACACAGCAACAGTGCCCATTCACTACACATGGAGCACAGACCGGCTGCTGTGCAGGAGAACCTTAAACAGACAGACATTTTTGTCGAGGAGGTGAGCAGGCTCTAGCCCCAGGTGAATAAGGATGGCGTGGCTGGGTGGTTTTAAAGAAGCCCAGTGTTCCCAGGGCACAGTTCACCTGCTCGTTAAGCAATTTGGCTGCTTTCTTTCCTTTTCAGAAATTTGCTTGGCTGAGTGAAAGGTGATAGTTGGCACCTCTTCAGGGAAATGGTGGAAACCCACAGGAATTTCAGAGACAACAGGGAGGATAATGGAAGGGGAAGGAGAAATTTGTGAATGAATGAATGAAATCTTTATTGTAGGTTTGCATACTGGAAGTGCTGACATGCGAAGGTCCTGGGTTAACCCTTTACATGGCTTTAACAGCACACAAAGAGTGACATGCACTTTCTCCTATTTTGCTGACAAGGAAACCCCAATCGTCTATGAGGAAGATGCAATTACTCTCATAAATCAAACACCAGATTATTGAGATGAGATTTAAGAATGTGCATAATGAGCTTGGGCAGTTTTCTGGATATTGAAAATATTAATAGGGACATTGAAATAAAAGAAAGGCATCAGCATGTGGAAATATTGTTTTTCTATCAATTCTTTAAAAGTAGTTTATCACAATTTAGCCTAAAATACAGTAGCCACGTGTTATAGAGACCCTGAAATCAACACAGATTAATGCATGTAAATTCTTTGGTCAGTTGCTGTTTAGTTTTATCTCCTGGTGTAATGGCAATAAGCAAATTAACGGAGGATCTCACCATCAAAGGGATCTACAGGAATATCATTAAAGACACACACCACCCTGGCCAAACCTCTTCTCGTTGCTACCATCAGGAAGAGTCATAGGGCTATACAAATGTGCCCTTTAGCTTACTTTGTCTGTACCGATCAAGTTGGCATACTGGGCTATTCTTATTTGGCCCAAAGCCATCTAAACTCTTCCTATCCATATATCTGTTCAAATGTCTTTTAAAAGTCATAAATGTTACTTCCTCCATAGCTTGCTCTGGCAGCCCATTTCATATACATACTATCCTGATTTGAAAGATTTGCCCCCGTGGTCTCTCTCAAATCTCTCCCCACTAACCTTAAGCCTACGCTCTAGCCTTAGTATCCTCTACATTGAGAAAGTGACTGAGCGTTCACTTCATAGATCCTGTACACATCAGGATCCTTCTCAATCCTGTACACATCAATAAGGTCACCCCTCAGCCTCCCACACTGCAATATAAAAAGTCTTGGCCTATCCAACCTGTCTCTAAAGCTCAATCCCACAAGCCAGCTGCAGTTCTGAGCAATAAGAACTGCACACAGTACCCCCAGTGTGGTCTCGGCAATAGTTCTATTCCTGCGTCATGATGTTCCAACTTTAGCCAATACCATTCCCAGTAAAGGCAAGCATGCCTTCTACACCCCACTGTCCACCTGACTTGTCACTTTCACATGCACCTGTTCTCCCAAATCTTTTCTCTTCAGCACACTCCAAGGCTGCACCATTTACTGTGCAAGTCCTGCCCTGGTGTAACATGCCAAAATGCCACACCCCAATCGCTAAATTTCATTTATCTCTCCTTGGCCCACCTTCCCAACTGATCTAGATCCTTTTGTAAACTTGGATCTCGTGCTTCACCACCCACTATACCACCAATTTTGGTGTCATCTGCAAATTTACTAACAATGTTAACTAAATTGTCACCCAAATCATTAGTGTACAGTGCCCTCCATAATGTTTGGGACAAAGACCCATCATTTATTTATTTGCTCTGTGCTCCACAATTTGAAATTTGTAATAGAAAAAAATCACATGTGGCTAAAGTGCACATTGTCAGATTTTAATAAAGGCCATTTTTATACATTTTGGTTTTGCCATGTAGAAATTACAGCAGTGTTTATACGTAGTCCTCCCATTTCAGGGCACTATAATGTTTGGGACACAGCAATGTCATGAAAATGAAAGTGGTCAAGTTTAGTATTTTGTTGCATATCCTTTGCATGCAATGTCTGCTTGAAGTCAGCGAGTCATGAACATCACCAGTTGCTGGGTGTCTTCTCTGGTGATGCTCTGCCAGGCCTGTATTGCAGCCATCTTTAGCATGCTTGTTTTGGTGGCTAGTCCCCTAGAGTTTTCGCTTCATGCTCATTTGGGTTCAGATCGGGTGATTGACGTGGCCACTAAAGAATATACCATTTTTTAGCTTTGAAAAACTCCTTTGTTGCTTTAGCAGTATCTTTGGGATCATTGTCTTGCTGTAGAATGAAACGCTGGCCAATGAGTTTTGAGGTATTTGAACTTGAGCAGATAGGATGTGTCTATATAGTTCAGAATTCATTATGCTACTACCATCAACAGTTATATCATCAATGAAGATAAGTGAGCCAGTACCTTCATCAGCCTTAGATGCCTAGGTCTCCACCTCCACCACCGTGTTTCACTGATGAGGTGGTATGCTTAGGATCTTGGGCAGTTCCTTCTCTCTTCCATACTTTCCTCTTGCCATCACTCTGATATAAGTTAATCTTAGTCTCATCTGCATGCAAGATCTTTTTCCAGAACTGTGGTTGCTCTTTTAAGTACTTCTTGGCAAACTGTAACCTGGCCATCCTATTTTTTGTGGCTAACCAGTGGTTTGCATCTTGCAGTGTAGTCTCTGTATTTCTGTTTGCGCACAGTTTTCAAAGCGCAGCCTGCTGGGCACTGTTTTACGTTAACCCCCCTCCCAATTTGCAGTCGACTCTCACTCAGCCGGCTGTCACGCGGGTGGGTGGGCTTCCCCTCGCAGAAGCCACGATTGGCCAGCCCTCCGCTGCTTTTCACCGTCCTCAGATCGCTCCCGCCCGCCACCACCCTCGAGTCTCCGCCGCCCGCTCGCTGTGGGCCCTGCAGCCCACCCATCGTGGGCCCCGCAGCCCACTCGCAAGCAGCCCGCTCGCCGCCCACCGGCTCCCCTCCTCTTTTCCCCCCCCCCTTTCCCCCTCGTCCTTTCCCCCCTCCTTTCCCCCCTCCTCCTTCCCCCTCCTCTCTTTCCCCCCCTCCTCCCCCCTCCCCCCCTCCTCTCTCCCCCCCACCCCTTTCCTCCCCCCTCCTCCTCCCCCCCCTCCTCCTCCCCCCCTCCTCCTCCCCCCCTCCCTCCCCTCCCCCCCTCCTCCTCCCCCCCTCCCCCCTCCTCCTCCCCCCCCTCCTCCTCCTCCCCCCCCCTCCTCCCCCCCCCCTCCTCCTTCCCCCCCTCCTCCTCCTCCTTCCCCTTCCCCCCCCTCCTCCTTCCCCCCTCCTCCTCCCCCCTCCTCTCCCCCCCCCTTTCGTCCCCCCCTTCCCCCCCTCCTTCCCTCTTTCCCCCTCCCCTTCTCCTTCCTCCTCTCCCTCTCCCCCTCCTCCTTCCCCCCTCCTCCTCCCCCCCTCCTCCCCCCCCCCCCTCCTTCCCCCCCCCTCCTCCCTCCCCCCCCCTCCCCCTCCCCTCCTCCTCCCCCCCTCCTCCCCCCCCCCCTCCTCCTTCCCCCCTCCCCCCCCCCTCCTCCTCCTTCCCCCCCCTCCTCCTTCCCCCCCCCCTCCTCCTCTTCCCCCTCCTCCTCCCCCCCCCCCCTCCTCCCCCCCCCCTCCCCCCCCCTCCTCATCCCCTCTCCCTCCTCTTTCCCCCTCCCTCCTCCCTTCCCCCCCCCCCTCTCCTCCTCCTTGCCCCTCTCTTCCTCCTTCCCCCTCTCTCCCCCCCTCCCCCCCTCCCCCCCCCCCTCCTCCTTCCCCCTCTCTTCCTCCTTCCCCCTCCTCCTTCCCCCCCCCTCCTCCTCCCCCCCTCCTCCTCCTCCCCCTCCTCCTCCTCCTCCTTTCCCCCCTCCTCCTCCCCCCACCCCCCTCCTCCTTTCCCCCCCCCCTCTCTCTTCCTCCCTCCCCTCCCCTCTCCTCCCCTCCCCCCCTCCCCTTCCCCCCCTCCTCCTCCCCCCCCCCCTCTCCTCTTCCTCCTCTCCCCCCCCCTCCCCCCAGATTTCCCCCCCCTCCTCCTTTCCCCCCCATCCTAATCTCTCCTCCCTCTCCTCTTCCCCCCCTCCCGCCCCCCCTTCTTCCCCCCTCCTCCTCCTCCCCCCTGGCTCCTCCTCCCCCCCTCTCGGCGAATATCCTTCCGCCCCCTCTCCTCCTCTCCCCCCCCTTTGGTGATGGGAGATTTGGGGTGGGAGTTGTTGGTGGTAGGATGTTAGGGAAAGAGTTGCCCATTTAGTTCCTGGCTGGTCCTTTGTGCGGCGAATATATTGGTGGAGCAATGAAAGGATCACAGTGATAATGATTGCACTTTTCTTACTGGAGATGGACATTACTTGGTGTTTGTGGGTCACAAACATTACTGAATGTCCCTGTTGTGGTCTGGTATAGGCTGCTTCAACCTTCTTGGAACAGTTCCTCAGGACATACCTTAGATCCTAGGAGCTAGTTGCATTTCTTCATGGGAACTTTCAGCCTTGAATCGTATCTCTATCCACCTGACAATCTCCTTACATGGTGTAGTTATAAAGTCACACAGCATGGAAATAGGCTTTTTGGCCCAACTCGCCCATGCCGACCAAAATGCTCCATTTAAGCTAGATGCATTTGCTCGTATCTGACACATATTTCTCTGAACCTTTCTATCTATGTCTCCATCCACATTGTTATTAAATGTTGTTATACTAAACCATTTCATTTGGCAAATCATTCCATATACCCAATACATTTTGTGTGGAAAAAGTTGTCCCTCAGGTTCCTATTAAATCTTTTCCATCTTATCTTAAATCTATGCCTTGTGTATTTGATTCCTCGTACTTTGGGGAAAAATACTGTATGTATTCACCCTCTATTCCCCTCTCGATTTTATGCACCTCTCTAAGATCCTCAGTCTCCTGCACTCCAAGGAATAAAGTCCATGCCTGCCCAGCTAAAAACGATATTGCTGTAACTCTTGATAATCATCTTATTTTGGTGTCATCTGCAAACTTACTTATGATGCCTTGTATATTCTCATCCAAACGGTTGATACAGATGACAAACAGCAATGGGGCTGATCAAAATTAATTAAGCCTCAAAATGGGGATATTGGCCTGGTAAAGAGCTGTAATGATGTCATGCTTCCAGAGTCTTGAGATGGTGGTCCAGGTCTCGGATGTATATAGCAGGGCAGGTGGCACTGCTGCCATTATTGACGATCATACGAATCCTATAGTGTAATCAGTAGCCTGTTCCACTGCTACCTCATGAGAGAAAAGCAGCTCAGATGATTTAGGCAAGAAACCAAGCAAATCCTCCATTTGTTACCCACTCACTTCCTGAGCCTGGTCTGATCAACCTGTGACCCACTTCACCTTTTGTTGGGGTTTAACACCCCACATTATATCAAAATCTGCCTCGTGTCTGCCAGCTATTATTACCTTTACTAGAGGCCGGGTGTCAAAGTAAAATGATTACAATGCACTGTGATTCACTATGATATGTTGCTTTTGGCACATATTAGCTATTTGCCATCCAGAGACGGGCAAAGACAATGAGCACCAGCCAGTTTGCAAGCAGCCTTGTGATGTGATAATAAATATTACTTTTTCTTTTAATCAATAAAGGGATATAATAGCCAGGACACTATGGATGTCACAAGTGTTCTGCACCATAAAAATACCATGGGAGCTGCAGTGTCAGAGATGTCTTTAGTATAGAGTTTCATGCAAGAGGACCATACAACAATGCAGACCTCCCCCATTCTCATATTGGAGCACCAGCCTAGGTTTGATTGACTCATTGACAACCGGAATGCAATTAGTAAGGCCAGTAGCTTCTCTTTTAGAACCATTAACTATCAGGCTCCATGCTGCCCAGGGACCATTTTCCATATGTTGGATGAAACCATAATACAAAATGGTTCAATAACAAGAATCATTAAAGTTTATATGATATTGCCATTTGTGAGATATGATTCTTCATTTTTGAGTTGGAGGTTGTGGGTTCAAATTCAGTTCAAATAAGTTCTACTCAAGTAGCCCAATCACATGTTTTAGACTGGATGCTTCAATGCAATCCTAAAAGATGCTGTCATTTGTATTAGACATTAAAATGAGTCTTTGTCTTTTTATCTCATGACACTACTCAGGGATAGTTAGGTACATTCTCCCAGTGTCTTGACTATTTACCATTCAATCGACTAAAACTAGAAACCTTGCCAAGAAGAGTCGTGCTTCTTTGTGTTTTGCTCAAGAATCCAGCATCTGCAATTCCATGTGTCTCTCTTTCATTTCAATGCTGTTTATGTGCACCAGTTAGCTCTCGCTATTCAAAACTACTCCAT
The DNA here is from genome assembly GCF_028641065.1 of Leucoraja erinaceus. Lineage (NCBI taxonomy): Eukaryota > Metazoa > Chordata > Chondrichthyes > Rajiformes > Rajidae > Leucoraja > Leucoraja erinaceus. The sequence continues at coordinate 14,137,068 of NC_073387.1, read as the reverse complement.
TGGTTGTTGAACACTTTGGTGTGTCCTGACATTATGAAAGCACCAAGTCTTCCTTTTGTACAAACACACTGTCTATTGGATGAGGGACGACTGATATTGGTTAATGATTACTGCTATGTTCCCGCTAACATCCTAATTGTATCTCAGAGAAGTTAGCTACAAAATCTAGAAACAAAAAAACTGCAGATGCTGGTTTATGCCAAAGAAAGGCACAAATGGCTGGAGTAACTCAGCCAGTCAGGCAGTATCTCTGGAGAAAAAGGATAGGTGATGTTTTGGGTCAGGTCAGTCTGAAGAATGGTCCCAACCCAAAACGTCACCTATCCTTTTCCTCACGAGAAGCTGCCTGACCCGCTGAGTTACTCCAGCACTTTGTGTCTATCTTAGCTACAAGGTCTGCTGGATTCACATCAGATTGTTGCTTTACGGTCATTAGTTTTAATTTAGATCATGGCAGAACAACATTTAACCCTATAAATCAGTTATTTGACAGCAAGCTTTTCTCAGTCCATTAATTAACAGTTACCAAACTTTAAATACGAATCAGTGGCATGGAACTGTGGAATACCATCTAATACTACATAGTCCAGGTAGAATTAGTAATTAGTTACCCTCAGCTCAGTAGTTCTCCAGTTGTCATAACTTTTATCCCTTGTCTTAGCTTCAGACAGAATGGCAGCAAATTCTGCAGCTCTAAATACAAAGATTAATAGAGGGAAAGCACTGTGGAGATAAAGAGTTATGGTCCATGACGGAGGCCAGGGATTTGTAGACCACAGTGAATCTTCAGGCCTCATTTATTCACCTTCTTGCCTGACTTCCATCTGATTGTCTGGCCAGCAGGAACGAATGGGAGCGTAGAACCAAGCAGTCTCAATTAGCTCAGGACACTTGGGAACAGACCTTTGCAGTCTGAGTGGGGGGCTTTCTAGGGATCAAATGAGGATCAGCGAGGTAAAGATTTTACATTTAAATCCCTCCCTTGCTATGTGTCTACTAGGCAGAAAAGAGTAAAAAATCAGGACCAGGAAGCAACACACACACACACACACACACACACACACACACACACACACCTACCTACCTACCTACCTACCTCCCCCTCCCCCCCCCCCCCATCTCCAAGTGGACTTACCACAGTTTCTTGAACAGATTGCCCTTTGTAACAGCATAAGATGAGGATGTACCAGGATATCAAAGCTGGCTTTGCATGGAAGTGCTGTGAGAACATTTGGAAGAGCCGGCGTAATCGTCTGTTTCCCAGAGGATTCACTGGTATTGAATATTATTCAATATTCTAACACAGCTCTATTTAATTTCAGCTCAAAAGCTCATCGTAATGCTTCAAAAGCACGTAAACTTAGCTTCATATTTCATGTTATTTCAAGCCCCAGATTAAGGTGAAATGTTTCAATTCATTCTTTGCTATCTGTTGTTTTAAGGTTAACCCATGGAGATTTTTATAATAGTCAAACAGCAGAGCACAGTGGGGTGGAAGATTGCAACCTTCACGTGGTCTGCCCTGTTTCGACTAATGCAATCAACTCGACGTGCACAAACGAAAGATCAAATAGAACAAGTTGTCCAACAACTTTAGTCTGTGCACGCCGCATGAAAGAAGAAGCAGAGCACAGTAATATCCCTGTTATACTTCCACTGAATAAAAATGAGAACTGTGACATTTGGATGCTGCCCCAAAATTATGCGACTAACTGCTTTAAACTAAACTCACATTTAGTTCTGCATTTTGAACATTCTTTGAACATTTCATATCATTCTATTCCTCACTTATTTACATGTCTGTCTAAATGTCTCCTCAACATAGTAATTGTATCCGATTCCATCACCTCTTCTGGCAGAACATCGAGATTCTACTCTGTGGAAAAATACTTACCTCTCGGATTCCTATTAAAACTCCTTTCTCTCACCTTAAACCTATATCCACTTGTTTTTGATACCAATACCAGAGGAAAAAGATTTTGACTATCATTATGTTAGCATTCATAGCAAAAGGATTTGAGTATAGGAGCAGGGAGATTCTACTGCAGTTGTACAGCGTCTTGGTGAGACCACACCTGGAGTATTGCGTACAGTTTTGGTCTCCAAATCTGAGGAAGAACATTATTGCCATAGAGGGAGTGCAGAGAAGGTTCACCAGACTGATTCCTGGGATGTCAGGACTTTCATATGAAGAAAGACTGGATAGACTCGGCTTGTACTCGCTAGAATTTAGGAGATTGAGGGGGGATCTTATAGAAACTTACAAAATTTTTAAGGGGTTGGACAGGTTAGATGCAGGAAGATTGTTCCCGATGTTGGGGAAGTCCAGGACAAGGGGTCACAGCTTAAGGATAGAGGGGAAATCCTTTAGGACCGAGATGAGAAAAACTTTTTTCACACAGAGAGTGGTGAATCTCTGGAACTCTCTGCCGCAGAAGGTAGTTGAGGCCAATTCATTGGCTATATTTAAGAGGAAGTTAAATGTGGCCCTTGTGGCTAAAGGGATTAGGGGGTATGGAGAGAAGGCAGGTACGGAATACTGAGTTGGATGATCAGCCATGATCATATTGAATAGCCGAAGGGTCGAATGGCCTACTCCTGCACCTATTTTCTATGTTTCTATGTAACCCCATACATACCTTTCAAAATCTTATATACTTCTAGCAGGACACCTCTCTGCCTCATTCGCTCGATAGAAAACAAGCCCAGTTTATCCAATCTCTTCCCGCAACCAAAGTCCTGCAATCCAGGCAATGTCCCAAGGAATCTCCTCTGCACTCTCTCTGATGCAATGACATCCTGGGCTGTTACTTTCTTTCTGGTCAAAATCCTTCATAAAACGAAATGCTGCCTTTCACCAAGTGCCTTTATTGACTGAAGCATACAATGGAATGGCTGGGGAGGTTATGTTAGAATCATATTAAACTTGAGTTGGGCCACAACTTGAGTATTTGGGTACAGTTTTGGCCATTCAGCTGTATTCAAATGTCAGTGGACATATACCATGACTTTCAGTCTGAAGAAGGGTCTCGACCCGAAACGTCACCCATTCTTTCTCTCTAGAGATCCTGCCTGTCCCGCTGAGTTACTCCAGCTTTATGTGTTTATATCTAAAAAAACAAAGTGCTGGAGTAAATCAGTGGGTCAGGCAGCATTTCATACTGATTACGGGTCCTGAGTTGACCCATTGCCCAAATCCTCCAGACATGTTGCCTGACCCGCTGAATTATGCCAGAATTGTGTATCTTTGTTAAGTGTGGAGAACTCGCAGCCTGAAAGAGCCTTAGAAAGTGAAACACAGCCACATTTAAGTCATACCTGGACGAGCACTTGATGAGCTATAAATTGGGCAATGGGCCAAGAAATGGGACCCGTCCATTTTAGGCCAGCGTGGACATGCTAACTGAACGCCTTCCTTCTGTGCAAAAGTCTTTCTGATTCTGCGATCCTGTAACCCAAGACCTGTAAATGCAATACTATTCAGACAGCAAAAATTCAGTGAATAGAATCAAATTTCAACAAGTTGTACTTAAAAAAGGTAGATCGCTGTTCCATTCTTTCTCAGTCATTATTCTTACCTCAATTATTGATCATTATTGATTTCAATACTCTCAACTGGGGCTAAATTGGATTAATCCCATACTCTTTGAATATTGTACAGATCAGTATAATTTCCATGCACTTCTTGGGTGTGATGTTCTTACCTCAATGTGATGTTCCAATACTGTAATGTGCTAGTGCTATTCTATACCAATACTGTGACTTACCATTGTGAACTCCACAATGCTGAGCTGTAGCTGTATCATAGTTGTTCTGTCCACATTCTGTGGTGTACCTCCTCTGTTGCACTGGACATGTAACATGTTGTGCAAATGCTATGTCATACATTGATTGCTTGATTGAAAGAAACAACATGAAAACCAGCCCTTTGGTCCACTGGGTCCACGTCGAACATTGATTACCCCTTCACAGTGTTTCTATGTTGTCCCACTTTTGCTTCCACCTCCTCCACACTAGGGGCAATTTATGGACATCAATTAGCCCACAGCCACACACATCGTTGGGATGAGAGAGGAAAATGGAGCACCTCCATCGTGCAATCTCCACATAGACAGGACCCGAGGTTGGGATCAAATGTAGGTCTCTAGCGCTGTGAGACAGCATCTTTACCAGCTGCACCACTGAATATCAAAGACATAGCTTGGAGGCGAGCAGGGTAAACTTTAAGAGATGGGCAGAGCAAGTTTTTATACATGAAGGAGAATTACAAAGATCTCCTACGACCTCGTGTCGACCATGCTGCGAGTATGAGTCGAGGGCAAACTCCCCAGAACTTGCGGATTAGGTCGCCCAAGTGGGACAGCCCCTTAAGGGATTGTGCAATTCTGAACTTAGCAGCTTTCACATTGCTGTTATGCAGACTTTCTAACATTCAAGTTAGTTTCCATCGATATGCAAATAAAACAGTGCATAAAATGATTTTGGAATACAGTACTAGTGTTAAAAGACTAGCTCCAGTTACTACCTCACTACATATCCAATGTTCCTGTGAAGAGGAGACAGCCTTCCATTACCAAATGGAATTGAAATTCCCCAGAAAAGAAAATACCGCAGCAATTGTACCACTCATTCCATTGTAAAGCTGTTTCTAACGTTTCCAGCTCTATTTTTGCCTGAATGGTTGTGTTAGAAATGATAGCAGCTTTCAAAATAATGATATCAATTAATACATTGTATAGAAATGAACAAAATTAAAGGGACATTGATTGAATGATGAATAGATACAGGATTGGAAACAGGCCTTTCAGCTCACCGAGTCCAGACCGACCATCGATCACAGTCGTTCTATGTTATCCCACTATCACATTCACTCACTACACACTAGGGGCAATTTACAAAGTCTTATTAACCTTCAATTGTAATAATGTTGGGGACAAGCTGATGTGTAAATGAAATCAGTCTCATTGGAATCATGCAGGAAGGAACTGCAGATACTGGTTTATGCCGAAGATAGACACAAAATGCTGGAGTACTTCAACGGGTCAGGCAGTATCTCTGGATAGAAGGAATGGGTGATGTTTCGGGTCGAGACCCTTCTTTAGACTCATGGTCACTCAAGTCAGGAAGGTCATAAAACAGTACTCATTAACAAGTGATATTCCGAGAATTCCATTCACCTCATTTTCTGGGGTTGTTACCAGGAAAAGGAATCATGTTTGTTGAGCAATTTCTTTGGAACGGATGAGGTGGTAGGAAAGGGATTAGGACCAAGAGGAGACCTCTTCCATATGCAGTTACTAAAGAGTCAAAGTCTGAGTTTGGGATTTGAAGATTGGCTGTGAATGTTTAGCTTTTTGAAATTCAGCCAACAGCCTTATTGTGTATTGAATAAGCACAAATCAACAATTCATGGAATTTTCCAACTTTCCTGACAGCAAAGTTGCCTCACTTCCTGACAGCAAGGAAGAGATAATTATCAATCACCATTCTGAAGAAGGGTCTCGATCCAAACGTCACCCATTCCTTCTTTCGAGAGATGCTGCCTGCCCGCTGAGTTACCCCAGCATTTTGCGTCTACCATTCACTATCACCTGCATTCAGTGGCTCCCGTTGAATACTGGAGTGTGGAGATTTATGTCAGCTCAAGACAACAGCAGATGAAGAAATGATACCTACAGAGTTGAATGGCTTGTCAAAACTTCAAGTCAAGGCTCGCTTGTGAAAAGTGGTCACTGGAATCGTAGCAAAAGAAGACGTGGACATTTTCCGGTAAAGAAAGTTAAAGAAAAAAAGTGCTGAAGTAACTCAGCAGGTTAGGCAGCATCTATGGAGAACATAGACAGGTGACATTTCCAGTCGGGGGTCCGACAGAAGAAAGGTTTGAGAAAGTTACTCCAGCACTTTGTGATTTTTTTCTGTAAACCAGCATCTGCAGTTCCTTATGTCTACAAAGAAGTGGGGTGAACTTAGAGGGAGATTTAAAAAGAACAGGGGATCTCCCTCCCATGCAGTCACCATTGAGAAGTGAGGACATGATGAATTTATCTCAGGGCAGGATATAGGTAAAAACAAGGAACTGCAGGTGCTGGTTTATACAAAGGGGTACAAAGTGCTGAAGTAACTCAGCGGGTCAGGCAGCAGCCCTGGAGAACATGGATAGGCAACGTTCTGATTGGGACCAAAGGAGGGTCCCGACCCGAAACGTCACTTATCCATGTTCTCCAGAGATGCTGCCTGACCTGCTGAGTTACTCCACTACTTTGTATCCTTCTGGGTAGAGGTGCGGGGTTCTGGATTTAATAAAGCCCCATCTAGTGGTGGTAATCTGCAGTGCAGAGGTGTCTGTGTGATGGATAAAAGGACTGGTGTTTACACACCACCTTTTTGTGACCTCAGGAAGTCCTAAAGCACTTCACGGCCATAGAAGTACTTTTGAAGTGTAGTCACTGTTCTAACGTAGCAAACAGGAGATGGTTTTATAATGGGAAATTCCTCACAGCGCGCCTCCTAGAGGCACGGCAGAATTGTTAAGTTGCAAAATGGAGTTCACAGGAAAGAGCAAATTTAGAAGATCTCCCAAAAGATTACAGCAACTACAATTTTATTTATCTTTGTGAGGAAGTGAAAAATTTGAGAGGCCCCAAAAAAGGGTATGCAGTCACGTTTTGTTCTGAAATTCTTTCCAAAATGAGAAACTGTACATTCCTGGAATTTAAATAAAAGTTCTCATTTAATCCTTTGACAGCTCACTGGTAAATCTAACTTTATTCCACTTGTTCTTTGCACAATGCTGTTGACTTATACATCTGTGTACCAACTCAGTGAAATTACTGACAATTGTTCATAACTTATTTCCATTTTCCATTTTCCATTTGGAAGCATTTCTGGGTTGCAGGAAGGAAGGGTTTTATTGCAGGGAGCTTGGATGAGTTTACCAAATGGTGTTGGCTTTCTATCAAACACCCACTGAAAGAACATCTAGTGTGGGGGGCTGGCTCTGGAGAGCTCTCGCTGTTGAAGAGCTGTCAAGCAGGGATTAAACAGGAGATCAAGATGCTCCTTTGGCCTTAGATGTGGTTGAATGGAAAATAATGAAATATGTGAAGTAGGGGGGGGGGGTGGGGAAGAAATCTTAAATGAAAAATAATATAAAAGTACTAATGAGCCACTTGGGAAGTTTGCTCTTTTTTCTATTTTCCAATTGCCAGTTTCCCCAGGGTTCTAGTAGGATGAAAGAAAGAAATCATAATCACAGTTCTCTATTGACAATCAGTATCCTGCTGAAAGGTGCACTGGGAATCATGTCGGATGATATTTGTATTTGGTGTTTCCATAGTCAATAGATTTCTAAAAAATATGCTCTAAACTCCCACACACATGCAAAGAATGGTTTTGGACTGCGGATAAATAGAAACTTGGAAGTTTTGGGAAGAAGGAAATACACTGACACGGTGAAAGAAAGAAATACAGAAACGCAGTATGAAAAAATAGACAAATTGATTTTTTTTTGCAAATGGGAATAAGATTAAAAGTAACATGACAAGGGTCCCTTTGATCCTTCATCGAGTTAATGCAGTGGGCAAGGAACCAGACCGACTAGGAAGAATACAAGTTCAAACTTAGGTTTACAGGGAGCTGTTTTTGGCAGAATCTTCTACTGTCTGCAGCACCCCTGGCTTTGGAGAAATCCGTCCAAGGCTCCATCTCTTCCCGCCTATCTGATGACACCTGCAGGAAGCACATGTAACACGTAATTGTCTGGGGTCGAGGGTTGGAGATACGATTGTCCTCGGATATGATGGGCTGCTGCAGTTGAATAGCGCATCGCCATCATTGCACATGAACACCATGAGGTGCCAGGATGGCTGCTGGGATTGTCCTACGGCAAGGAACCAAGGCCTTTGAAAAAAAGAAAGAGGAAAAGATAACGAGGAAATGAGAAAACCTTGTTTATCTCCCATACATGACAGAAAAAAAAGAAAAGAAATAATGCAGGGAAAAATAATAGACTGCATGATTAGAAGAAAAAAAAGGTAAGAAAACAAACTATAACACACGGCCCCTGAGGGAATGCCAGTATACATTAATCCCTCCAGGGCATTTCCCCTTGGATCTCCCTTCCTTCCTTCCTCAGTCTGTCTCTAATAGCTCCCTTGTTCCTGAAGGACAAAACTGGCCCTTTGTGACTACTCTTAGAGCAACATTAAAAACAGGAACAGGGAAATTGTAAACAGGCTGCTCCTGGCCTATAGGCCGAAGCACACACAACCTTGGCAGTGTGGTTTCTGCAAAGCAAAGAAACAGATCTTTGTTAGTTGGGGATTAGAGTGTGGGATTTCGGAGGCATTGCAAAAGGCATGAGGGGTGACTGAAGTAGAAGCTTTGTAAAAAGATACCTGCATTTTCTATCTGCCAACGGAAATCAGGCTTCCTATTTATACAATACATGTAATGTGATAACACTTCTGTGAGGGACTGTCAGGGGAAGCAATGGAACAAACTCTCTCGCTGTCTCTCTGTTCAAACTTGTGCATATATTAAATGCACAGCAACCTCCTTCTATTAAAATAATGCTTTTTGCGTGTCACAATATGGGATTAACACTTTGAAGACCACAGCTCTCTCATCATTAGTTTTGATATTCCAAACTTAAGCTCAAATTTCTTTGCTCGTGGAAATAAAGGACAATGTAAATAGGATTTTAAAACTTTCCACTTTATGTATATTCAGTATATACTCAAAATGCTTCTGAGTAACGCATAGCTCTGGAGAGTGTTCTCCCACGCATGTTAAAACTTCCTGATTTACGGATTGACTAATTCAACCCAAACCAGTTTTAAATAGATTTAGAATAAGCGTACCTATAACGAGAGGGTCAAGATTGGTTGAACTCAATCTACCATTATAGTTAAAGAGAACTTTCATCACATCATGTGTGTGGGTGGTTAATGTGTGTGTGACGCCGCATGCCGCCCCCCCCCCCCCCCCCCCCCCCCCCCCAACCGCACGTTGGGGGCAAAGACCCAACGGGTCTGCACTTGGTCTAGTGACTAATAAATTAACAAAGTAATACCAACCTTCAAGACACAGGGATTAATGGAGGATTATTATAAATGGGTGGTTGGAGGTCAATAACCCGAAATGTCGCCTATTCCTTCTATCCAGAGATGCTGCCTGTCCCGCTGAGTTACTCCAGCATTTTGCATCTATCTTTGACAGTTAAGGGCCTGTCCCACTTACATGTCCTTGGCACGCAGATTTACGCGACCACGTGGTCGCGTTGAGGCGCACGGGCATCGTATTGCCGCGCGGGGCCTGTCCCACTGAGAAATGCGGAGGGGTATGTAGTTGTGCGCAACATCGCACAGGGCTCCGAAATTTTTGTAGCAAACAAAATCTTTGTGCGCCAACGGCCTGTCACGTAACTGACGGCCAAAGTGGGACAGGCCCAAGACCCTGGCGCGACGCAACATCTCACCTCCAACAGCAGCAGAAGCAGGCAAACGATCGCCGATCTCGGCCTGGGGCTCACGGCCGTTGCGAATCCGGATCCGCCTCCATTTCTACTCCCAGAGCGGGGCCAAGAATATTGAAGATAGACACAAAATGCAGGAGTAACTCAGCGGGACCGTCAGCATCTCTGGAGAGAAGCAATGGATGACGTTTCAGGTCAAGACCCTTCTTTTCAGACTGAAGATGAGTCTCGATATGAAACATCAACCATTGCTTCTGTCCAGAGATGCCTCCAATCCCATTGAGTTACTCCAGCTTTGTGTCCATCTTCAAATGACGTCACGTGCTCCAGACGTCTGTGCGTACGCATGAAATTGCACGCGACCTTCGCGGGACCATCGCAGCTCAACGCGACCACGAGGTTGCGTAATTTGCGTGCCAAGGACACGTAAGTGGGGCAGGCCCTTAAGGATTAAAAGGGCTGAAATGCCCATTTCTATGCTCTGTGTCTTAATGTTTCTAAGACCTCAGGACATCAATAAGTACTTTACAATGAATGGAATACTGATGAAGCACAGCCACTGCTATAATTTAGTAAAAGTAAAAGCATGGCAAGCTCCCACTAATATCTGTAATGTACTAAAACTCTATAGTGTTGCTATTCAGTATGAGCGGTAGCAAGGATAGGTCTGCACTTAAAGCACCATTTATTGAAGGTTGTCAGCACTCAACAAATAGCAGTGGCTGTCAACAAAATAGCAAAATATCATGCCATATGATGCACATTGCTCTCAAAGGTAAATGCATACACATACAGTATATCCTACACTTCTCTGAAAAAGTACCAACTCCATAAAACAACTATCTGCTAAATACCATAATTTAATTAGTTAACTATTTACACACTTTACAGTAGGTTGGATATATGCATATAAATACACATTTAACAAACTATGAATGTCTCTCCTTTCACATAGAGAATCAAGATTGGACTGCAATGTGGAAGCAGATACGATAGTGGCGTATAGGAAGCTTTTACACAGGCACTTGTAAATGCAGGTATATGGATCAAGTGCGGACAGATGAGATTAGTTTATCTTGGTATCATGTTCAGCACAGACGTTGTGGGCTGAAGGGCCTGTTTCTGTGCTGTACTACTATTGTATGTGCTCCACTGCAAGACTGATTTTGTCACATTTGACTTGTCCACCCAAGAGCTCTTCCTCCGGATGTGTTAACTCCTTCCACAGGCTGTCAGTTATCCAGTTTGACCATCTCTTGGTCGACCTAATTCACATCCTGCCCACAATAGGTGTAGCAGAGAAGCAATACAGTAACACAAACTGGCTTGTCTTATGTGTCCTGTTCTTGATCACCATCCCAAGCATTGTCTGTCTATAGTCATATAATCATACAGCATGGAAACAGACCCTTCAGACCAACTTGCCCAAACCGACCAAAATGTCCCATCTAAACTAGTCCCACCTGCCTACGTTTGACCCTTATCCCTCTAAACGTATCTTATCCATGTAGCTATCTGAATGTTTCTTAAAAGTTGCGATAGTACCTGCCTTAACCATCTCCTCCGGCAGCTCGTTCTATGCACCAACTATGCTTTAGGAAAAAAGGTTACCTCTTAGGTTTCTATTAAATTGTTCCCCCCTCACTTTAAACCTATGTCCAAGGGGTCTTGATCCCTCTACTCTGGCCATGAATTTGTACACAATAAAACACTCTTGACATGTCTATAAAATCACTCCTCAACCTCCTGTGCTCCAAGGAATAGAGTCCTTATCTCAAGGTCAAGGTTTCAAGGTCAGTTTATGTCGCATGTACCAGTTAAGGTACAGTGAAATTTGAGTTACCATACAGCCATACTAAGTGAAAAGCAACAATACACACAACCACATAAAAGTTAACATAAACATCCATCACAGTGGATTCCACATTCCTCACTGTGATGGAAGGCAATAAAGTTCAATTTTCATCCTCTATGTTCTCCCGCGGTCAGGGCGATCAAAACCCCTGCAGCTAACTATTGAAGCCTCCGTTGGGGAGATCGAAACTCCTGCGTCGGGGCAGTTGAAACTCTCTCCGCGACATGGAGCTCCCGATTCGGCCTCTTCTTACCAGAGACCGCGGGCTTCACAATGTTAAAGTCCACCAGCTCCGTGCTTGGAGCTTCGATCCCTGGCAAAGGGATCGCAAGCTCCGAGATGTTAAAGTCCCGCAGACTACTGCGGCTTGGAGCGCTGGGTTGTTCTCCAGGAAAGACTGCACCACTCCACGATGTTAGGCCGCAGTGCGGACAGAGATACCATATGGAAAAAAATCCCATCTCCGTCGAGGTAAGAGATTGAAAAAAAAGTTTTCTCGCATGTGAGAAGAAACCAGAGACTTGGAGGAAAGCCTCATAGTCACAGGGAGGACATGCAAACTCCACACAGAGAGCAGCTAAGGTAAGTATGATAGTCAGCTGCTTGGACATGCTGTCACGATGTTGTAACTCTCAATAGCCCACCTCACTCTCCAACAGCCCACCTCGCTTTCTGACGACCCACCACGTTCTCGATGGCCCCCTAAACAGCCGAGGCTGGCACAACAAGCTATTGTAGGTTATACCATATGCTTGCATGCCTCGTGTGATCCTTTACAGTACATACAGTACCTACTACGTATGATGGTTATAAATGATTGGACATCTGCAGTGGTTATGTCAGTTGTGTGTTCATCATTTGCCAAAACACTGGGAAGAATTCTTCTGATCTTTTGAAATTGTGCAATTGAAAGGGCAATCAGGGCCTTGCATTAATGCTTCGTCAGAAAGCCAACATTTCTGAACGTGCAGCTTTCCCTTGATGTAGAGCTCATATGCTGCCTTCAGCTTTGTGCTCATGTCTTTAGAATGGGACTTGAGCCCGCAACCTTCGAAGGTTGCTACCAATGAATCGTGTCTGACACAAACTCTTTCACTTATTAGTTTTAAGGGCAAACGTTACATGAATTGCTCATTATTCATATCGAACCTGATTGTTAGGAGTTCACTGAAAGTTCAGCCACTTGCTTGGAACTGAGCCCCGGCGATCAAGAAAGGCGGTGGGTAAATGTGCAACCTGTCCTCAACCACCTGGTCACAGCGAGAGTGGAAGTCGCAAAGATGGAATCAATCTCACCCTCTTCAAAACTGGATGGGGATTCAGTCGCTTGTTTCCTGTTCACGAGGCTGTTCAATCATTTTCACTAAGGTAATAAAGCACAGAATGTCACTCAGTCCTGCGGACTCTGTCTACATAATCGCTGGCGATTTCAATCAGGCCAAACTGAAGACAGTACTACCACATTATTACAAACATGTGAACTTTGCAACCAGGGGAAATAACATACTCGACCAAGTCTACACCAACATCAGACAGGCATTCAGAGCTGTTCCCCATCCCCACCTGGGGAACTCAGACCACCTCTCTGTTATGCTAATTCCAGCTTACAGACCTCTATTGACCAGGAGCAAGCCGTCTGTGAAGCAGATCAGAGCATGGCCAGAGGGAGCCACCTCAGCTCTCAAAGACTGTTTCGACTGCACAGATTGGTCCATTTTTAGGGAGGCTGCCACTACCAACCATCATGTCAACTTGACGGAATACACTGAATCTGTGACTGGATATATATTCAAATGCATGGAAGATGTGACCGTCATCAAAAACATCACCACGAGGGCCAACAACAAACCCTGGTTCACCAGGGCGGTACGTGAGCTCCTGAGAGCACGGAATGCTGCTTTCAAGTCCGGGGACAAAGACGCCCTTAGTACTGCTAGGGCCAACTTGAACCGGGGCGTGAGAACGGCCAAGCGTGCCTATGGACAGAAAATTCAAGCACACTACACGGACACTAAGGACCCCAAGCGCCTGTGGCAAGGCATCCAGTCTGTCACCGGCTACAGGCCAACACCCCCACCGTGCGAGGACAACACAGACTTCCTCAACACACTTAACACCTTCTTCAACCGGTTTGAGGAGGACAACACCATCACACCAACAAAAGCCCCTCCCTGCCCAGACCATGAAACACTTCACCTGGACCCAGCTGATGTGCGGAGGACCCTACTCAAGGTGAACCCCAGAAAAGCTGCAGGTCCTGACAACATACCGGGGCGTGTGCTCAGAGACTGTGCTGACCAACTCACAGATGTTCACACTGACATCTACAACACCTCTCTGAGCCAAGCCATCATACCAGCATGCTTCAAAGCCACCACCATCATACCGCTACCCAAGAAATCCCCAGCCTCAACACTGAACGATTACCGGCCCATAGCACTCACGTCCATCATGATGAAGTGCTTTGAAAGGTTGGTCAAGGCCCATATAACATCCAGTCTGCCGTCTACACTTGACCCATTCCAGTTTGCGTACTGTCCTAACTGTTCCACTGATGATGCCATAGCAACAGCACTCCACCTAAGCCTGGCTCATCTGGAAAACAATAACAGTTACGTGCGGATGCTGTTTATCGACTTCAGCTCCGCCTTCAACACAGTCATCCCCCAACACCTGGTGAATAAACTCGGCGAAATAGGCATCAGCACCACACTATGCAACTGGTTACTGGACTTCCTCACCGACAGACCACAGACAGTAAGAGTTGGCAAAAACTCATCAGAGACCACCATCCTGAACACCGGGGTCCCACAGGGATTTGTGCTGAGCCCTCTGTTGTTCACGCTGATGACACATGACTGTTGTGCCAAACATAATTCGAACCACATCATCAAGTTCGCAGATGACACAACAGTGGTGGGCCTCATCAGCCACGATGACGACTCTGCCTACAGAGAGGAGGTACAACAACTCAACAACTGGTGTGACATCAATAACCTTCAACTCAATGTTAATAAAACAAAAGAAATAACTGTGGACTTCAGGAAGAAACAGACAACACACACCCCACTCACCATCAATGGCAGTGCAGTGGAGTCTGTGAAAAGCACCAAGTTCCTGGGAGTGCACATCACAGATGATCAGACATGGTCCACCAACACCATCTCCCTAGTCAAGAAAGCTCAGCAACGCCTCCACTTCCTTCGACGGATGAGGAGAGCCGACCTCCCCCCTTCTGCCCTCACCACTTTTTACAGGGGTGCCATTGAGAGCATTCTTACCAGCAATCTCTCAGTCTGGTATGGCAGTTGCTCTGCTGCTGACCAGAAGGCCCTACAGAGAGTGGTGAGGACAGCGGAGAAGATCACCAGATCACCCCAACCTGCAATCCAGGACTTATACCCATCTCGCTGTCGCAAGAGAGCAACCAATATCATCAAAGACACCACCCATCCAACCCACAAACTGTTCACCCTCCTACCATCTGGCAAGCGCTACCGCAGCATGCGGAGCAAAACCACCAGATTCAAAAACAGCTTTTTCCCTCAGGCCATCAGATTACTCAACACACTCAAGAAAATTCCATGAACATTTAACTTTAACTCAATGTCTGCAGTATGCTATTTGCACTTTTCTATATTGCACCTTTATTATTGCACTTTAATAACATACCTCAAAATGTTACTACAGTCTGGCACACTGTGAATATTTTAAATAATGTATATTGTCTATCTTATTGGTATATTGTCTGTCTGTGTTATAAATATTACTTGCACATTTGGAGTATGGGGAAACGCAATTTCAATCCAATTTATTTGAATTGACAATAAAGTTTACTTTGAACTTTGAACTTGAACATTTTCCTGCCCTCTGGTACAGCTCTCCAATGAATCTTCACTCCCCCTGATATATTCCAATACTTTTGTATTTGATTTTCTTTTTATTGATTAAATTCTCCTCATTGACTCTGTTTCCATTGCAATTTTGGACAGAGAATTCCAGATCATAAAAATGCCGCGCGGGAAAATTGTTTCCTTGTGT
This sequence comes from Leucoraja erinaceus, assembly GCF_028641065.1. Classification (NCBI taxonomy): domain Eukaryota; kingdom Metazoa; phylum Chordata; class Chondrichthyes; order Rajiformes; family Rajidae; genus Leucoraja; species Leucoraja erinaceus. The sequence goes on along the minus strand of NC_073387.1, from coordinate 14,121,697 downwards.
CACCTCTGCACCTTTAGCCGTGCCCCTTAAATCTGCCCACCTCAAGCAGTTTCTTGTTCTTTGCGATCAAACCCATTCATCATTTTGAACACCTCTATCAAATCCCCCCTTAAACATTACTGCTTTTGAGGTGAATAACCCTAATTTCTCCCGGATCTTCCTGTCACGAAGGTGCCTCATGCCTGGTTCCTTCCTAATAAATCTCTTCCGTGCTGACTTCAAAACTTTGAGATCCTTCTTAGAAATGTGATCACTAGAATTAAACTTCCCAGCTGAGCCACAATCCAAAGTTAGACGTAACCTCTTTTATTCTTTTTGTACCATCCATTGCTAATTAATCCTGCACGCTGTATTTAAACAACTTTTTACATGACCATTCACCTATAAAGCTTTGTGTATGTACACTGCAGGTCTCTATGTTCTTGCACCACATTTAAAGTCATGTACAATATGACACAGACGAAGGAGGTTCAGCCCATTGAATAATGCCAATGCTAGATCAATCCTATTGATGCAATTACCCCTCACCTTATACCCTGGCAGCACCTGCAAATTATTTTCTCTTACATGCTTGTCAACCTCTCCTTTTGATTTACTTTGCACTTAATTGCACTAAAGGGCAATATACAGCCACTATTTAACATATCAGCATGTTTCTCGGATGTGAAAGGAAATCGGAGACTTAGAGGAAAGCCACATGGTCACATGGAGAATATGCAAACTCCACACAGAGAGCAGCCAAGATTAGAATGATACTTGGCTCCCTGGACATGCTGTCATGATGTTGTACTGCTGTATCACTAGTGCATATGGCAAAATCTGTTACTTCAGACTTGTAGCTTAGTTTAGTTTTAGTTTTAGAGATACAGCACGGAAACAGGCCCTTCGGCCCATCGACTCCACACTGACCAGCGATTCCCATACTGGAGCGCTATCCTACACATTAGGGACAATTTACAATCTTCACTGAAGCCAATTAACCTACAAACCTGCACATGTTTGGAATGTGGGAGGAAACCGGAGCACCCAGGGAAATCCCACGTGGTCACTGGGAGAACGTACAAATTCGTACAGACAGCACCCGTAATCAGGATCGAACACAGGTCTCTAGCACTGTAAGATAGCATCTCTACCGCTGTGCTGCCCTATGTAACATTGCAACACTGTAAAACTATATTCTGCACTCTAGTTATTTTTCCCTTTCCACTGCCTGTTGTACGTAGAAAAGCACAGCATAGGAGCAGGACCTTTGGCCCATATGTTTGTGATGAACATGTTGCCAAGATAAACTAATCTCATTCGCCTGCACGTGATTCCTATCCCTCTGTTCCCTGCATATCCAGATGTTTATCTAAAAGCCTCTTAAATGCCATTATTGTATCTGCCTCCATCGCCACCCCAGGCCCCTACCACCATCTGTGTAAAACAACTTATCCCGCACTCCCAAAAACATACTCCTTCAAACTTAGCCTGTCTTGCCTCAATGCTATGCCCTATGGTCTTTGTAATTTCCAAATTGCAAAAAAAGATTCTGACTGTCTACTCTATCTATGTCTGTCAATATTTTATATACTTCTATCAGGTCTCCCCGCGACATCCAGCATTCCAGAGAAAACAATCCACGTGTGTACAGCCTCTCCTTGTTGCTAATACCCCCTAATCATGCCAGAATTCTGGTTAACATCTTCTACACCCTCACTAAAGCCACCACAGCTCCCACATGGTCGCTGAGTCGGAGCTCCCACAATGGCCCTGAGTCGGAGCTCCAACATGGTCCCTGAGTCGGAGCTCCAACATGGTCCCTGAGTCGGAGCTCCAACATGGTCCCTGAGTCGGAGCTCCAACATGGTCCCCCTATGGAGTCGGAGCTCCAACATGGTCCCTGAGTCGGAGCTCCAACATGGTCCCTGAGTCGGAGCTCCAACAATGGTCCCTGAGTGGCCCTGTGTTGGAGCTCCAATATGGTCCCTGAGTCGGAGCTCCAACATGGTCCCTGAGTCGGAGCTCCAACATGGTCGGAGCTCCTGAGTCGGAGCTCCTACAAGGCCCCTGTATTGGAGCTCCCTTTATGGTCTCTGCATCGAATAGTAATTTTATGCGTGCACAGTAGCACTTCTGTTTCCGACTTACGTAACATCTGACTTAGCAAGGGTCCACCGGATGTAACCTCACATAAGTCAGGAGCATCTGTACACAAATATTTGACTGAATAGTACACAAACAAAGTTTTTCTCCCTATCTTGGAACTCATGGCAATAATAAATCCATACCAATAACTAAACTTCCCAGTGTAAATTTTTATCTTCCATGTCTCAGTCTTTTTGATCAGTCTGTCAATATCCTCCAAATTGTTTATTGCATTTTAGATTTTTATCAATTTTGTCAATGTGTAAATGTTGAACTTTTGTCTTACATACACAAGTCTAGGTCATGAACACACATGACAAGGAGCAATGATTCTGATACTGTCCCCTTGGTATATACACAGTTCACCTCACTACAGCTTCAGAAACAATTGTTTACTGATACTCTGTCATTGTTTAACCAGTTTATACCATTTTTATATTTTAATGTAATTAACTATAATTGTATAGCATTTAAATTAGCATTCTGCATTTAAAATTAATGCATGTGGATATGCAATCCTACGTAATTATGGGTGAACAGAATTGGGCTTCCTTTATCTACTAACATATGCTGCTCCTAGATCAAGTTAATGAGTCATAGAGTTATACAGCACGGAAACAGGCCCTTCGGCCCAACTTGCCCACACTGACCAAGATGCCCTATCTACAATGATTCCACCTGTCCCTGTATGTTTAGTTTGGTTTAGTTTAGTTTAGAGATACAGCGCAGGAACCGGCCCTTTGGCCCACCAAGTCTGTGCCGGCCAGCGATTCCCCGCACACTAACACGATCCTGCACATACTAGGGACAATTTACAATTGTACCAAACTAATTAGCCCACAAACCGGTACGTCTATGGAGTGTGCTAGGCAATTAGAGCTCCCGGAGAAAATCCACAGGTTATGGGGAGAACGTACAGACAAGCACCTGTAGTTCGGACCCTGATCTCTGGCTCGGTAAAGCAGCCATTCTACCACTGTGCCACCATGCCGCCCTATATTCCATATAGGCCCATATTCCTCTCACCCTTTCCTATCCATGTAACCGTCCAAATGTCTTTTCAATGTTGTTATTGTACCTGCCTCAACTACCTATTCTGGCAGCTCATGCCATGCACCCACCACACTCTGCCTGCAAGTTGTTTGTATGTAACTGTCTTTGAACTGACCCAGACAGAAGGGGTGAGCTACTGGAGATAGCCATTACCCATCAAACCAGAGGAAGAAACCCATGCCTTAGTTTAGGAGAGATGAAATTGGAAGGTAAAGACTCACAGTTGTGTGTTTCATTCATAGCATAAAGAGATTTCCTTTTTAACTGTTAAAATCAGCGCTGAATCAACTCACAGCTAATCCAAGCACATTCCTGGACCAAGTACAGCAATGTTCTAGACCACTTCCCATTGAGTTCCATTGTATAGAATTTCTCCTCCAACCATAATATTTAAACAGAAAAAGCCTGATCCAAACACCAAATATTCCCCAGTTATCTGGTTTTCAGAGTTCAGACACTAAATACAGTCACTCGGTTGCCAGATTTAATGTTATGGTGCCAATATAATTCTGAAACCTTTTTAAATTATAGTTTCCACTTGTTTTTTCCTCTCTCCTGCCCTCTTGACTCCTGACAGAGTTCAGTTCCACACATGCCATAGCTCTCTGCTCCCTCAGTGAAGTGACCGTTTTGTGTGAATGAGTGGTTGGTGGGAAGCAGAAAGAGGGAGGGAACGCCCCTGCTTGCCAGCATTGGATGCGTGCGCGAGTGCAGGAGTATTGATGTCAATTGATTCAAACGTGCCGAGGTGAACCAAACCGGCAGCAGACACTCACACACACATTTAGTTCCAGCAAACGTTGGCTCGTTTAAATGTGCAAAGACACACTCAGTGGGATGCTAGCAATTGCTTAGCTCATATCACTCTTGATTTGAGTTACATTCTTATAGAACCATAGAGTCACAGCACAAAACCACTCCTTTCAGCCCACCAAGTCCGCGTTGACCATGAAGTACATTAATGCAACTGGAATCCTTTTTATTCCTCCCACATTCCCATCGACCTCTCTGGGTCGTTACCACATCTCGAGAGTCGGGAGCCAAGAGTTTTTAATTGTCATATGTACTAACTACAGAACAATGAAAGTCTTACTTGCAGCTGCGTAACAGACCTGTTTACACAGTACTCAAAAAACCCATAAAATAAACAACATTTCAATAAATCAATAACCCAAATACTAGTGCAAAAAAGCCAGTCGCTGGTGCAACCACAAACAGGCAGTCTATAGTTCATAGTTTAGTTTGTGTTTTGTAGTGTTCAGGAGCCTGATGGTTGTTGAAAAGAAGCTATTTTGAACTGGTTGGTCATGTTTTTCAAACTGCTATTCCTTCTTCCCGATGGCAGGAGTGAAATGAGAGTGTGGTCAGAGTGGTGTGGGTCTTAGGTGCCTTTTTTGAGCCAGTGCCTCCTTTAGATCCCTTTGATGGTTGAGAAGTCAGTAGCCGTGCTGGACCGGATGGTGTCCATTTATTTAATTTTAGAAATACAACATGGAAACAGGCCCTTTGGCCCACTGAGCCGATGCTGACCATCGATCACCCGTTCACACTAGTTACATGTAGTTCCACTCCCTGCACACTACAGATAATTTTACAGATGCTAATTAATCTACAAAAACCCACACGTCTTTGGGAATGGCAGGAAACCAGAGCACCTAGAGCAGGGGCTCCCAACCTTTTTCGTCCCGTTTACCCCGGCAACTTTAATAGCACATAACAATGTTATTTCACCTGTTTATGAACAACTAATGATGAACAGATACCGGCATACCAGAACCAAACACAGTCAGTCAATGAGAAAAAATATGTCCAAATCCAGAATCAACAAGTTTACCCCCTGGGTAGGCAAAATGTACCCCAGGTTGACAAGGAGGAAAGATGGAGTAGACTCGATGGGCCGAATGGCTTAATTCTGCCCCTATGACTTATAAAACCTACGTGGCCATAGGGAGAATGTGCAAACTCCAGGTAATAGCCGAGATCAGAATTGAACCGGGTCTCGGCCGCTGTGAGGCAGCAGCTCTACCACCAGCTGTGCCATTGAGCTGCTCATCTACACCAAGAGATCAGAATTGGCAGCAGCCAATTAAATTACAACTTTCGGATATTGGAATAAATCAGAAGATCTAGAGCAAAGCTAAACAACCACTGGACGAACATGCAAACTCCACACAGGCACCACCCGAGTCAGGGATTGTTCTGGGTCTCTACCACTGTGAGGCTATAACTCTTGTATTTATGCCCTTGTTTTCATGGGGTCAATCCCAATGGCAATGTGCAGAGATGAAGAAACAGAAATTTATTTTCATGAAGACACAAGGAACTGAAAATGATGGAATCCAGAGCAATAAACAAAGTTCTAGAGTAACACAGTGGGGCAGGCAACATCTTTGGAGAACATGGATTAGTGATGTGCAAGAAGGAACTGTAGATGCTGGTTTAAACCGAAGATAGACACAAAAATCTAGAGTAACTCAGTGGCCCAGGCAGCATCTCTGGAGAGAAGGAATGGGTGACGTTTTGGGTCAAGACGCTTCTTCAGACTGGTTAGGGATAAGGGAAATGAGAGATATAGAAGGTGATGTGGAGAGATAAAGAACAATGAATGAAAGATATGCAAAAAACTAACGATGATCAAGGAAATAGGTTATTGTAAGTTCTTTGTAGGGCGAAAATGAGAAGCTAGTGTGAATTGGTGGGGGAGGGATAGAGAGTGAATGAATGCTGGGGCTACCTGAAGTGAGAGAATACAGGTGATGTTTTGAATCAGGACCTTTCATGATTTGTGACTTGGATGGAAACCTGTAGGTGGCAGTGTTCTCATGTGACTACTGCCCTGGTCCTTCTGGGTAGTGGAGGTCATGGGCTTGGGAAATGCCATGGTGAGCAACTATTTGCGTACCATTTTGTAAACGCTATCTAATTCAACTGTAGTCTGTTGGTGCTGGGAGGAGTAGGTGAGGTGCCAGTTAGACGGGATGCTTTGATATGGTTGATGTCGAGCATCTTGGGTTTTATTGCAAATGCACTCACTGATGCAAGTGGAGAGGATTTGATCATTCTCCTGCCGTGCTTTACAGATGGTGAAATGGTTTTTGGGTGTCATGCGGTGATGATCGCATCTGGATACACCGCATCTTACCTGCTTCTGTGGACATAGTATGTGATCAAGTTACATTTTGGGTCCGTCAGCCTGAAGAGGCATCCCAACTCAATGTCGCCTATCCATTCCCTCCATAGATGCTGCCTGACCTGCTGAGTTACTCCAGCAGTTTGAGTTTGACTCAGGATTCCAACATCTGCAGTATCTTAGGTCTTCATGAAAATATATTTATGTTTAGTTTAGTTTGGTTTGGTTTAGTTTAGTTTAGTTTAGTTTAGTTTAGTTTAGTTTAGTTTAATTTAATTTAGTTTACTTTAAATTAGTGGTACAACTCCAAGATGAGCTTAGAGATGGAGTAGCAATTGCATGCCATGTGCAGATGGTGAGATTCCACTTGGAGATGATCGTTGCTTTGTGCATGAGTGGTGCAAATATTACTTGCCATGTTCCAACTTGTGTCTCAATGTTGTTTTGACCTTGCTGCATACAGCCATGGACTATTATATTCCTTGCTATTCTTTCCCTATTCCCTTTGCGTGATTCCATAGCCATAGAAACTGTGGCCAACTCTTAACTTCCTTCTGAACCGCCTTTGAATGTCACTCAGAAATGAACAACTTCTATTCATGTCGAAAATCTTGGAAATACTCAGAAGTCAGGCAGCATCCTTTGAGAGAGCGGTGGAGTAGGCAATGTTAAGGAGTTGGAAGTAGGCAGTTTTAATGATGGCAAAGATTATGTAGTGTAACTTTTAATTTAGAGTCAATCAAGACTGCAAACATTCTGGTTTAATATCAAGTTGGTCCCAGGGAGAGCAATGGGTTTGGTCGCTGAGGAGTGAAATTAGTTGCGGGGACCAAAGGTGTTGACTTTGATATTCCCCAAATATAGGTGGAGGACATTTCTGCTTTTCATGTTAGAGACAGTAGAATTCTAGAGACAGACAGTGGTGAGATGCACCGAATGTTAACGGCATTCATATGAAAACTGATGTTTGTGAACAGTATTTCTGAGGGGCATTAGGTAGATGGAAGGAGTCCAGGATAGTTCCTTTGAGGACCATCAGGTGATGGTGATGCTGGCTGCCTTTTTGCGTGGCTCCAATAGATCCCTTTGATGGTTGAGAAGTCAGTAGCCATGCTGGACCGGACAGTGTCCATCTATTTAGATTTAGAAATACAACAAAGAAGTAATAATAATAATAATACATTTTATTTATGGGCGCCTTTCAAGAGTCTCAAAACTTGATTTGTTTGTAAGGGGAATTAAATAAATAACAGACTAGTACACAAAATAAAACAGAATTCAATTGATGGGGCATTAGCACAGTAGATGGGGAAGGATAGTCCAGAGGTGAAGGATAGTCTTGAGGCCTGGAAGATGGTGAGGGACGGACGGATCAGTTCAGAGCCTGGGAGCTGCCCCTTTTTGAGTTGGACTCCAAGAGATCCCTGATTTGATGGGTTGGTAGGGGGAGAAGTCAGATAGCCATGCTTTGTAGGTGAGGATCAGGATTTTGTAGGTGACAGTGGTCCATCTAGTTGTTTGAGGAGAGTGATGTGAGCCAGGAATACAACAAAGAAGTAGGCCCTTTGGCCCACTGAAGAAGGGTCTCGATCCAAAATATCACCCATTCCTTCTCTCCAGAGATGCTGCCTGCCTCGCTGAGTTACTCCAGCATTTTGGGTCTATCTTCGGTTTAAACCTGCATCTGCAGTTCCTTCCTGCAGCTATCACTTGGTCTTGGTCCATTGGCAAGAAGGTGCAAGGTAATTGGAGAAAAAGGCTCTGCCGCCCAGACTTAACACACTTGAACATCTCACTCCACACATGGACACATACTGTACGCCTAAACACATACAATACAGACACATCCTGACTACTCGCACCAACACACCAGCGATCACCCCGTACAATAACTCTATCCTATAAACTGGGGATCATTTACAATTTTTACTGGCCAATTAACCTACAAACCTGTATTTCCTTGAAGTGTGGGAGGAAACAGAATACCCGGAGAATGCCCACCCGGTCACAGGGAGAACGTACAAGCTCCATATAGACAGCACCCATGGTCAGGATCGAACCCAGGTCTCTGGCGCTGTAAGGCAGGAGCTCTACTGCTGTACCACCATGCGGCCCTGACCTATGACTGGAGCATTCATTTTGAGACTGGAGCCGTGATTCCCTTGCTCAGAGTCTTCACGTTAGATTGCCCTGCGCAGAGTTATCGCGTTGTTATCGCATTGGTCAAATCGCAAATCGTTTTATACCATCGTATTCTGCAGCCTCTTCATTCTTTTTATGGGGGGGGGGGGAAATAAGGCTCCAAAATGAAAGAGCGTTATTGTGAAGTAGTGCTACACAGGGTAGCGCTAAGCAATGAGTAAAACTGAAGGATGAACTCAGAATATTGAAACACGAAGAGCTGAGTGCAATGACAAATAATGCAGCACAGCCTGTGAAAGCACTAAAGACGGATTTTACTTCCGTTTTTACCAAGGAGAAAGGCGACCTATTTGATCTGGAAAGGGAACTAAAGGGTTTTGCAGTAGGCTGTGGCACTGTTCACATTACTACCCACTATGTTTGCTGAACAGCTTTGCAACCTTAAGGTAAATAAATCTCACAGGCCGGATAAGATGCATCTGAGGATCCTTAAGGAAATAAGAGAGGAAATTCCAAGGACTCTGGCACGAATCTTCCAGAACCACGGAATACCAAAGGGATGTCTGGGGACTGCAGAAAGACAGATGGTACAGCTATTTTTAAAATAGGTAGAAAAGTGACTCAGTCCATTGAGTTAAGGATTCATTTTTGGATCAGGTTATTGAAACTTATTATAGATACGATTGTGGGCCATTTAATTACATAATAGATGGCTTCATGGGCTCATTAAGGGAAAATAGCACCAATTGGCAAAGAAAATGAAAATAGTAAAGCTTTTGATGTGGCATACAATTGCCCCTAAGAGGCGGTTTAGTTTAGTTTAGTTTAGTTTAGTTTAGTTTAGTTTAGTTTAGTTTAGTTTAGTTTAGTTTAGTTTAGAGATACAGCATGGAAACAGGCCTTTTGGCCCACTGTGACAATGCCAACAATCGATAACATATTCACACAAGTTCTGTGTTATCCCATTTTCTCATCCACTTCCTACACAATAAGGGCAATTATTTTACAGAGGCCAATTAACCTACAAACCTGCACGTCTTTGGGGTACGAGAGAAAACCGTAGCACTGATGGGAAACCCACACGATGACGGAGAGAATGTGCAAACACAACACATACAGCACAGCACCCAAGGTCAGGATTGAACTTGGGTCTCTACTGCTGTGAAGCAGCAGCACTACCTGCTGCTCCACTGAGCCACCACAGTGAAACTTGCACAGTGAGACACAAAGAAAAAACAAGTGAGAACCATTGAACAAAGGACATGAAACATACTACATAGAGCATAAACGGTACAGTACAGGAACAGGCCCTTTGCCAAGATCAACAGTTATCTATCTGCACATCTATCTCCATTTCCTGCATATCCGTGCCAATCCAAAAGTCTCCTAAATGCTATCGTATCTGCCTCAACCACCACTCCTGGCACTCTCAACCCTCGGTGTAAATAAGTTTGCCCTTCCCCACCCCCTTTCAACTTTACTCCTCTCATCTTAAAGTTCTGCCCTGTAGTATTTGATTTTTCCATCCTGGGAAAAAACATTCTGATTGTCTAACCCTATCTATGATCTCATAATATTATACTGTATACTTTATCCGGTCTCCTGTAACCTCTGGCGGTTCCAGAGAAATCAATCCAAGTCTGTCCAACCTCTCCCTGTAGCTAATACCCCCTAATCCAAGCATTATTCCAAAATGCTAGAGTAACACAGGCAGCATCTCTGGAGAACATGAATAGGCGATGTTTCGGATCAGGACCCTTCTTCAGACTCCATTTCTCTAGAGATGCTGCCTGACCCGTTCCATTACTCCAACACTTTGTGTCAATTTTGTAAACCAGCATTTCCAATGTTCCTTGTATGATCATTGTGGTAAACCACCTTTGCACCCTTTCCAAAACCTCCACATCCTTCCTGTTATCGGGTGACCAGAACTACACATAATACTGCAAATGAGGCTTATCCAAAGTCCTAAAAAGTGGCATAATGAATTCCTGTCTCTTAAACTCAATGCCCCAACCAATGATACCAAGCCTTCTTCACCATTCTATTCACATTTTGCTGATTAATAGATTTGAAAGAACGACATGCAAGGGTGGTCATGAGTATAGGGTCCGACAGCTATTTGTGTCTTGGAGCTCCTTTGTTTAACATTATGCCTTATGTAGCTGGGAGCCACAACCATAATTGTTACATTTATAGATGTTGAAAGCTCTTACTGGCGATAGGCTTCAGTGCTGAACTGGATAAGTTGCTGAATAATTTGGATGGACCTGGGAGTTGGGCTGAAGAAATACAATTTGCTGTCAGCATGGACAAAAATAAAGATGCTGCCTGACCCACAGAATTGCTACAGCACTTTGTGTTTTTATATACCAGTACCTGTGTAAACTTTCAGGCGCAAATACTGGCATGAAATGTGTACGGAAATATGAAAAAAATGGATGAGGAAAATCCAAAGGAAAAATGGAACATGAGAGAAACACTCAGCGGATCAGGCAGCGACCACAAAAAAACAAGCCAGGCCCATCTCCACCGCCCCCAGCCCCAACCCCACCCTTCTTTGCAACTTAAAACTAACTTGTTTGTTACTCTGGTGAAGGGTCTTTGACCTGAAATATTTACTCTGCGTCTCTCTTCACAGCATTGCTTGACCCGTGAGGGAGTTTATGAAGTGTATCCGTGTCAGCTTATGTTTTAGGGTGGAGGTTTTGCTCTAGAAAGCCGCATTGTCAGACATAGGGGACATGTTGTTTGGGGTCTGGTATGGGTCAATGGCTGAGGCGGCTGTTGTTTCTCATCTGCATTAATGATTCCAATACTGAAAGCAAATACATTCTTGGCAAGCAGGTTGGTTATTAGAAACCGTTTGGTTGGTTCTGCAATTGGGAACATAAACAACAAATGAGATCTAATACTGCTACTTATAAAGAAGCACAAAAGTTGAAAACTATGCATTCTACATTTTAAATGAATGAATGTGGATTAGTGCAGCTAGAATTAGAAATTGACCTGAAAGGAAAAATAAACTTGTCACTTTTAATGCCTTCACAATGGCTCACAGTAGTCAAAGAGCAAAGAGAATCCTGGATGTGGAGCCAGAACTGGCAGGTCTGAATCTTCAATTGATATTCACTCGTCATATTATACTTAGTGTATCATGCTCATTTCCGGCCACCAGAAGCAATGTGTATGCATGCAAGACCTACAATTAGTTTGTGTTCAAGGCTTCGTCAACCTGAGTAATTTTATTTTAAATATTTTAATATATCCACAAATATTTTAATATTTCGACCGGCACAGTAGAGCTGTTGCCTCACAGCGGCAGAGACCTGCATTCAATCCTGACCTGTCTGTGTGGAGTTTGCACGCTCCTCCTGTGATTGTGTGGGTCCCCTCTGATTGGGTTTTACTGTGGGTTTTAGGTTAATCCGCCTTTGTAAAAATTGCTCCTAATGTGCAGGGTGTGGATGAGAAGGTGGGATAACATCGAACTAGTGTTAATGGGTGATCGATAGTCAATGTGAAATCGGTGGGCTGAAGGGCCTGTTTTCCATGCTGTATCTGTAAAACTAAAACTAAGTGTAATCTCTGTTGTAATGCAAAAAAAAAAAAAATGACTGGCAATTTCTGCTTATCAAACTTCTGCGATTATAACTGGGATAAGGGTTGGATGATCTGTTTTTGTTGTGCTGATAGTGAGTGGATATTGGATTGAACTCAGGAGATCATTATGAATTAGTTTGTGGGACATGTTCCATCCATGTGAGAGTGGAGAGGGGGCCTCAGTTTAAGGTCTGAATGAATAAACGCAAGGTCTGTCAGTGCAGAGCTCCCTCTGCATCACTGACGTGTCAGCCTAGAGATTTGTGTTCCAATCACTGGAGTGGAACTTGGAGCCTCAACCTTTTGACCCAGAGGTCAAGGCTACGTTTTCAGAGAACAGTGTCCAGCGAGCATTAAGACTAATCCCAAGCGTATAGCAAGTAGTCTATCACAATGTCAGTTGAATAAATTGATGAACAAATATAAGGCTAGATTGGAGGAACAGATTAGTGGTGTGGACACACAAGAAACTGCATAGTTCAGTTTAGTTTAGTTTAATTTATTGTTACATGTACCGAGGTACAGGGAAAAGCTTTTAGGTTGCATACTATCCAATCAGTGAAAAGACTATACATGAATACAAGCAAACCACCCACAGTGTACAGATACAGTATAAAGGGAATAATGTTCAGTGCAAGAAAAAGTCCATAAAGTCTGATTAAAGATAGCCCTCGTGTGTCCAATGATGTGGAAAGTAGGTCAGGACCATTCCCTAGCTGGTGATAGGATGGATCAGTTGCCTGATAACAGCAGGGATGAAACTGTCCCTGAATCTGGAGGTATGCATTTTCACACTTCTGTACTTCTTGCCTGATGGGAGAGGACAGAAGAGGAAGTGTCCAGGGTGAGACTTGATTATGCTGATGGCTTTGCCAAGGCAGCGTGAAGTGGAGTCAATGGAAGGGAAGTTGGGAGGAGGTTGTCTGCGTCCACTATACCCTGCAATTCACAGTCTTGGATGTAGCCGTTCCCAAAGCACGCTGTGATTCATCCTGGTAAAATGCATTCCACGGTGTATCTGTAGAAGTTGCTGAGAGTTATTGGGGACATGCCTCTAATTTACTAGCACATCTTCCCATCTAGGGCACTGCATTAAGTACTCACAATGCAGTCTCTACACTGGGGAAAACAAACTCAGATTGGATACACATGGTAGTGCGGACACTGACACCTTGAGCAAATCACAAAGTGCTGGAGTAATAGCAGGTCTGGCAGCGTCTGTGAAGGGAATGGACACAAGTGGGTTCAGCTCGGGATCCTTCTTCAGGTGGATAGGAGTATTGTATTGTATTGTATTGTATATCTTTATTGTCATTTCCTGAGTATTCACATACCCAGAGGAAACAAAAAAACGTTGCTCAACCAGTGTCCATTCAGTGTGCATTAAAAATAAATAGAAATAAAAATACATGTATCATGAACAAATTTAACACTCTACTAAACATTCAACAGGCGTTCCGATCGGCAGCGGCACAACAGTGGCTCTGTTGCAGTGTGTCCAGGTTGGTGGTTGGTGCGCGATACTTGGCAGGGGGCAAAGTCCATTTAGCAGTCTTATAGCCTATATAGTATGAGGGAGAAAGCTGGAAAAGAGAGGTGGACACGGGGCCAAGCCTGGCAAGTGATGGGTACCCGTTTCAAGAGGAGTCATGACTTGAAACATCACCCATCCGTGTTCACCAGGGATGCTGCCTGACCCCAGCATTTTGTGTCTTTCCCGAAATGGAACAATGAAGTTCTACCTGCAGTAGCACGGCAGATATGTAAGCATAGTACTCCACATCACCATTATAAACAATGAAAATGTAATATATATATATACGAAAAACAAACAATAATACAAAACAATAAAAGCAAACAATAATGCCCACTTCTATGTAATTTGGAGCTTATTTGAAGGTTGTAGTGTTTAACAGCCTGATGGTTGTAGGGAAGCTGCTGCTACTGAAGCTGGATGCCAGACATTACTGTTTTCAGGCTCCTGTACCTTTTTCCCGATGACAGGGGTGAAATTAGTGTGTGGCCAGGATGGTGTTGGTCTCTGATGATGCTGGCTGAGGCAGCTGCTCTTGTAAATCCCTTCAGTGTTGGGGAGATCAGAACCTGTGATGGACTGGGCAGTGTTCCCCACTTTTTGCAGTCTTCTTTCTTCCTGGGCTTTTGAGGTGCTGAACTAGGCCGTGATGCAACCAGTCAATATGCTCTCTACTGTACACCTGTAGAGGTTCATGAGAGTATTCGTTGACATAGCAAATCTCCTTTATCTTCGAAGGAAGTAGAGGCGTTGACGGGTATGATTGCATCAATGTGCTGGGTCCAGGACAGATCTTCAGACATATGCAGGCCCAGGAATTTGATGCTCCCCACCATCGTCCCATCGATGAAGACAGGTTTGTGGATCCTCGACTTTCCTCTTCCAAAGTCAACAATCAGTTCCTTGGTTTTAATGTCTTTGAGAGCAAGGTTGTTGTTCTGGCACCATTTGGTCAGTCAATTTGTCTCCATCCTTTACTCTGACTCATCCAAAGTAAGAGGATGACCAGACCCGACTAAGGTTTGGGTTTTTATTTCAGGTTTATGACATCCACAATTTTCAGTTGAAATATTGGAACCACTTCTGGTGCTATCTGAACTCCCCCAGCTCTGTTAGATTAAATGTTCTTTTTAAAAAAAAAATTGTTTATTTTATTTTATTAGAAGTAAGTACAGTCATATGGCACCAAAGTGCCTAATATATATTTTCATAATACATTTTATGTACAACTTATTTTTTTTTTTTTTGTTACATTGAAAAAAGATGAGAATAAGAAAAAGAAGTTAGATAGTAAATGATAGAAAGATGTGAAATATATAGTGTGTGAAGAAAGAAAACGAGTAAATGAAGAAAGTTGAGAGAGAAAATAGAGAAAAGAAAATAAAATAAAAAAGAAAAGGAGATCATTATTTATAATCTTGACCAACCCTCGTCCAGTCCTGAAACAGTTATTTTTTACAATTGTGTTGCACCATATGATTCCAAAAAAAACGACGAATGTCTGATCCTAGTCTTGAGAAGGGCATTCCTTGCCTTCTGATTCAGAAATCAAAGTGCTACAATTCACAGTAAACGCCACGTTGATGAGTGCCGGCTCTTGCAAATATTATCAACGAGAGACCACAACGAGGGATCAATAAACCCCCAAGCTGTTTAAACACCAATTCAAATGGGCCAGTTTATAGATGTGTTTTATCTCTGGTTCAAACCACAGGTAAAAATTGGAGCTTTAATCTAGTGTTAAGGGTGCTCCATCATTTATATTTCAGATCTCGGTTCCTGGGACTTGACTGATATTGGGCACTTTGTATCGAATCCTCTCCTCCACAAACCACCCAGCCCTTCACCCCAACCCGTCACTCAGTCCAGGCAGTCTTACCAAGGCAAACCCTACCCCAGGAGACACCATTTACATGGTGGCACCCAGTTCCCCTGTGGCCACCTCCCGTTCATGGTGCAGACTTCAGATCAGTTCTGCCAGTGGCAATCGACTGGCGAGGACTCTCCATCAACCCAAAAACCCACACATTCCACCCTAACAAAAGCTCAGTGTTGCAACAGCTGGATCGATGGGAAGCTACTCGGAAGGTAGGCACATAAGTGTCAAAGCCCGTTGTGTGATAAGAAAAGCCCATGGGTCATTTAGTTTAGTCTTAGTTTAGAGATACAGTCTGGAAACAGGCCCTTCAGCCCACTGACTCCGTGCCGACCTGCAATCACCCGTACACTTGTTCTATCTATCCTACATACTAGGGACAATTTACAGAAGCCAATTAACTTACAAACTTGCACATCTTGGGAATATGGGAGGAAACCGGAGTACCTGGAGAAAACCCACGCCATCACAGGGAGAACGTACAAACCTTGTACAGGCAGGAACCGTGGTCAGGATCAAACCTGGGTCTCTGGTGCTATAAGGGCAGGAACTCTAACACTGCGCCACTGCACCACTGTACCACCATGGGTTATCAGAACACCGTGCCCCAATGTTTTATATGCAGTCAGTGAGAAAAAGTCCATGCAGTGGGCATTTTCGGTTCAGAGAAGAAAAAGACACATAGTGTTGGAGCAACAGCAGCAGATCAGTGGTTTAGGCATCATCTATGGATCTATGGTGACATTTTGGCTGGGTTCCGGTTATGGTTTTGTATTGTGACGAATACCTAGATACAGTGTAAAGCATTGTCTTGCGTGCCGTCCAATTAAATCAGATAACGTTATACATGAATACAATCTGAATCCAATCTCAAGGAAGGACCTCACAGAAACAAGGTACTGTGATAGTTGATGGTGAAATGGATATTACACCATTTACTTAATACTGAGAGTGCAATTTGACGCCAAGCCTTCTTGCTTTAAATTATTTTGCCAAGCATTAAATGTCTCTGTAGGTGCATCTTATTGGGATTTCCGAATGGGGTTAGGATTTAACCTGTAGTGTTCATTAAACTAGGAGTCCTTCACAATGTGACTCCCTCACTTTAAGCACTAGCATGCGCCAGAACCAGAACAAAGAAAATAACCCATTACATGTTTTAATGGCCTTTTGTACGCTATGTTCCAGGATATTTTCAAATGCTTCACCAGCTCCATTGTGTTTTGTAAAGATTCCTCTGCAGAGTTGCTGCAGCTTATTGTTCGACTCCCATGGTAACTTATTTTAGAACGATACAAACAAATGGGTAACATTATTCTAACAAGCCTGTATGAAAGAATCGGGGCTTGCATTTATGCAACTTGTTAAGCCTGTATCTGTGGAGTGGGAAATAATGTAGACTCTTGCATGAATGAAGCTTATGATCTGAAGCTGTAAAGGGCCTGTCCCACTTACGTGTCCTTGGCACGCAAATTACGCAACCTCGTGGTCGCGTTGAGCCGCGACGGTCCAGCAAAGGTCGCGCGCGATTTCATGCGCACGCACGCGATTTCATGCACACGCACAGTCGTCTGGAGCACGTGACGTCATTTGAAGATGGACACAAAATGCAGGAGTAACTCAGCGGGACCGGCAGCATCTCTGGAGAGAAGCAATGGGTGACGTTTCATGTCGAGACCCTTCTTCAGTCTGAAAAGAAGGGTCTTGACCCGAAACGTCACCCATTGCTTCTCTCCAGAGATGTTGCCGGTCCCGCTGAGTTACTCCTGCATTTTGTGTCTACCTTCAATTTTCTTGGCCCCGCTCTGGGAGTAGAAGTGGAGCCGGATCCGGACCACAACGGCCGTGAGCCCCAGGCCGAGTTCGGCAATCGTTTGCCTGCTTCTGCTGCTGTTGGAGGTGAGACGTTGCGTCGCGCCAGGATCTTGGGCCTGTCCCACTTTGGCCGTCAGTTACGCGACAGGCCGTTGGCGTGGGAAGATTTTGTTCGCTACAAAAATTTCGGAGCCCCGCGTGATGTCGCGCACAACTACATACCTCTCCTCGTTTCTCAGTGGGACCGGCCCTGCGCGGCCATACGATGCCCATGCTCCATGGGTCGCGTAATTTGCATGCCAAGGACACGTAAGTGGGACAGGCCCTTTACTGCTTCTCTCTCCACAGTTGCTAATGGGTGTGCTGAGATGATCTTTGTCCTGTTTTTACTTCACTTAGTAAAAGTCTAAGGAAAGACGCAAAATGCTGGAGTAACTCAGCTGGTCAGGCAGCATCCTGGAGACATGGACCTGAAGAAAGGTTCCAACCGGAAACGTCACCTATCCATGTTCTCCAGGGATGCTGCCTGACTTGTTGTGTTACTCCAGCATTTTGTGTTCTTCCTTGGTAATTCAGCATCTACAGTTAGACGCAGTCTGAAGATGGGTTTCGACCCGAAACGTTGCCTATTTCCTTCGCTCCATAGATGCTGCCTCACCCGCTGAGTTTCTCCAGCACTTTTGTCTACAGTTAGACTTTACTTTAGACTTTAGAGATACAACGCGGAAACAGGCACTTCGGTCCACCGAGTCCGCGCTGACCATCGATCAACCCTGTACACTAACATTATCCAACACGCTTGGACAATTTACAATTTTTACCAAAGTGAATTAACCTACAAACTTGTACATCTTTGGAGTATGGGAGGAAACTAGAGCACCCGGAGAAAACCCATACAGTCACAGGGAGAACATTCAAATCCCGTACACACATCACTCGTAGTCAGGATCAAACCCATGACTCTGGCGCTGAAAGGCAGCAACTCTACCGCTGCACCACTGTGTTGCCCACTGTTCTTTGTACTAGTAACATTGAAGCAACTTTTTTTTATCATTCACCTGCATGGATTTGGGAACCAGGGTCATATTCAAGGACTTAAGGGAGGGTGAGACAATTGGTGATTGTTGGTGGGACTTGATTTTTACAGAAAAAGGTGGATATGGCTGGTTTAATGGAAAATATATAGAGAGAGAAAGGTTTATGTTTTTAAGAGCAAACCTTCATGATTACTAGTCAGTCAAGGTCATGCCAATGCAGTTGAAAGTTAATTGATTGATTGAAAGATCCAGCATGGAAACAGGCCCTTCGGCCCACCAAACTCCTCACCCGATAAGGTCAAGTCAAGTCACATTTATTTATATAGCACATTTAAAAAAACAACTCTTGTTGGCCAAAGTGCTTTACATTTGTTATAAGAATAGCATAAACAAACAAACTACATACATATATACATATAGCCCTCGCTCAGTGGACGTCAGGAAAGGCTTGGGAGTATAGATAAGTTTTTAGTCTTGACTTAAAGGAGTCGATGGAGGGGGCAGTTCTGATGGGAAGGGGGATGCTGTTCCACAGTCTAGGAGCTGCAACCGCAAAGGCACGGTCGCCCCTGAGCTTATGCCTAGACCGCGGGATATTCAGCAACCCCAAGTCGGCCGATCATAGGGACATGGAGGTGGAATGGTGGGTGAGAAGACTTTTAATGTAGGAGAGGGCAAGCCCATCGAGGGCTTTGTAGACATAGAGGAGGGTCTTGAAATGTATACGGAACCGCACAGGGAGCCAGTGGAGAGAGGTCAGGATCAGGGTGATGTGGCCCCTTTTTCAGTTGCCCGTCAGGAGTCTCGCTGTGGCGTTTCTAGTAGTAAAGAAGGAAAGGTGGCTATGGTATAGAAGAAGGTGTTTCACTTTCTAGCCTTCTCAGGCAGGGGCATTGAGTATAAGAGCTGGGACATCATCTTGAAGCTGTACAAGACACTTGGAATACTGTGTACAATTCTCATCACCACACTAGTGAAAGAAAGTGCTAGGAAGAAAGAGTGCAGAAGGGATTTACCAGGATGTTGCATGGAATGAATGACCTTAGTTATAAGGAGAGATTGGATAGACTAAGATTGTTCTCACTAGAGATTAGGAGACTGAGCAATAACCTTATAGAGGCTTATGAAATTAGGAAGGGTATAGGTAGTGTAAATATTGTGTGGCTTTGCAAACATATACAATGTGATCTTAGAAAAGATCGCACAGCTCAAAACTGGGCAATAGTGAGGTTCTGTGGACCACTAGTAGGAAGCTGGTTTACAAAAAGAGACACTAATTACTGAAGTAACTTAGCGGATCAGGCAGCATCTCTGGAGGTCATGAGAGGCCATGGACATCACAGTGGTGCAGAGGTAGAGTTGCTGCCTTACAGTGCCAGAGACCCGGGTTCAATCCTGACTATGGTTGCTGACTGTATGGAGTTTTGTGTCACAGAGAGTTGTGAGTCAGTGGAATTCTCTGCCTCAGAGGGCGGGGGAGGACGATTCTCTGGGTATTTTCAAGAGAGAGCTAGATATGGCTCTTAAAGATTGCGGAGTCAGGGGATATGGGGAGAAGGCAGGAACTGGGTACTGATTGGGGATGATCAGCCATGATCACATTGAATGGCGTTGTTGGCTCCAAGGGCCCAATGGCCTACTCCTGCACCTATTGTCTATTGTCTATTGTTTGTATGTTCTTGTTGTGACCAGGTGGGTTTTCTCCAGGTGCTCCGTTATCCTCCCACACTCCAAAGAGATAGAGGTTTGTAGGTTAATTGGCTTCTGTAAATTGTCCCTAGTATGTGGGATAGTGCTAGTGTATGGGTGATTGCTGGTTGGCATGGACTTAGTGGGCTGAAGGGCGTGTTTCCACACTGTATCTCTAAAGTTTAAAGTAAAGTCTACCATAAAATAGGCGACGTTTCAGGTTGGGACCCTCTTCAGACAATCTGTAACCATTACTACCTAATCAAGGAATCAAAACGGAGTGCAGGAGAGCTTTCTGGGAGTAGAACCAAGCAGCCTCACAATGAAAAAGTGCCAGCCTAGAAAAGCTGCTCCACTGGACTATGTGCATGGTAAACAGCAGACAGCATTGCACAGCAAAGACTGAGCTAAAGTATCCCACACTAACAATCATCCTACTGGGATACATCACAGCTTGGTTTATCAATAGTACTGCCAAGACTGCAAGAAATAGTGAGGTTGGACTGGGCAGTGTTCACCACATTATGCAACCTTCGTTCCTGGGAGTATGAGTTGCCAAACAAGCTATGAGGCAACCAGTGAACATGCTCCCTACTGTAAACCCATAGACGTTCAAGAGAATATTTGTTGACATACAGAATCTCCTCTACTAATGAAGTAGAGGCGTTGATGGACTTTATTTATGAATGCCTCAAAGTGCTGGGTCCAGGACAGATCTTAAGAGATGTACACACGCAGGTGCTTGAAGAAAAAGAGAAGCAAGTGCACAGGACCCCCATCACCTACCTTCTGGTTCCTCTCCCAGTCGCACACTGTCCTGACTTGGAAACATACCACCCATCCTGCATCTACATCTACATCCCGGAACTTCTTACCAAACCTTCACCAAAAGGGCTGCAGGAGTTGAGGAAAGCAACTCGCAATCGCTTTCTCATGGGCCGTGAGGAACAAACAACAAATCTTGGCCTTGCCAGCAATAACCAGATCCTGAAAATAAACGAAAATGAACTTTAGGATGATACAACCCCCTCACTTAACTCTGAAGTGGTCCTGATGATGACGAGGCAGTGTTCCCAAATGTCATTTATCCTCGAAGGCAAAAAAAAAGAGGAATTGTCAATTGGTGTGTTTTTATACCCTTGGATAGCATATCAGAACTGTCCATTTTTCCCAATGGATTATAACACCACCACCTAGGTTAAAATAAACCATGGGCACTTGCCCCAATTGTTCTGCCTGAAGTCCACTGTGAACATGATGTTCAGTTTCTCAAGGACAGAACCAGTGTAGATAAAACTGGACCAGTATCAAGAATAGAGAACATCAGCAACAAGAGCTCTATGTCGTTGGCCAAACACTGCAAAAGATCGCATGCAATGGTAAAGCCGGTAAACGGCAGTTAAATTTCAGTGAACTATATAATTTCCTCACAAATATGTTCATCAGACTAACATATGTCTGTGGCAAACTTAGATTCTTTCTTTCTGTTAGCTCCGTGCACAGTGATCATTACGATTTAATAAAGTTGAATCCAAGGACTTAAAATGTAATCAAAAAGTGATTTTTTTTAAACCATTGATAACATGAGCTGACAGTGCACATTGCATTTCCAACACATCCTGCTATCTTTCAGTACATAATATATAAATTGCCCCATTATAACATAGGAAACCCTGTGCACACAAGGATTGCCACCCACACACCATCTGTTTCAACTGGAAAACCAGTGCACAATGGATATTAGCAAATCCTTGTGAGCACTTAGGCCTTCGAACTGCTGAGGCTAGAGAACCTTTTGCACATTTTCTGTCTCTTTTTCTTCAGCGCCGTGAGAAAAAAAATCCATATTTACGCACTCATTCATAAATATCCTGTGGTGCGGTGGCATTGTAAACATAGCTGGTTTCATTTCCTCAAAGCAATTTCCAGTCAAATGAAAAATAAAATCGTTCACACACTTTAATGATTTTGTTTAAAACAATGATCATGAGAAAACTGCCCACTGTGTTTATAATTTGAAATAATTTGCAAGCAGGCAAAAAGCTTTCTCCACTGGCTCCCATCAAAGCAAATGGTTAATAATAGGGCATTGATTTCCATCTCAAAATCCCAGTTGTTTTTCTTGCCCCTGAGCTTTTCACTTGCTGTACAACTATTTCACAGTCACGAGGTAAAATGGCAAAATTAAAGTTCTGAGATCTGAGGACTTCTTTTGCTGGTTCCTCCTCCCCTCTAGTGAATAGAGTAACTTACTCTTAAGGTGCTTTTGAAAGCGGGCCCTGTTCTAACGCATCAACACACCATTCCTTAACTGAGTACCCAGACAGTGATTGGAAATTGGCTTCTCGGCAAAATCCAAATTTGCTCCACTATACAGAAATCCCTAGGTAGTGGTCAGGAGCAGGAATGTTGGCTAATAACCTCTTCTGAATAGTTTAAAACTGCTGAGGCCAACTACGGTCCACCAAATCTTTGGCTGAGATCCCCCCCACTCGGAGCACATCAGAGCTAGTCCCTTCCCTAGTTTGTTATTATTCATTACCACTTTGGGTGATGAATGCGTTTACCAACTATTCAAGAAGGCCAACTTCCTGACATCTAGTTTAAACATTTTAGTCATAGCAACTATTAATAGTAATAAAAGGTTAAAAAAAGCTACTCTAAAATTCACTGGTACAGAACAGTACTTTTGTGACTAGAGAAATTCTGAAAATATTATTTTAACCAGATAAAAATCAGAGAAAGAACATAAACATGTACTTGTCCAACAGTTATCAGTGGAAACAGGAAATCCTGTGCAGCCCCCATTATACAAATAATATCATCCATTCAATCTGGCCAGCCAACAAACAGAATGTCATTATTGGACCTTTGACCATAATGTTTGATTAAAAACAGCCTTATTTAACTTCTGGTGTATTTTGCACTACCTCAAGCATCAGCAGGTTTGAATGGAAAATACAGTATTGAATAACTAAGTAAACCTACGGAAACATTCACTTATTGTGTGCGGTTAATGCCTGCAATCGTAGTCTCTTTGCTATTGAAAAAGAACTAGGATTAACTGTGACATCCTTTCAGCTTATTTTTCTCTTTTGGTTAATTTGGTTTTTTTTGGCATATTTTTATTTGAACAATGGGTGCCAATGAGTTCCAACATGATGGCTGGCTTGAGGAATCACTGAACCAGTAATGCAAGTGTGTGGAACTGCCACAGGCTAACTCAACTCTCCTGTGTAGGAAACCTCAGCAGTTCCTTAAGGCCATGTCTTCTCAATGGTATTGTGACTCGGCAGCTATGAGAATTGGTATTTCTGCAGGGCAGGGCAGTCACAGAAATAGAACAGGAAAAAGCTGGAAATACTCAGCATGGTAGGCATCATCTATGGATAAGGAGAGAGAACATGTGGCACAGCTGGTAGAGTTGCTGCCCCACAACATCAGAGGTCCGGGTTCAATCCTGCACTAAATCACTCCCCTTCATTCACTTGATATTTATGATCCAGCAATCCAGCTATCTTTGTTGCACCTATTAGCTATTGGATAGGGAATTCCAAAGATGTACTGGGCACTGAGTGGAAAGGCTTCATCCTATTTACATCCTGTATGTTAAACCCATATTTTGAGACTTGAGGCATAGCTCAATACAGACAGTTGATGTCACACAGGTTGTCAACTGGCAACAGTGCCCATGGAGTATCTTGATGGAAAACTGGCCAAGATTTGCACTTCAATTCAGTATCAACTTTTTACTGGGGAGTGAGGGTACATGAATATTAGGGTACATTCAACTCTGGTGTTTCCCAATGGTCTGATGTTACTCTAGTCTTAAGACAGAAATAATGTGTGCATCTCGAGAAAGCAAGAAATGGTTTATAGTAACGATAGGCACAAAATGCTGGAGTAACTCAACGGGACAGGCAGCATCTTAGGATAGAAGGAATGGGTGATGTTTCGGGTCGAGACCCTTCTTCAGACGGAGCATCAGGGGAGAGGGAGACAGAGATCAGGAAGGGTAAGGTGTGAAAACAAGACATTAAAGGGGATGAGAATCAAAGAAAATGTAGAATAAACCATTGTTAGCTAGGAGAATGGTTTCTTGTATCTGTGATATATCCCTGCAGGAGACTGTTTTTGTTTCAGAAATAGGTTAAAAATGATAATTATTGGTAAGAAACGGCACGGATGGTGGTGTTACAATTGCTAGTGTGGGATAAGAAGTGGAAGTGGAGAAAATTGTGGTCTTCGTGTTTTTTTGCTCAAAGAACAGAGTCTTAACTATCATTTGAGGTGTGAAAGATGATTTAAGTGTGAATCGTTTTTAAAATGAAGAGGCTATTGCACGTCAGCTGGGTCTTGACAAAGCAAAAGTCTTGGAACAAAACAAGGAAGTCCAGAGCAAATGAAAATCAGGGTCTGTTGTGTGGATTTACAGTAGCTCACATGCAGAGTGGGCATCAACAAATGGCAACATACAGTATACTCCTCAGCTAACAATGAACCATTCTCCATTTCCTTATCATAATCTGCTTTCATATGTCATTTCCATACTTTACCCCGCCATGTCTCTAGTCTCCCTCTCCCCTGACTCTCAGTCTGATGAAGGGTCTCGACCCGAAAGGTCACCCATGCCTTCTCTCCAGAGATGCTGCCTGTCCCGCTGAGTTACTCCAGCATTTTGTGTCTATCTTCAATGTAAACCAGCATCTGCAGTTCATATCTAGTTGACCTCAGTGAGCCTTTCCACATCTGAACATGATATCCTACAGGGTAAGATCTAATCATTGCTCCAATCTCAGGGGCAAGCAAGTTCTCCTCAACCCACCAACCTTCTCTTCACATTTTGTCACTACAATACTGCAACTCACTTCTAGCAAGCTCCCC
The DNA here is from genome assembly GCF_028641065.1 of Leucoraja erinaceus. NCBI lineage: Eukaryota > Metazoa > Chordata > Chondrichthyes > Rajiformes > Rajidae > Leucoraja > Leucoraja erinaceus. The sequence goes on along the minus strand of NC_073387.1, from coordinate 14,096,807 downwards.
GCTGAGGTGAATTTCATCCACAGGGTGTCTAGGAAACTCTTGTCATTCCAATCTAGAACAAAGATCCCCCCAGCACAAGTCATTAAGTTATTTTACCCAGGTGCTGTTGCATATATACCCACTCATTGCTTCAAGAATCTGTTTATGTTGTCATTGAAAGGTTTGATAGGATGGGCTTCTGGCAAAACAATTGGAAAACCTACATTTTTTAGCTTGGTGTAGTTTAGTTTAGAGATACAGAGTGGAAACAGGCCCTTTGGACCAGTGAGTGTGCGCCAAGCATCGATCACCGTGCACTGGCACTATCCTACACACTAGGGACAATTTACAAATTTTACCATTGCCAGTTAACCCACCAAGCTGCACGTCTTTGGATTGTGGGAGGAAACCGGAGCACTCGGAGAAACCCAAGCGGCCACAAGGAGAACGTACAAACTCTGTACAGACAGCACCCATTGTCAGGATGTAATCCAAGTCCCTGATGATGAAAGGTGGCAACTCTACCACTGCGCCACCAAGCCATCCTGATAAACCTCACAGTCACTATAACACCACCCACCTTAATTAAGAACCATTATCGAGAAATACCAGTGTGCAAAATAAAACAATACAAATCAAAGACAGCTGATTATGTATTGTATAGACAGAAGGGAGCCTCCATCTACATGTGCTGTTTGACAAGTATTGCCTGACCTAAGCCCAAGCCCATTAGTTACATTATGTCACTAATTAATTACTTCATATGTATTTCTAGCAGTTTAATGTTTATGCCCATTTATTCAGATGCAATAATTTTTAATAATAACTTGTAGGAAGGTATCTCCTTTAAGCAGGATAAACAATTGTCATTCTTCATACAAGCAGCCGAACACAATCTTTTTTTTTTGCGGTGCGCTACTTTCATATTAGAAGCCGTTCCCCAGCTAAACAAATGACAAAACAGAGGGAAACTATTAAAGTGTGGCTTGTCGTAGCTTGAAACATGGCCAATTAACAATAATGGTGAAATCACATACTCTTACGGCAGAGTAGGCTAGTCAGTCATTGTATCCATGCCAGCTCTTTTAAAGAATCATTCTCCTGCTCGATTCCCTTACCCTTTTGCACAGCATATCACAAATAAGCTGACTGAATATTTCACGAATGTAATGATTAACAATATAAGTGTACACAGTTGCTATTCCATATAATGAGTACAATGCATAATTGACAGTTATTGTTGCCGCCTGTCATCATTGTTCTGCAAAACATGGCCCCTGATTTCTTAGTTTAAATTTATGGCAATCTTAATGGACTTCACCCTTCACAATCATCTCTTGCATAAGCAGCCCCCATAATGTTCCTGATTCCTTTTCAGTTCACTATTCCAAATCCGTCCGGAAGAATTCCCCAGCAGTTTTCTGAGAGGTAATGCATATTCCTAGAGATTTGATATGATTCATGTCTAGTGGCACTTCAAATACATTTCTTGCCCCCTGTAAGTGTGTCCTGTCTTGCTGATTTTTTTTTATGCAGCCAAGCTGAATGACTTCACGAGCAATAATGGGTTGGATTGTCCATAATCCAGCCTGCTGCCCTGAGCATTTCCCGTGGCCGCAGTAACCTTGTATGGGTCTGCAGCAGCAATCATGCTAGATGCCATGCACAGCTCCCCCGCAAAGCAGAGGGTTCAGCAGCGGTGACAGGACCTCAAGTGACAGACCATGAGGCTCTGCCTGATTGCCTTTTGATGGCTCGGTGCTGTCCAGTTTAGTTTAGTTTAGAGATACATTGTGGAAACTGGCCCTTCGGCCCACCAAGCCTGCACCTACCAGTGATCCCCGCATACTAACACTACCCTACACACACTAGGGACAATTTACAATTATACCAAGTCAATTAACCTACAAACATGTATGTGTTTAGATTGTGGGAATAAACTGGAGATCCACCACATGGTCACAGGGGGAACGTACAAACTCCATACAGACATCACCCTTAATCAGGATCGAACCCGGGTCTCTGGCGCTGTAAGGCAGCAACTTTACCCCTGTGCCACCATGCTGCCCACTCAAAAGTGTTTGAACCATTCTTAAAAGTTTCTGATTGTAAGAGACTTTAAAAATCTATGTAGCAATGTTACAAAATTTTGAGATTTAAAAAATCAAGTCTGCAATTTATCCCATCAGATAAAGCATAACAATAAGTTTAATTTGACACCAAATTCACTTTCATATCTCAAGTATTAAAAAAGTTATGACCATTTTCATACTCGGAAATTAGCATCTTGTTCCCTATTGACTTTCAATGGACATTACAAAAAAGCTGTGATCTTGGATAGTCAAACGCCCTTCTTAAGGAAAGGCATTTTTAAATAGCCTTCCAAAGATTATTCACAAATAATTCACAATATAACATGATTTTTATATCTAATTTACATTAATTTATAGGCCAAATGGAAGGAATTTAGTGTTCAATTGCTGTTTGCCCATTTAAATCGGCTTTCTAGTGGGTTCATGTGGAACGCGCTGGTTTAGAACGTTGACATAGCGCTGGATTAGTGCCCTCAAATGCCGAGAAAAATACTGCGGGATATAAAAAGCCCAAAATGAACTATTCGTTATAGATAACTTGATATATAGGGTTATATATATGCCCCATTTAATGTAAAAATAAGGTACATACCTTTAATTGTTTGCTTTATAAAACCCTGGGGCTGCGAGAGGTTGCGAAATCAGAGAGTAATTTTAAAACTATTATAACTATATTATCGAGGCCTATAAAACTAATAATACCTTTTGCGACCGGGTCTTGCAGCGATTTTTCGTTAATGATTTACTAGGCTGAACATGTGCGATTAGTACAGCCTAGTAAAAATCGCGTTTTAAACCCGCCCCCTCCAAACAGCGCCAAAATCGCCGACATGGCTGAGGGCAGATTCCCAATGACGATTCAGGTAGGTTTTGTAACATACCTAATCTATGTTACTAAAACTCTGATCTTGACCGCTTTTGGCCCACTCTGCGGCGATTTCCGACAGAACGCCGGCACCTACGGCCGTTATGTTTGATCACCTCGCTCAGAGCCCCCCTCCACCTTACGGGTGCAGAGGATTTTTCCCATCGATGACACATCAGAGAGATATTAATGTTTTTTTTTTAATTCACCATTCTCTCTGCTGCCACTGCTGGAGGGGGAGGGACTATAAAACCAGGAAGTGGTGTGCCTCACTCATTCTCTGTAAGATGGATGAGCCAAGAGTCACGTCTCTCTGAGCTCTGAATAACACTGAACAAATGTCTACACAACTGTGAGTCCCCTTAATGTAGTTTGAAAATGAAAATATGGTTTGTTGCAAGTAAAAAGGCACTGCTTGCAAATGGTTGTTTGGGTGCTTTGGCTTGAAGTTGAAAGGCACTACTTACTGCAAATGGTGGCTTGGGAGCTTTGGTTTGAAGTTGAAAGGCACTACTTACTGCAAATGGTGGCTTGGGTGCTTTGGCTTGAAGTTGAAAGGCACTATTTACTGCAAATGGTGGCAGGTTCTTTCGTTTGAAGATGAAAGGAACTAATTGCAAATAGTGGCTTGGGTGCTTTGGCTTGAAGTTGAAGCTTTGGTTTGAAGTTGAAAGGCACTACTTACTGCAAATGGTGGCTTGGGTGCTTTGGCTTGAAGTTGAAAGGCACTATTTACTGCAAATGGTGGCAGGCTTTGGCTTGAAGATGAAAGGAACTACTTATTGCAAATGGTGGCTTGGGTGCTTTGGCTTGAAGTTGAAAGGCACTAACTGCAAATGGTGGCTTGGGTGCTTTGACTTGAAGTTGAAAGGCACTACTTACTGCAAATGGTGGCGTGGGTGTATTGGCTTGAAGTTGAAAGGCACTACTTACTGCAAATGGTGGCATGATGTTGAAAGGCACTACTTACTGCAAATGGTGGCTTGGGTGCTTTGGCTTGAAGTTGAAAGGCACTATTTACTGCAATGCTGGCTTGGGTGCTTTGGCTTGAAGTTGAAAGGCACTACTTACTGCAAATGGTCATTGGCTTGAAGTTGAAAGGCACTATTTACTGCAAATGGTGGCTTGGGTGCTTTGGCTTGAAGTTGAAAGGCACTACTTACTGCAAATGGTGGCTTGGGAGCTTTGCCTTGAAGTTGAAAGGCACTACTTACTGCAAATGGTGGCTGGTAGGGTGCTTTGGCTTGAAGTTGAAAGGCACTACATACTGCAAATGGTGGCTTGGGTGCTTTGGCTTGAAGTTGAAAGGCACTACTTACTGCAAATGGTGGCTTGGAAGCTTTGGCTTGAAGTTGAAAGGCACTACTTACTGCAAATAGTGGCTTGGGTGCTTTGACTTGAAGTTAAAAGGCACTACTGCAAATACACTTAATTCCTGTTTGCACTGTATATTGATTTTAGATAAAACGCTACCACTTACGGCTGTGATTTTTGGCCATCTTACTCAGCACCCCTCCGCTGAGCAGGTGCAGAGAATTCTTCCCATCAATGAAAAATAAAAGTGTTATTCGTGTTTAAAAAATGTTGAGAATCTCTCTCCTGTCAATCACGCCATGAAAGCCACACCTTTTCCGGTGGGAGGGGGAGGGGTTATAAAACCCTGGAATTGTGGGTGTGGCTCAGTCTCTGCATGATGGGGGAGGGAGAGGTCACGACTGTCTGAGCTGTGAATCAACTGAACACACTGAATGTCTACTGAACTGTGAGTTTGGTGTTTTGTGTGGTTTTATGGTGGTTTCACCCTGCATGAAATGGTATGAAGCTGCATTTGAATTTGGTGGCCTTGCACCCTGCTGAAAGTGGTATGAAACTGCACTTGAATTTGGTGGCTTTGGATCCAGCTTGAAGTGGTATGAACTGCACTTGAATTTGGTGGCCTTGCACCCTGCTTGAAATGGTAGGAACATGGATTTGAATTTGGTGGCCTTGCACCCTGCTTGAAATGGTAGGAACATGGATTTGAATTTGGTGGCCTTGCACCCTGCTTGAAAAGGAATTTCAAGGAATAGCCATGAGTCAACTGCCAGCCCACCAGCCATGAGTGAGCTGCCAGCAGATCAGGCTTTAGGGACTGAGCTGCCACCCCAAGAACCCATACCAGCACTCCAGAAAGCCCCCCCACTGGCCACCAATATTGGAATTGGTGGAGAGGTGGAATATTGTGTAGGGGGACCAGCCCTCCCGTGTGAACAACGGGTCCCAGTTAGTCTTGTATATAATAAATGAAAAAAGTACCTAAAAGTTCCAGAAATTAATTGAAAACAATAAGATAACAAAAAAAAAAAGATAAATCACTTGGCTGCATTTCCCTTTCAATTCAAGGTCAATGCCGTAGTGGGGTGGGTGGATCCCAACCATGGCTGGTGAAAAGCTGAGGGAGCAAAGTGCATCTGGGCTTCACAATTCACGACCTTGGTGCTCCAATCTTGGACTCAGTGCTGGGTTCAGCAGCAGAGGAGGAAGTCAAAGTGGCTGGCATCTGACTCCCCCTACCTCCACCCCCAGTTCAGAAACACCGGCAAATCATGAGGTACAACTCATGCCAAGTTTATCGAGTGTCAACTGATTTTCAAAGCTGTTATTGTTTCTCTGGGGACAAATGAAGCTTTCATTTGCAGCCTCATTGAGCTCCGCATGTCAACTGTGTCTCAATTGGTAGTGATCTTACCACAGAGGTAAAGGTTCAAGTTCAGCACTAGAGATCTTTGTATAAAAGTTAGACTGGCAAGCTAGTGTAGCCTGAGGATTTGTTGGACTGCGATTTGGATAAGACATTAAATCATTTGCATTCTTGGGAGGAAGTGAAAGATTCCACACACTATTTTGGAGAAGTGCAACTTAGAGTCCTGGCCAATATTTATCTCCAAACCACCATCATTAAAACAGTTTGGTTAATTTTTGCCATGTGCAAATTGGCTGCAATAACTCCTCCATTACAATAGTGAGGATTCTACAAATCTACTTTATTGGCTGTGGCCCAATTTTAGATTGAGATACCATGAAACAAAATGTTCTTTATAAGCTATTTATGTCAAACTTGTTTCCTTTCAAGTTATTTATATTATTCTCTGATGCATTTCTGCAGCTGAAAGAATGTTAAAGGATTTGTCCTGAGAAGGAATGAGAGCACACAACCTGAAGAAGCATCTACATTGGAGACACAAGAAAATGCAGATGCTGGAATGCTGAGCAAAGCACAAAGTGCTGGAGGAACTCAGCAGGTCAGGCAGTATCTGTGGAGGAAATGGATAGAGATGTTTCGGGTCAGGATCCTTCTTCAGACTGATTGTAGTAAGCGGGAGAAAACAGGAAAAGAGAGGTAGGCCGGGATGAAGCCTGGCGAGTGATAAGTGGGCGCAGGTGATGGGGCGTTTAATTGGCAGATGGTGGAGTAAATAGCAAAGTATAGAGGTGAAGAAGGGTGTCAGATACGAGAGAAGAGGAGGGGTGAAATGTATAAGCAGAGGGAGGGATATAGGTGGAGGGGAGGAGAGAGGGAAGAAGTGGGAATAAAAGGGAAATGAGGGACTCATGGATGTGAGAGGTGTATGAAGGAGGGGAAAGGTGCAGGGTGACTGAGGAGGTGAGAGAGGGATGGAGAAATGGGTGGGGGGGGGGGGTACACAGGAAAGAGAGAGGGGGTAAGGATGTATTACTTCAAACTGGAGAATTCCATGTTTATACTGCTGTGTTGGAAGCTATAATGTGCTGTTCTACCAGTTTGCATGTGGCCTCACTCTGGCAATGGAGAAGGCCAAGGACAGAAAGATTAGTATGGGGAATGGGAAAGGAGGTTAAAATGTTTAGTAACAGTGAGAAATAGTAGGCCTTGGCAGACAGAGAGGATATGTTTGGCAAAACAGTCGTCTGGTCTATTCTTCAGCTAGCTAAATTGTCTTCTATAGGCCAGAAATAGAGACCAATTGATCCTAATACTTTGCCTATTACTAATCATCCACAGGCAGAATAAAGATTTAAAATCTTTGTTTACTCTTAGCTGAAAGACCAACACTCGATGTAAAGCATAGGAAAAGCATGATGTTTCTCCACAGTGCCTTCGTAAGTACTTGTAAAGTGTTCTGGTAAGAAGCTGAATTGGACAAATGGCACCGTCAGTGGGCTTTCTGTTCTGCATGGGTGCAATGTAAATACATACTGCAGTAGTCAGAGCACCTTACTAAATCTGTGTGGCTTTCTCGTATGCATCACAAAACAAGACACACAACAAATGCAGAGCCGGGTGGTATGGTGGTTATACTGCTAACTTGTAACTGGAGAAATGGAAATTTAAATGATTAATTAAATAGAGTAGAAATAGAAAATTGGTATCAGGAATATACAAAGATTTTATAGAGTCATAGAACTATCCAGCATGGAAACAGGCCTTTCAGCCCAAATTGTCCAAGTCAGCCAAGTTCGCATTCTGGACTAGTTCTATTTGCCTGCATTTGGCCCGTTTCCCACTAATACTTTCCTATCCATATATGTGTCCAAAATAGATTTGGGTCCAAATACACCGAGGTCCCTTTGAGTTGTGAAGGCCCATCTTGTTCTTCTGCAGGAAAAGATATCTCCAATCCTTATTGAGACAGTGGTCATATAGAAACATGAGATTCCCGGTCCTCACCGCACTGTGCTTGTTTCTCCACTGCCTTGTATAATGGTTCGGCAAGCCTCATGGTACAAGGACAATTAGAGGTACCCTGGTGGCAGAGGTTCCAGAGATTCACCACTCTCTATGTCATTAAAGTCATCTTTTTAAAGGATTTCCCCCTTATCCTTAGCTGTGTGACCCCTTGTCCTGGATTCCCCATCATCGGGTGCATCAGCCTGTCCAACCCCTTAAGAATTTTTAGTTTCTATAAGATCCTATCCAATCTCCTAAATTCTAGAGAGATAAACCACGTCTATCTAGACATAAAATGCAATCCCAGGAATCATCAACCTTCTCTCAACTACTCTATGGCAATAAGTCCTTCCTCAGATTTGGGACCAAAACTGTACAGAGTGCAGAATAGTCTCACCAGACCCTGTTACTCAGTAAAAGATAGCTCCTATAAAAATCCTCTGCTATGAAAGTAACATACCATTCGGGTCTGACAGCATCTCTGCACCTGCAGAAATTGAATGGTGTACCATGAAGGTTTCGCTGGTCGAGACCCTTCGGCCAGATCTGTGAGTCACTGCCTTGTATAATGGGGAGCCTCATGGTACAAGAGCAATCAGAGGTTGGTCGGTTATGCCCATATTTCAGTAAAGAGAGATTTAGGTTTATTATTACAAAGGACATGAAAGCTTTATAAATGCTAAAAACTAACGATGATATAGACAAACAGGTCAAATTAGCTCAAGTGCTGGGTGAGAACGAGGTTACAGACAGATGAGACTCGACAGCATTATCACCGACTTTGAAGCAGGTGTGACTTGGTTGGGGGAGGGATGGACAGAATAGGGGGAGTTTGCAACCCTTCTTACTTGAAGTTAGGGAAAGGGAAACTAGAGACCAGTGGGTAGTAGAGCTGAACAAAGGAATGAAAATATGCAAAGAACTAACGATGATATCCTCCAGGTCATGGTTACTGTTTGGGTTCACTCTGACAGACATGAGACTCGACCAGACGACTTTGAAGCAGGTGTGACTTGGTTGGGGGAGGGATGGAGAGAGGGGGAATACAAGGGTTACTTGAAGTTAGAGAAAACAACATTCACACCACTGGGTTGTAAGCTGCCCAAAGGAAATATGAGATGCTATTCCTCCAATTTACATTTTGCTTCACTCTGACAATGGAGGAGGCCAGTGTGGGAATGGGAAGGGAAATTAAAGTGTTTGGCAACTGGGAGATCAGGTAGTTCCAGGCGGACTGAGTGCAGGTGTTTAGGGAAATGATTGCCCTGCCGAACCAGAAAGGACTGTCAGGGTCCCTGAACAAAGTTGAGGGAGGAGGTATAGGTACAGGTGTTGGATCTCCTGCGGTTGCAGGGGAAGGTACCTGGGGAGTGGGTGGTTTGGGTGGGAATGGAAGACCCCGTAGACTAGTATTATGCTACACACTGGGGACAATTTACAATTTTACTGAAGCTAATTAACCTACATACCTGTACATCTTTGAAGGGTGGGAGGAAACGGGAGCACCCATAGAAAACCCACGCAATCACAGGGAGAACGCATAAATTCCGTACAGACAGCACCCGTAGTCAGGATCAAATCCGCATCTCTGGCACTATAAGGCAGTAACTCTAGCATTGTGCCACTGTGCCGCCCCCAAAATGGGCTTCAGCAGTTTATGGAAGGGACATTCAGAAGTCTGATGACAGAGGGGAAGAAGCTGTTCCTGAGTTTGGTGGTGTACGCTTCTGTATCTTCTGCTCAGCGGAAGTGGGAAGAAGAAGGAATGACTGTAATAATGTATTTTATTGTATTATATTTAATAACATATTATAATCATAATATACAAATAATTAAAGCCATGCTGTCATCTACCATGGACACTCACTGAAGAAGAAGCAAGTTGTTCTAATGCTGGCAAAGGGTACCTTCCATTGATGTGTAGATAGTCACAAAGAGCTGGAGTAACTCATCAGATCAGGCAGCATCCCTGACGAAAACGAATAGGTGATATATCGGGTCGAGTCTGAAGAAGGGTTCATGACCTTAAATGTCACCTATTCCTTTTCTCCAGAGATGCTGCCTGTCCCACTGAGTTACCCCAGCTTTCTGTGTCTATCTTCCGTGTAAACCAGCATCTACAGTCTCTTCCTACACATTCTATTGGTGACTATCTGATTTTTACTTCCATGGTCATATAGTCCCAGAACTGCTCGGGGTTTCTAAACTATTCATGGACTGAAGCAAATGCCTTATTCCAGATGGTCTTCTGCATTATCCTGTTCCCTGCTGTGATCCCAGTGGAGTCAGTTTGGAAACATTTGTGCTGCACTTAAAAAGAAAATTGGCTGGGAATCATATTAGATTCATTAGTACCCATCATCTCCAATCAGAATCCTTTCAGAAGGATTTCCAGCAGGGGAAATGGCATCATGTCCTCTCAATGCACACATAGCCCCTTCACTGAGCTTCACGGTTAGAAACCTCTGACTTCATTCTCTGCCACTGCCAAGCCTAGACCACCGCTTGGCACCTGTCCAACACATCCTTCCAAAAAGGAACCAGCTCTTTTAGTGAATTAAACCCAGAATCAATCCCCTGTTCAAAGACAGAGTTGCTTCGCTTGCAGGAGCATCGTAATGTGTGGCCAATTTGACGAAATGAATTTAATTGGTTTTGGGGGTTATGACATCTTTCCAGGGATAATAATATTGGACGTCAGAAACAGAATAGTTCACATCCCAGGTTCAGTACATCTTCCGACTGTGGGATTGAATGTTGTAAAAGTTGGTTTTGACTCATACACACAAATCCCACAACTTCTGGCAGCTTACATTCCCAACAACATCCTTACTCTGAGTCTGAAGAGTGTTATACAGGACATAACCACAGGTTTACACCTGGGCTCTGGTGCATGAATACTGTTGCACTAAGCTCTTCTGATGGTTTGACTAGTTTAGTTTAGTTTCGCCGACCAGCGATCCCCGCACATTAACACTATCCTACACACACGGGGGGCAATTTAAAATTATACCAAGACAATTAACCTGCAAACCTGTATGTCTTTGGAGTGTGGGAGGAAACCGGAGATCACAGAGAAAACCCACATGGTCACCGGGAGAATGTACAGAGTCAGTACAGACAGCACCCGTAGTCAGTATCAAACGTGGGTCTCTGGTGCTGTTAGGCAGTAAATGGTCTGTCCCACTTTCATGACCTAATTCACGACTTCTGCCGAGTTTGCCCTTGACTCATACTCGCAGCATGGTCGTCACGAGGTCGTAGGAGGTCATAGGTAGGTCGTAGGTAGGTTGTAGGTAGGTCGTGATGCTAGTCGTAGGTACTCATGGCATCAAGTAGGTCGGGGCGTTTTTCTAGCCTGATGAAAAATGTCCATGAGTAAAAAAGGTCGTGAATTAGGTCGTGAAAGTGGGACACGCCCTTTACTCTCCCGCTGCACCACTGTGCCACCCACGTAGTAAGTGCATTGGTATTTATATAGCACTGTCAAAGACCATGCCGTCTTAAGTAATGCTTTGTCTTAAGGTTAGGTCACCCAAGCAAATACTGTTATTACTCCTGGCTCTTGAGCAATCACCAATTAAGTATATGCCAGGTAACAGCAGGGTCAGAATGGGTGATAATTAAATAAACTGCTTACAAACACTCTCAGCATTCACAACCAATAGCAGCTTTAATAGTTGTGATGGAATGACAGTACAACGTGAGTAATCGGAGATGGAGGACCAGGTGTCAGCAAAAACTAAGTTCAAGCAACATTGACCAATGTCAGTAACATCTATCCTTTTGAGCCTGGCCGGTCCCGAGCTGCAATTTCTATATCTCCAATAATTTTTTTCGACTCAACTCCAGCACAGTGGCACAGTGGTAAATTTGTGGCCCCAGAGCGCCAGAGACCCCGGTTCAATACTGACCATGGGTGCAGTCTGTGTGAAGTTTGCACGTTCTCCCTGTGATTGTGTGGGTTTCCTCTGGGTGCTCCAGTTCCCTCCCAAATCCCAAAGATATCCAGGTCGGTAGGTTGATTGACCTCTGTAAATTGCCTCTAGAATGTAGTGGGATAACCAGTGTGGGCAGGTGATTGACGTTGACCCGGTGGGCTGAATGGTCTGTTGCTAAACTAAACGGAACTAAACCCAGCCAGTAACTTGCCTTTTAAGTTCCCAATTTGCACCAGGAACATTGGCCATGATAGTTTGGGAGAACCTAAAGATTATGTTAGTTTATTAAAGGGGCAGAGCAGGGCACCAACAACTTTTCTCTTGAGACGTGAAAACTTTTAGTGGTCGATGCTTTGCCACTCAGGATGGCGGCTCAGGGGGAGAGAAGACCAGTGGTCGTACATCTGACCAGCACTTGGGTACTGGCGTATAGCTGGGATGCTTGTGTACGGGGAATGGCAGTGGGGGTGGAGACAGCAAGGTAATGGCAGAGGATCAGAGCTTTGGTTGAGAAGTTGTTAGTGGTTAGATGTCTGTTTGGGGTGGGGGATGGAGAGAGAGGGAAAGCAAGGGTTACTTGAAGTTAGAGAAATCAAAATTCAGCCCTCTCTTGTGTTGGCTACAACACCAGTATCCTTCTTATCTGACTCCTCCCAGTGACAACAGATTTCCTCCCAGAGTCACCAAGCAGAGTTTGGCCATCAAGAGGCACAAAGGAACTGCATTTCACTACGCCATCCCAAAACTAAATTCAGAGAATAGCACATAGAAACATAGACACTAGGTGCAGGAGTAGGCCATTTGGCCCTTCCAGCCTGCACCGCCATTCAATATGATCATGGCTGATCATCCAACTCAGTATCCTGCACCTGCCTTCTCTCCATACCCCCTGATCCCTTTAGCCACAAGGGCCACATCTAACTCCCTCTTAAATATAGCCAATGAACTGGCCTCAACTACATTCTGTGGCAGAGAATTCCACAGATTCACCACTCTCTGTGTAAAAAATGTTTTTCTCATCCCAGTCCTAAAAGATTTTCCCCTTTATCCTTAAGATTATCCGAGGACATGCAGGCAGTGAGGACCTCGATAGGATCCACACCGCATCCAATCCCAAGGGAAGATTGTTATATTGCACGGTCTCATCTCTGTCTTCCTCATGATAATGGATCATCTCACCTCCCACACGCTCACTCCCCCACCCCCCAGAGTGGAGCTAATGTACAATATCATCAAGAAATGTAATCTTCAGTACGTCCACTCCAGCCTCAAGATCATTCCAACTACAGTCACCAAACGATAGAATACAGATAACGCTTGCATCGTGTATACTCAGAGGCTGAGCTTCAAGCCCAGCTGATTCTCCACTGCACCAAGTCAGGCATCTTCGGAGAAGAAGGTTGGGTGGCGTTTCAGGTCGGGACCCTTCATCAGACTGCCTGACCCACTGTGTTACTCCAGCACTTTGTGTCTATCTTCGGAACAAATCAGCATCTGCAGTTCCTTTCTACACACAGGCATTGGACCAGGCTGATGGTCATTCAAGCAGCTGTGATCCCTTTTGTTGTGCATGTTATAGACAACTTACTGCAGACACGTCCGAATCCTCCAAACCCCGTGCCAGCCCCTTCCTCATAACGAAGGCTGTGATCTGGCTCAATCTGCTCAGCAGATGGTTCACATTCTGTGTACGAACTAACGCTAGACTCCTGAAGCAAGCTCTTTATCACAACCAGAGACCTCCAGCAAAACAGGAAAACACACTTCAATTAGATTTTCAAAGCGCCCTTAAACAAAATGCAACATCCTCGCAAATCATGAGAACCTCCAGAACAAAGCCTGTTTGCTTTAGGCTTTAGACTATAAAGATACAGCGTGGAAACAGGCCCTCGGCCCACTGACCATCGATCATCCCATACACTAGCACTATCCTACACACTGGGGACAATTCTACCGAAGCCAATGAACCTACAAACCTGTATGTCTTTGGAGTGTCGGAGGAAACCAGGGCACCCGGAGAAAACCCATGAGGTCACGGGGAGAATGTACACACTGCGTACAGACAGCACCCATAGCCAGGATTGAATCCAGGTCGCTGGGTTCAGCCAATACAAATTTTAGTCCTAGTATTGTGTTTATTAGTTTATTGATTCATTTCTTTATTATATTAATCTGGAGTATAGCTATTACTGCCCTGTAATGCAGATGCAAGTATGAATTTAACTAAACACTCATCACGCTTGATATTCTTAACTGGCAAATCCTAGAACCAGCATCTACCAATGCTGTCTGTGATTGAGTATTTCTGCATCGGTCTGTTGGCCATCTCTAAAGCTGAACTTCTACAGGTGTACAGTAGAGAGCACATTGACTGGTTGCATCACGGCCTGGTTCGACAACTTGAATCGACTGATCTCAGGATCAAAGAAGACGGCAAAAAGTGAACACTGCCCAGTCCATCACTGGCTCTGACCTCCCCCACCATCGAAGGGATTTACAGGAGTCGCTGCCTCAAAAAGGCAGCCGGCATCATCAGAGACTCACACCACCCTGGCCACACACTCATTTCACCCCTGTCATCGGGAAGAAGGCACACGAGCCTGAAACTGTAATGTCCAGGTTCAGGAACAGCTTCTTCCCTACAACCAACAGGCTATTAAAAACTACAACCTCCAATAAGCTCTGATCTACGTAGACTTGGGGGAATTGGTTTTGTCTTTTTGTGCTATTATTGTTTGTTTGTTTTTTATATGTACGTATGTGTGTGTGTATGTGTATATATATATATATATATATATTTTTTTTTTTAACACATGCATATATACATATTTTTTTATCTCGCTTTTATTATATTGTTTACAGTGTACCATGTTTACATATTCTGCAGTGCTGCTGCAAGTGAGAATTTCATCGTTCTATCTGGGACATGAAAAAAAAACACTTTTGATTCTTGACGTGACTCTCATGAGAGACTGCTTTGCACTTTTTTGTTTTTTTATCAATGAACATTGCGACGTGGCACCAACAATGCTGCTTTTCAACGAACATTCTTGCTCTTGGTGGAGAGTGAAACTCAGCCATGGCTCAAGGCAATGTTTGGCAATGATAACACTCCCTGTGTTTCCTCATGAAACCCTTCCTCAGATTAGTTCTACATGTGCAGCCAGCATCGTGGTACTTGTAATTACTTGCACACTGCTAGAGACTTGTGCACTTGAAACTTACTCTGGGTTTAATGTTCCTTTTAGGTTCCACTGCCTCTGCTACCACCCATCCCAGATGTGTGCCTCTGCTACCCACCCTCCACTAGAAGAGAAGGTTTAATGCCTAATTCCCATTTCTACACAAGTGTTCTGAAAGTGGGTTACCATTAACAACCCAAGGCTTGGATTGCTCACTTGTGACCTATAGACTTTAGAGATAAAACGTGGAAACAGGCCCTTCAGCCCACCTTGTCTGTGCCGACCAGTGATCACCTTGTACACCAGCAGTATCGTACACACTAAGGACAATTTTTTAAACAATTTTACTGAAATCAATTAACCCACAAACCTGTATGTCTTTGGAATGTGGGAGAAAACTGGAGCATCCGGATAAAACACCGGTCACAGGCAGAACATAGAAACATAGAAACATAGAAAGTAGGTGCGAGAGCAGACCACCAGGTCCATCGAGCCCGCACCGCCATTCGCTCATGGCTGAACACTAAACAGACACACTTACCCACAAACAGTAGACACAAGACACAGAACACAAGACACTACCCTCCCCTTTATACCGCTATCACCCCTCTCCACCCCAAGAACCTCGTGATCTCCTGGGGGAGGCAAAAAACATACAAATTCCCTCCAGACAGCACCTATAGTCAGGATCGAACCGGGGTTGCTGGCTCTGTAAGGCAGCAACTCTACCGCTGTGCCACTGTGATATGATGTTCCTTAATCTATATCTACTGCAAAGCCAGGCATTCAGCCTCAATGAATCAACGCTAAAGTGGTGGGAGTGATGACCCAATTAAACAGTGGATACAAACTATTATAGTTTATTTTAGCCTGTCGATTTTGAAAGGAGGAGAATATCATTTGTGGCACTCATTACACATTTATTAAATGTCAACTGATAAAGCTAGTTCATAGAATCACACAGCACACGAAGCGTAGGCTTGGCGATTGCTTCACCGAACACCTCCGTTCGGTTCGCAATAACCAACCTGGCTCAGCACTTCAACTCCCCCTCCCATTCTGAATCCGACCTTTCTGTCCTGGGCCTCCTCCATGGTCAGAGTGAGGACCACCGTAAATTGGAGGAGCAGCACCTCATATTTCGCTTGAGCCATTTGCCATTTGCACCCCAGCGGTATGAACATTGACTTCTCTAATTTCAGGTAGTCCTTACTTTCTCCTCCCCTTCTCAGCTCTCCCTCACCCCACTGGCTCCACCTCTTCCTTTCTACTCCCCCCCCCCCCCCCCCCCACCCTCACATCAGTCTGAAGAAGGGATTTCGGCCCGAAACGTTGCCTATTTCCTTCGCTCCATGGATGCTGCCTCACCCACTGAGTTTCTCCAGCATTTTTGTCTACCAGCACAAATACAAGTTGTGAGGTCGACTGTGTCTATGCGAAGCAGTAAGTACTCACCTACCCTAATCTCATTTACCAGCACTTGTTCCATAAACTCTGGGCCTTGGTGATTCAAGATATTTGCTGAGGTGTTAAATGTTGTGTGAGTTCCTGGCCTCCACCCATCATTACCACTCCACCCCCACCCAGATTTTAACCACCTTCAGGGTGTAAATAAATCCTCTTCAGATCTCCATTCTTACCCCTTGCACTAAATCGATGCCCTCTAATTTTAGAGCCCTGTGCAATGCGAATAAAGTTTCCACCTAATCAATACCCCTCATAATGTTACAAACCTCCATCAGGATCCACATCCCCCGTGAAGAAAGGTCTTGACCCAAAATGTCACCTATTCCTTTTCTCCAAAGGTGCTGTCTGGCCCGCTCTTACTCTAGCTTTTTGTGTCTACCCCACCCCCCCCTCCCCAAACAACCCTCTGCTCAAGTAAAACAAACCGTCAATATAGTCTCGAAATTTCCATCATAGGCTTTAGACTTTAGACATACAGCGAGGAAACACGTACTTCAGCCCACGAGTCTATGGCGACCAGCGCTCACCTTGTAAACTAACACTATCCTACACACTGGGGACCATTTGCTATTTTAGCCAATTAACCTACAAACCTGTACATCTTTGGAGTGTGGGAGGAAACTGGAGCATCAGAGGAGAACCCACGCGGTCACAGGAAGAACGCACAAACTCCATGCAGTCAGCGCCCTTAGTCAGGATCGAACCTGGGTCTCTGGCGCTGTAAAGCAGTAACTCTACCGCTGCGCCACCATGCTGCATAATTGAACATGGAACAGTAGAACACATTGTCCCATAATGCCTGTGCCGAACCTGATGCCAAATTAGCTTCATCTCATCTGCCTGCACGTGATCCATATCCCTCCCTCCATCCATGTGCCGATCTCAAAATGTCCTAAACGCCACTCTTGTATCTGACTCCACCTACACCTGGCAATGCATCCTAGGTATCTACCACTGTGTAAATAAATTCCCCTGCACATCTCCTTTAAACTTTGCCCCTCTGACTTTAAAACTATGCCGTATGGTTTTTGACATTTCCACCCTGGGGAAAAAGGTTATGATTGTGTCTCTCCTGTCTTTGTCTCTCAGGATTTTATAAACTTTTATTGGTCTCCTTCATTCTCTGACACTACAAATGACTTTCCTTTCAGTCTACCTGGGGATTACCGTAGGGCAAAATGCTGGAGTAATTCAGCAGGTCAGGCAGCATCCTTGGAGAACATATATAGGCGACGTTTCAGGTTGAGCCCCTTCTTCAATGAATGTAGTAGAATGTTGAAGAAAGGTGGAAAAGTCAAGTCAAGTCACATTTATTTATATAGCACATTTAAAAAACAACTCTCGTTGGCCAAAGTGCTTTACATTTGTTATAAGAATAGCATAAACAAACAAACTACATACATATATACATGTAGCCCTCACTCAGAGGACGTCAGGAAAGGCTTGGGAGTATAGATAAGTCTTTAGTCGCGACTTAAAAGAGTCGATGGAGGGGGCAGTTCTGATGGGAAAGGGGATGCTGTTCCACAGTCTAGGGGCTGCAACCGCAAAGGCACGGTCGCCCCTGAGCTTATGCCTAGACTGTGGGATATTCAGCAACCACAAGTCGGCCGATCTGAGGGGCCTGGAGGTGGAGTGGGTGGGTGAGAAGACTTTTTATGTAGGTGGGGGCAAGCCCATTGAGGGCTTTGTAGACATGGAGGAGAATCTTGAAGTTTATACGGAACCGCACAGGGAGCCAGTGGAGAGAGGCCAGGATCGGAGTGATGTGGTAAGAGGCAGAGGCAGGGCAAAGCGTGGCAGGGCAAAGCGTGGCAGGCAATAGGTCGGCATAGTCGAGAGTGGGGGTTTAATAAGCAGATGTTTGGATCAAAGGCCAGAGATAACAGAAGGTGTGAGAAAGGTTTGAAGAGTTGTAGAGTGTGAAGCCAGAGGGAGGAAAGTAGCAGTGGGGAGAGTAGGGAGTGGCCGGGTCTAATAGGAGGGGGGTTCAGGTGGGGGCACAGTGGATGCCCCCGGGGGAAAGTGGGGGATGAGGGGGGCAATTTCCGGTGCTGCTCGCTGTGGCCAGGGGGGGAGACCCAGGGAGGGTCGGGGGGGGAGGGGGGGGGGAGTGTGTATGTTAGACCGGGGGGGTGGGGGGAGATTCGTTGGAAGTTACTTAAAATTGGAGAATTCAATGTTCACACCAATGTTGGATTGTAAGCTACCTAAACAGTTTGTCGGGCTACTGGAGACACAATGGAAAGCAGGGTGTTAAGAAGCTGATATACAGTGTGGCTGTACCATGAGCAAAGATAGTTGTGCAAACACAGACTGGGGATGAATTGGCCTCCAATCTATTTTGTTATCAGCCTATTCGCCTAACCAACTTTTGGCCAATTTTACTTCTACATTATATGCTGCTCAACAGATTTGCTTGATCCACTGCGAAGCTGTTTAATTACAAATAAAGGTCCTTTGGAAGCTCAGGATAAAACCAGCAATTAAAAAAATTAATTGGAGGTTCTTACCTATACAAATTAGTGCACTGTAACATTGTACCAAGATTAAAGGGACTGTACCTCACTTGTGGGAATGGTCTAACATAAGGAAACAAATTCAAAGGTATTCGCAGACCCAAAGAACTGCAGATGCTAGTTTATTTTAAAAAAACGCAAAGTGCTGGAGCATCTTAGCGAGTCAGGCAGCATCTCTGGAGAACATGGATACATTACATGACATTTCGGGAGAAGGGTGTCAACCAAAAATGTCAGTTATCCCATGTTCTCCAGATGCTATTGAACTGCAGAGTTACTCCAGTGCTTTGTGTCTTTTTTCCAAAAGTATTTGCACTTGTCCCTGACTTCTTGTGACCCTCTCTAATTCATAGAAACATAGAAACATAGAAAATAGGTGCAGGAGTAGGCCATTCGGCCCATCGAGCCTGCACCGCCATTCAATATGATCATGGCTGATCATCCAACTCAGTATCCTGTTCCTGCCTTCTCTCCATACCCCCTGATCCCTTTAGCCACAAGGGCCATATCTAACTCCCTCTTAAAAATATAGCCAATGAACAGGCCTCAACTACCTTCTGTGGCAGAGAATTCCAGAGATTCACCACTCTCTGTGTGAAAAAAGTTTTCCTCATCTCGGTCCTAAAAGATTTCCCCTTTATCCTTAAACTGTGACCCCTTGTTCTGGATTTGCTCTATCATTGGTAGCTCTCTTCAGATTTCTAGCCACTAAAGTCCAAATGGCATTGAATTAGAGAGAGAGACAGCATGTGATCAGGCCCTTCAGCCCACCGAATCCATGCTGACCATGAACAATCCATTCACAAAAATCCTACATTAATCCAATTTTTCTTCTCTAATAATGTCCTCCCTAGGTCTCTCTTTCTCTGTTTTCTTAAAATTATTTCCTGAACACTTTGTGACCAAATTTCAACCATTGGCATCAAATTGTGTTGCCAGTGAAGATTCAACATAAAAGTCTTGGAACACATTAGTGTGTTAATGATGAATGATACATTTTTCAGTTTCTATCTCTTTTCAAAATTCCATCATACCAGAGTGAACTAATTAAAAATATATTTCCTTTGGCTCATGGAAGGCATTGCCTCTAATCAAACTGGCTGGCTATAATTTGATAGAGATACAAAGGATGTCCTTCGCCATAATCTATATAACTAAAAGTCTCATCTTGACCACTTCCTGTCTGCGCTCTATATTGATTTTAGAAAGAACGCTGCCCTATAGCGCTATGATTTTTGACCATCTTACTCACAGTCCTCCTCCGCTGAGGCAGCCCTGAGGATTTTTCCGATCGATGAAAAATAAAAAAGTTATGAATGTTTAAAAAATCTTGAGATCAGCTGATTGGTCCTCTCGCCTGTCAATCACCATGATGAAGGTAACGCCCCTTCCTGGGGGGGGGGGGAGGACTAAAACCCCGGATGCCTGGACATGAGTCAGTCACTCTGGAAGATTGCGAGGGAAAGGCTACAACTCTGATTCTACTGTGAGTCTACTGAACTACTGAACTGTGAGTCTACCCTTTATGTGGTTTATGTGGGTTATGTGCTTTATGTGGTTAACCCTTTATGTGCTTGCAATAAATAATTTGTTAGCCAGCAATGTGCTTGCAATGAATGATGATTTGTTAACCCTTAATGTGCTTGCAATAAATAATTTGTTAGCCAGCAATGTGCTTGCAATGAATGATGATTTGTTAACCCTTAATGTGCTTGCAATAAATGATTTGTTAGTCAGCAATGTGCTTGCAATGAATGATTTGTTGACCCTTAATGTACTTGCTATAAATGATTTGTTAGCCAGCAATGTGGTTGCAATGAATGATGATTTGTTAATCCTTAATGTGCTTGCAATAAATGATTTGTTAGCCAGCAATGTACTTGCAATGAATGATGATTCGTTAACCCTTATGTGCTTGCAATAAATAATCTGTTAGCCCTTAATGAAATGAAATGAGTTGTTTGGCCTGCCCTGTGCTTTTTCTTTTGCTTTGCCTTTGCTTTGCTTGAGCTCACCTGAAATGAAAGCAAATGGATTGTATCGTTGGCTGGCCCCGCCTGCCCTGTGCTTGACTTGACCAGCTTTGCCTTTGATTTGCTCGACCTCACCTGAAATGAAATGGAAATGGATTGTCACTTTTTGGCTGACCCACCCCCATGCTAGCCCCCCCCCCCCCACAACTGGCCACCAATATTGGAATTGGTGAAGAGGTGAAATATTACGTTGGGGGACCAGCCCTCCCATGTGAACCTGGGACCCAACGATTCCCGCCTAGTCTAGTAAATCACCAAATTCAAACATCCCAATAATTCTACACTGCTGTAATTCAAATATGTACTTCATGTGCCCAAATATTACCTTACAGAGTAATCCATTTCTCAGTCATACATCATAAGGTCATAAGGAATAGGAGTAGAATTAGGCCATACAGCCCATCATGTCTACTCTGCCACTCAATCATGGCTGACCTATCTCTCCCTCCAAACCCCATTCCCCTGCCTTCTCCCCATAACCTCTGAAGAAGGCTCAGCCCAAAACGTCACCCATTCCTTCTCTCCACAGATGCTGCCTGTCCCGCTGAGTTACTCAAGCATTTTGTGTCTACCTTCGATTTAAACCAGCATCTATAGTTATTTCCTACACTACCTCTGACACCTGTATTAATCATGAATCTATCTATCTCTGCCTTAAAATTGACGGCCTCCACAGCCTTCTGTAACAAAGAATTCCACAGATTCACCACTCTCTGACTGAATACATTTCTCCTTGTCTCCTTCCTAAAAGAACGTCCTTTAATTCTGAGGCTATGACCTCTAGTCCCAGACTCTCCCACTAGTGGAAACATCCTCTCCACATCCACTCTATCCAAGTCTTTCACTATTCTGTATGTTCAACGAAGGCCGCCCCTCATTCTTCTAAACTCCAGATAGTACATGCCCAGTGCCGACAAACGCTCATCATAGGTTAACCTACTAATTCCTGGGATCATTCTTGTAAACCTCCTCTGGACCCTCTCCAGAGCCAGCACGTCCTTCAGTTTGTTCACAAGATGTGGGCATCGCTGACTATTACAGCATTTACTTGGCATCTCCTCATTGCCCTGAACCCAGCTACTTACTCAACTATTTCCTCCGTCGGTGCAGAGTTAGTCAATTGTTCTGGAATCGCAGACAACCTGGATCAGGTAAGGGAGGTAGATTTTCTTGCAAATGGGCCATTTGGACCATCTCGTATTATGGCCATCTGGTAATTTACAGTAAATGGTTTGAAATTGTCGATTCTGGCATCTTATCTTGAATAATTAACTGAATTTAAATTCCACAGCTGTCACAACAGCATTTGTCTCCATTTAGTGTGGTCTGCAGGATCACAAGTCCAGCAATATAACTAGCTTGCCACTGTTCCAACATAAATGAAAATGGTGACACACAGTGCTGGTGTGACTCAGAAGGTAAGACATCATCTCTGTAGAACATGGATAGGTTGGGTTAGATTTCAGCTTGGGATCCTTCTTCAATATCAATAT
Organism: Leucoraja erinaceus; assembly: GCF_028641065.1. Classification (NCBI taxonomy): domain Eukaryota; kingdom Metazoa; phylum Chordata; class Chondrichthyes; order Rajiformes; family Rajidae; genus Leucoraja; species Leucoraja erinaceus. Next base: position 14,074,548 of record NC_073387.1, on the reverse strand, counting down.
CAGTTTTATTCGTCACTTGCACATAAAGTGCAAGTGAAATGAATTTCCCAGCAGCGGTACAATGAAGATCGATTGAGTGTGAAAAAGGGTCACAACCCGAATCGTTACGTACCCATGTTTTCCAGAGGTCCTGCCTGGCCTGGTGAGTTACTCCAGCACTTGTCTTGTTCTGTGAATCAGCATCTGCAGTTCCATGTATCGATTAAATACACATGGTATTTTGGTTCAGGAGTTATGTTCACAACCCAATCACTGCTGTTTAACTGCATCATATTCCAGACACTAAGATATTCAAGTGACATGGGAATCTGATAGACTAAAGAGATGGCTCTTTCAATGTCAAAATGTTGCTGCTGTGCAGAACATTGTTGCTTCTCATATACGTCCGTCTTGGGGACTCTATGAGGCTCCTCCAGCGATTGACTACATCAGATAAACGCAGAGAAAAACAAACTGCTCTCTCAGTTTCTCCCCCTTTGATGATTATGAATGGCAGACCTATAGAGCATTTATCAAGCAGCTTAAACTATTCACCATGGCTTGGCTGGCTGCATGGGCGAACAAAGTAGTAAATGCCAAACGTTCCTTTTTCCAATAGACCGGGTGTACCCCAATGTCAATGCTTGACTTGCCCAAGTATTTTGACCCCTTTGTTTCAGCATGCTGTGACATCTCTTCTATTGCATACAGCTTGCTGCACTTAAGCACAAGGCACTTGAGAACCTTTTCTTCAGTGCCCTCACTGTGCTTTATAAACAGGAACTTCATACAGCTAGCACAACAAATACTCTCAAAAGTGTTTTAACCCTTACACTCCTGAACAAACAGAGTTTCTGTACAGTTGGCAGAACAAATACAACAGTTCATGGTTAAGTATGTTGGCTACGGAGCTTGTTGCAATTGCCCTGTGAGGCTCCTGTTTATCCAGCGGGGCAAGGGTTAAACTATGTGTCACCCTATATGTTGCGCTAACTGTATAGCTGTCTTCCTTATTTGTTAGAGTAAAGATTAAAGCACGGATTGTGACCCTCCTGGTAACCCCCTGGAGTTCATGTTTGCTAACCCTCATCCTTCTAAATAAGCAGAAAATGCACAATGTTTTTGCAAGATAAATGCTTAATTAATGGCTCCCCTGGTGCCTCAATCGGTAAAGGCAGTGTGTGCTACTCAGCCATTTTGTTTATTATATAACCAAGCAGAAAAGGCAAAACCCGTGCTATAGCTGTCACTGAGATCGGAGAGAAGAAAATACTCTGAAAATAGTGCATGGTTAGGCGGGCGCATTTGAAATTCTGAAGTTTGCAAAAGGCTGGAAAGACAGAGAAGAAAAGGAACTCATTGCATTAAAGTTCACAGTGTCAATAGCTGAGAGTACACAAACGTGCAACAAGTCTTTATTTGTTAATGGGATGCGGGTGTTGCAGGCTGGGCCAACATTTATTGCTCGCCCTAATTGCCCTGAACTGAGTGTCACACTGAGTCATTTCAAGGGCAGTTAAGAGCCAACCTCACTGCTGTGGATCTGGGGGTCATGTATAGGCCAGCACCAGTAAAGATGGCAGGTCACCTTCCACTGAAGGTAGAAAGAAACCAGAAGAGATTTTAAGATAATTCAACTGTTCATAATAAACGTTACTGACACCAGCCTATTTTTTTCTAAATCCAATTTTAATTACTGTAAATTCCCCAGCTGCCTTGATGGGATTAAACTCAAGTTTCTGGATCAATAATCAAAAGAGGGTCAAAAGTATTTAATTGTCATATGCACCAAGACTGGAACAATGAAATTCTTATTTGCTGCAGCTTTATAGGCACATTAACGCAATGACACAATAGATAAATATACGGTAAACAATGCATTATCAGTTAAACTAAGTAACCACGCCATGATAGTGCATAATAATCAATAGTCCAGACTATTGAATCATAGAATCATACAGCACAGAAACAGGCCGTTTGGCCCAACTTGCCCATGCTGACCAAGATTATCCCTCTACACTAGTTCCACTTGCCCACGTCAGACCCATATCCCTGTAAACCTTTCCTATCCACTGGACATCAGTACAATGCTTTGAAATCACAACAATGAGAAAGCAGGGAGAAGTGAGGAGACTGACGAAACAATAAAGGAAAGTCCAGAAAGACACACATGGTCATAGAGTTATAGAGAATGGAAACAAGCCCTTTGGTCCACCAAGTTCATGCTGACCCTCAATCACCCATTTGCACTACATAATTGCCACTCCCATAACCTCCTCAACTCCTCCCAGATTCCATCATTCACCTACACACTAGAGGCAAATTATAGTGCCCAACTACTAAGTTCAAAATCAATTTTAAGTGCTAGAAGGAACAGCAATGACTGCCCAACTATCCTAACAAATTTCATCTTTAATGAGTTGACAATGGACGGGTCCTCAGTAAACTGGGACATGAGGAATTACATGATTTCTAATTCTGATCTAATAACTGCAACTTGGGTCGAGATGCTGGGTGGAGGCAAAACTGGCTTGGACTCCTAAATCCATGCCGGAACAGTGTGCCTGCCATTGCAGAAGTGGGAATGGGAAGGGACCCAGCACCATGAGTGGGAATTGGGATTTTGAAAGCTATATTGGAATCAGATGGATAGGATGACCAACGGCAGCATCAGGACTTGGGAGAATGAGAGAGGTCGACATGTTGATTGAATAGGAGAGATTAGAGATGGCAGTAGGCCTGTGGGAAAATGTGGTTAGTTGATGGGATGTGGAGGAGCAAGGATGTTGGGTGATAAGGAAGATGGAGAGGTTGGCTGAGATGGCAGGCAAGAGATTGAGGATGTGTGTAGGAAGGAACTGCAGATGCCGGTTTACACCAAAGATAGACACAAAATGCTGGAGTAACTCAACGGGTCACTCAGCATCTCTGGCGAAAAGGAATAGGTGACATTTAGCGTCAAGACCCTTCTTCAGACTGAGTCAGTGGAGAGGGAAACTAGAGATATGAAAAGGTACACAGAACAAATGAAAGGTAGAAAGGATGATCAAGGAAAGGTGGAGCCCACAATGGTCCATTGTTGGCTGTGGAAAAAGTGATAATGAGCGGATACAAATAGCGAAACTAAGCAGGACAGCAGTGAATCTATTGCAATGACCAGGGTGAGGGAGGGAAGGAGAGAGAGGGAATGCAAGGGTCACTTCAAATTCAAATATTCATACCACTGGGTTGTAAGCTGCCCAAGTGAAATATGAGGTGCTGTCCCTCCAATCTGCATTTGGCCTCACTGTCACAGACCCAGGATTTTTGGTAAATTTTCCATTTACTTGTTGTTGTCTGATTTGGCGCAGCAGGAGCAAGAACACCTTTCCACACAATTGCCCTTTAACATGTGCTTCTGGGATCCAAACTCCACTGCAATGTTCCAAAAGGTTAATCGCGTGGAGATAGGAACCCTGAGGGACACCGGTTTCCCAGGGTTGATTACCAGGTGGGTGGAGTAAGTGACAAAGGTTAGAGATAAATAGGTGACAACACATAGGACAGATAAGGACAGTAGAAGAGGAGTCAAACATAAAGCCAGTGGGAGGGATATGGGTGGACAAGGAGGAGAGGGTGGGGAAATGAATGGGGAAATGACAACGTACCTCGGGATGGGAGATGAATGTATTTATTCAAAGTTTGCGATGTCGGGGAATGCTAAATGCATTTCGTTCCTCTGTACTGTGACGACAATGACAATTAAATTGAATCTGAATCTGAATCTGAAAGGAGGGGAAAGGAGCAGGGTGACGAGAGGTGGCTGGGAGATAGTGGGAGAGATGGCTGTGCACCGGTGAGGGGGGTGGGGGAAGCACAATAAAGAGAAAATGGCTAGGGAGGGTTACTGACACATACAAGGAGCAGCAAGGAACAATTATTTTAACGGTAGAATTGCTGCCTTACAGCACTTACAACCCCGGAGACCTGGGTTCAATTCTGACTACAGGTGCTGTCTGTACGGAGTTTGTACGTTCTCCCTGTGGGTTTTCTCTGAGATCTTCAGTTTCCTCCCACACTCCAAAGACATACAGTTTTGTAGGTTAATTGGCTTGGTATAAGTGTAAATTATCCCTAGTGTGTGTAGGATTGTGTTAATATGCGGGGGTCGCTGGTCGGTGTGGACTTGGTGGGCCGAAGGGCCTGTGTCCGCGCAGTATCTATAAACTAAACTTCCACTCCTGAATATGTCGTCTCCTGTAAAACAGTTCCATGCAAATTTATACCACCTCAACCAAATGTTATTCTCCAGGTTATTTAAATATGGGACGACCAGACCCAGTTCTAACTTTGATTAAAGCCCATCACACACACATTTCTTTTAGGTATCATCATAAAAAAGGGCTAGCTCACATAATGAGTGCCACTGAGACACAAAGTGCTGGAGTAACTCAGCAAGTCGGGCAGCATCTCTGGAGACACCGAGGGGCCTTGCAAGATAAATACTGTCGGTGCTTTCCAATCATTTATCTGGAACCATCGACTGATGTAATGTTATGGTGTAATTCTACAGGTGTGGCCGGATTGTACTTGTCCAGGTAGGCATTGTCCCAGTTGAACGGGAGTATCATTTAACTGTGTGTCACAAGCAAATGTTCCTACCTCTGATGTTGACACATAAAATACAACCACCATGTACTGAAACAGACTAAAACAGTTGGGAGATAACTTGTTCATTTTTTTGTCTGTCCTGTATTGGCAGATCCCCCTATGGGGGCATTAAAATCAACATCAGCCCCTCTAACTTCAAGTAACACCGGCATTCCCTCTCTCTCCATCCCTCACCCACCCAAGTCGCACCAGCTTCTCATTATCACCCAACAATCAGCTAACAATGGCCTGTTTTCTTTATCACTGTTACTTTTTTGCATATCTTTCATTCATTGTTCTATATCTCTCTACTTCGTCATCTATATCTCTCCTTTTCCTTTCCCGTGACTTTCAGTCTGAAGAATGGTCTCGACCCATAACATCGCCCATTCCTTCTCGCTGAGGCCTGGGCCTGGGCCCGGTGAAGGGTCCAGTCCGCAGAGCCGGTGGTGGGGTCCACATTGAGCCTCACTACCGGCAGTATCCCGAGCTGACCAAGAGCCAGGTGCTGCCGTCCGAGATCCTCAGTGGATTCATGTGGTTCTGGATTTTCTGGCACATGTGGCACGACCCAGATGCAGGCACTGGTCATTTTCCGTATCCTGACCACTCCAAACGGACTGATGAGGAGCTGGGCATTCCTCCAATTGACGAGGAATAATTTGGAAGTGCTTTCTTGAAAAGAGTTTCCTCCTTGGCATTTCTAGGAAGTATACCTGGTGCTTGGAGCAACCACCTATTGTACATTAAATTGGAATAAATATATATTGCCTGAAAAAAAAAAGAAAAATTCCGTCTCTCCAGAGATGCCGCCTGTCCTGTTGACTTACTCCAGCTTTTTGAGTCTATCTTTGGTTCACTAGCTCACTGATAATGCAGTTGAATACAAGAATGTAAAATCTTGTGCATTCCCGTCTGCAGCAACGAATCGCCACACAACTGACACTTCTCTGTGGAACTGAGGGATTGTTCATCAGACGGAGACGTTAATCTGAGGTTGTCTTCCCTGTCCGCTGGATGCAAAAGATATCAGGGTGCTTTTCAAAAGAGCAGCAGTGTAGTTCTCCTTGCCAACATTTATCTGTCGCACAACATCAAAATTGTCTATCACTGGAAATAAATCGTTCATTTATTTCCCTGCAGTTTGTGGAAACATGCCATGCATAAATTATCTGCTGTACTTCCTCCAATGCAGCAGTGACTACACTTGCAAAGTACTTCATTGTCTTTGCAACGCTTTGGGTCATCCTGTGACTGTGAAAGATCCTTTATGAAATACAAGTTCCTTCCTTCCCTCAAGGGCTTTAAGCGAGCACATGGACCTCCTTCCCCACGGCCGCCTGAGTCTTATTAACTCTCCACCAACTACTCACGAGAAAAAAAAGCCCTCGCATTCTGAGTAGCTGGCTTACTATTTAAAATAGCCCGTCCACCATTGCTGAGTTGCTGTTGCTGGTGGGCGCATTCTTGGGAGTCGTCAATAAATATTCTGCTGATAATTTGCCAAGTAATTTGAGGAAGGGAAATTCGCATTCTCTTGCGACTATCTGTGACAATGGGGATTTATTGATCCTCTACATAAACCCGCGCGCGCGCCACACAAAGTCATATCCTATTATGTAGGAAGGAACTGCAGATGGGTCTCGACACAAAACATCACCCGTTCCTTCTCTCCAGAGATGCTGCCTGTCTCGCTGAGTTACTCCTGCATTTTGTGACTACCTTCAATCATATGCTACAACTTACCTTCCGTCCCCAGGATCTTTGTCCTCAGCTTGGTGCTGCCAAAGAGAAGGTCCTGAGGGGGAAAGACCACAGTCTAGGCTACTGGACATTGAAGGGCTGTGTCTGGTGGGGACTCCTCCCAAACAAGGGAAGGGATACCATCCCAGGTAAGCACATGAGTAGCAAGAGTGTTTTGTGTAAAGACAGGTGTTAAAAGTACTGAGCATGACACCATTGAATGTGTAGACACAAAGAATGTATGAACAACTTTTGCATGGTTATTGTTTTTTATATATTTTTTATCATGGTATATATTTTTTATTATGGATAAAGTTTATTTTTTGAAATAAAAAAGATACAGGCCACCGCCACCCAACAGTCAGAATACCACCAACTGTCCTGGCTCCGGTCTAATGCAAATCACCCCTTACGCACCCTCCAGTTGCTAATCCCACTAATTCCCTGATCCAGGCCCTGATTTTTTTTTTTTTTTTTTTATCTTTCTTTTTTTTTCTCTTTATGTACAACTACTACGGACTGACGCAAAACTGCATTTCGTTGTACTGATACTTGTATTTTGTGCGATGACATTAAAGTTGAATTGAATTGAACTGATCCTCACCCCATCCCTCACAAGGCACCGATTTCCAGCCAGTCAAACACAGCACAGTGACTCTGCCTGGTGTGAAGAACCCTCCAGGCCCCAGTTAAGCCATTGAACCAGAAGCCCTCCCCAATCCTTCCAGCCAGGCCATTCAGGAAGGACAATCAGTTTGAAGGTGGGTCCCAACCCTAAACGTCAACTATTCATGTTCACCAGAGATTCTGAGTTACGCCAGCATTTTGTGTCTATCTTTGGTATAAACCAGCATCTGCAATTTCTTTTGATTACATTCAGGAATGAGGTGTGAGTCTGGACCTATCTTCCCACCATCAATAGTCCTGAAAGTTGATCACTGAACCCTGCCCATCAAACCAATCCCTCCAAGGCTGAAGATTCCTTAGGTGGCCACCCTGTCATATGCCTTACCTTCTTTGAGGGGTTTCCCCTCTGGACTGACCACCCTCGTCTACCCCTCTCTGACCTCAGCCCATCCATCCAGGGCCCTGATCAGCTGTTCGTCTCCGACTGGATGAAGTTTGTTGCAGCAGCCCATGGCTGAAATGTAGTGGCCATTTCACCTGATGACCACAGAGCATGCCACACATCAATGCGTTTACCAATGGGCTTGTATGTATAACCACTAAACAAGTGTTCTGTGAAAATAATAACAACACAATTTTCTTAATGACCTCCCCAGTTGTGTCCAGGAGATTAATTTTAAATACCTGGGGATTCCAGGATAATTCTGGGAGGGTGGACAACCATAACTCTGCCGACCTTGAATGACAACAATATAAGCTGAGCTATATGGAACGAGCTGCCAGAGAAGGTAGTTGGGGCAGTGTTTAAAAGACACTTGGATAAGTACACGGATAGGAAGGATTCGAGGAATGTGGGCGAAACATGAACATATGGGACTAGCTTAGATGGGGCATCTTGGTCGGCATGGATCAGTTGGGCCGAAAGGCCTGTTTTCATGCTGTATGACTCTATGACTCTCCAACCTTAGCTTTGGTGAGAATCCCAAGTAAAATAGTTTAAAAAGCCATTTAATTTTGGAATCTCTGCTGCACTTTTCCCAAATCGCTATAAGAAATGGTGATTATGGCAGAGACATTCTGAGCGAATACGTTCCCTTTGCTGAGATTTAGCCATGTTTGTCTTAAACTATCAAAGCCTTTCTATCCCTCCAGCTCAGTTTCCAACTTAAGGACACTCCATAAGACTCAATTCTGAGCAAACAGGTTGTCACCTACTTCAGTCCTTGGTGAAAATTTTAGTTTAGTTTAGAGATATAGCATTGCCCACCAAATCCGTGCTGACCACTGATCACCCGTTCACACTAGTTCTATGTTATCTCACTTTTGCACCCACTTCCTGCATACTAGTGATAGTTTAGAGGGAAATTAACCTACAAACCCAGTTGCTGTCCATGTGGAGCTTGCTATGGGATGGGGGAGAAAGCAAGAACACCTGAAGGAAACCCTCATGGCCATAAGAATGTGCAAACTCCACATAGACAGCATCCGAGGACAGGATCAAACCTGGGTCTCCAGCAAGAACACTCTGTTCTTATAAAGGCACAAAATACAAATTGATGTTATGCAATTTTGTTCCATCCCACAATTAAAGGGCGGGTGCAGTGGTAGAGTTGCTACCTTACAGCGTCAGAGACCCGGGTTCAATTCTGACCATGGGTGCTTGTCTGTACGAAGTTTGTACATTCTCCCCGTGACCTGGGTGGGTTTTCTCCGGGAGTTCCAGTTTCCTCCCACACTCCAAAGACGTACAGGTTTGTTGGCTACTTGGCTTGGTAAAATTGTAAATTGCCCCTAGTGTGTGTAGGACAGTGTTAGTGTGCGGGGATAGTTGGTCGGCATGGACTCGGCGGGCCGAAGGGCCTGTTTCTGCACTGTATCCTTAAGCTAAATTAAACATTCGTTATGTAATACATCACATTTTTGCTGGAGCTTCACTTTGCAACATCCAGAATAAAACTGAAGGAGGTGGAATATATTCAGTCTGAAGAAGGGTCTCGACCTGAAACGTCACCCATTCCTTCTCTCCAGTCTGTCTGTCCCACCGAGTTACTTCAGTATTTTGTGTCTATCTTCTGGTTAAACAAGCATCTTTCCGACATATTCCTTCCTTCAGAGGTGCTGCAGTCCGCTCACATGAGGCCGATCAGTTGCCAGGCCACCAAGACTTTTTAACACCTGAGAAACAACATCTCTCCCATATGCTCCAGGAAATGGGAGGAACTGGTATTTTATTTCACGCCAGTTGTTATGGCCTCCAATTATCAGCAACTCGGTGCCAGCTTAATAAGCCTAATGTGCAGGAAGCCACGAAAAACTACACGGCTGGAAAGAAGAAAATGAAATTGTAGTTGAAATTAACACAACTAATTAATTCCCCTGTGTGAATCTTTGCAGTGCATTATCTTTTAGCATTCATTCAATTCCTAAGTGAATTTAGCAGTGTGTTCTGTTCTCCACTAGGTCACAGCATCTCAGCCTGCAGTCATGCGTTTAACAGTGTTATGACACACCGTCCTAGCGTACATGTGGCCCGGGGCTAAAAAGCGGAGACCACCTTTGATTTACACCTGTGTCTCCAAGCAACAAAGGATGCCAAAGCTGAGACTTAAAAGTCAGTGCGCTGTTGTTCCTGCCGTGCACCTGTGTGGCTGCATTGAAAAGGTCTAAGGTCGGCGAGAATGGTGTCAACAATTCAGATGTCAGATCAGTATCATCAGAGTGGTGTACGAGACACATCCTGTAAACTGACGGTGAGAGGTTGAGACCAGTGTCGGGGTTCTAATTCTGCATAAATACACCATGGGCATGGGCATGGTGGAGCAGCGGCAGAGTTGATGCCTTACAGTGCCAAAGACCCGGGTTCAGTCCTGACTAAGGGGGCTGCCTGACCAGAGTTTGTACATTCTCCCTGTGACCTACATGGGTTTTCGCTGGGAGCTCCGGTTTCCTCCCACACTCCAAAGACGTACAGGTTTGTAGGTTAATTGGCTTGGTATAAATTTAATCAAAAGTCCCGCTCATTTTGTGACTTCCGCTTAGTGGACAGGTTGCGCTGATTGAGTAATTTCCGATGAGTGCAGAGGTCGCGATGATTGCGTAATTTCAGGTAAGTGCAGAGGTCACGCTGATTGCGGAGGTGCCGCTGACTGCGGAAGCCCCAAAGTGGAGAGGCCGCGCTCAGCCGTGTGAGTATTCAAGAAAGTTTACTGCCATATATATGGTGTGTGAGTCAGTGAGTGTGTGTTGTGTGTGTCTGTCTGTGTGTGTGTGTCTGTCTGTGTGTGTGTGTGTGTGTATGTGAGTGCGTGTGTGTGAGTATGTGTGTGTGTGTTTATGTATGTGAGTGTGCATGAGTGTGTGTGTGTGTGTGTGTGTGTGTGCATGAGTGTGTGTGAATGTGTGAGTGTGAGGTCTCAGTGACTGAGCTAACAGCCCAAGAATCCATTTGGCCCACAATGTCCTTACTAGCCCTTTGGAAACCAGTCTCTACGGCCCACAACACCATGCTAGCGCTCCAGAAAGCACCCCCCCCTTCCCTCCCACTGGCCAGCAATATTGGAATTGATGGAGAGGTGGAATATTGTGTTGGGGGACCAGCCCTCCCGTGTGAAGCTGGGACCCAACGGGTCCCACTTAGTCTAGTATTCATTAAAAATCTCATCCAATTCCTCTGGCTCCACACATAAACATCCGTGCAGATTTGTTCTTCTAAATTGCACAGAAACGTTAAGGAAGAATGAAGGACTTAACTACAGTGTTCTGGTCAATCTTCATCTCTCCCCCAGTAGCACTGAAGAACCAATTATCTGATTGTTCATAGGACCTCGCGGTGAACATAATGAATTGAAAATATTTCAATTGCGCTTTGTGGCTATGAATCAGCGTGGGCTACCTCTAGGCAGTAAAATGCAATGGTAATAGTACTGGAAAAAATTAGGTATAATTATTTAAAGTTTTCTAAGAGAAGCTTATTATGCAATTATCACGTATAATAAGATGTGAAATTTCTAAAAGTGCATAAACTGTAATTAATCCTAGTTGAAATACTAGGATGAAACACTTAAAAATTATATATGTTACGGTATTTCTTCCAATACCATACAAGTGCTGTTCCCAAGTGTATTGGTAATGCCTTTTAATCATTATCTGGGCTCAAAATGCCTATGCTGGTGTAAGTCTGCATTGAGAGTGATGTTTTTGTTTAATTAACAGGTACATGATAAATATATTACCTTAATTGGGAGCTGTGGTTTTTCTGTTCCGGCACACGCATTGGCATGGTAATGGTACACAGCGTACTGGCATCACTAAAGAGTTAAAAAATAGATTTTCACATTTTAATTTGATATTATACTGATATTATACTTTTTTATTATCAGTTTACTAAATTAGAAGTTTATTGGTCCCAAATACAAAATTGAGGAAAAGGGTATATTGATGGAAAAAGAGTTATTGATATACGTAGCTTAATTTTTAATTGATATGTGCACTGGTAGTGATTTGTCTACAAAAAATAGCACTGATCGCAAGTGATCCCATGGAATAAAATCTTGCAATTTTATGGCACTTTTCACATCAGTTTCAGGAGGTGCCACATAAATGCTTTACAAATATTGAAGTCATTTAGAAGTGTAGTTGATGTTGCATGCCAGGAAAAGCAGTGGCTACTTTTGCAAGTTCTCACAAACATTAGTGTGATAATGACTAAATCATCTGTTTTAGTGATGTTGAGTGAGGGAAAAATGTTGGACAAGGCACTAGTGATAACTCTCCTCGAGTTGTCACTGGGGAATAAATCCGCTGATGTGGTTCACTTTGTGAAACATCCGGCCATTTCTTAAATGAATCCTTGACTTATGGTTTTACCACACTCACTGGAAATCAATTCAGTCAAATCAAATCAGTCCCATCTGGTGTCCTCACTCATTGTGTGAAGATCCTTCAGATATCTGTGCCCCATTGCCCCTTATTAGTTTGCATGTATTGTCTTCCAATCTTTTTGGTTTATTTTCCATTAAGATACACTCAACTATTTTAGAAATTACTTGTTATATGTACATTTCAGGAAGGAATATTAAGGTTGGTAAGTGGGCTATTTTCCGTAGTAATAGATAGGAAAGGTTCAGAGGGATATGAGCCAGACACACGCAAATGGGACTAGAGGGGGCAATCTTGGTTGACATTGACAAGTTGGGCCGAAGGGCATGTTTCTGTGCTATAAGACTCTATGACACCCACGGACTGTTACAGCACAGTGAGATGTAGAGCAATCTATATCAGGTAAGTCCACCTGAACCTACCTGATGTCCCAGTTGCTAAACATTTTAATTCTCCTTCCCATTCCCACACAAACCTTTCTGTCCTAGGTCTCGTCCATTGTCAGAGTGAGGTTATATACAGATTGGAGGAACAGCATCTCATATTCCGCTTGGGCAGCTTACAGCTCAGTGGTATGAATATGATTTCTCTAACTTGAAGTAACCCCAGCATTCCCTCTCTCTCTATCCTCCCTCACCCAAATCGCACTAGCTTTTCGTTTTCACCCAACAACCAGCTAACTATAGGGTGATTTCACTAAAGGTCACTGGAGCGTAGATCCGCACCCACGTGACCAAAATTCTCAAGTGGCGGACACTCGAGTGTTCGGTACATGTTAGTGGATGGGAAAAAACGCATTTTCCCACCCGTTAAAAACATAGAAAACGGCGAGGTTGTGAGCTGCAATTTACTGTGCCAGTCGGGGTGACCGTGAGGCACAGCTACCTAGATTTACAGGGAAAAAAAAAGATAGCAAGTAAGGTAAATTCAAGAGGGAACTGAAGGTGCCAATCCGGCGGAAATGAACAGCCGACATTTGCCGTGGATATTTAAGGTCCAAAATATCGGGAATTATCGCGTTTGCTCGCTGAAGTTATCAAAAGTAAGTTAATAATGCCTTACTTTTGATAAATTCAGCGAGCAAACGCGATAATTCCCGATATTTTGGACCTTTAAATATCCACGGCAAATGTCGGCTGTTCATTTCCACCGGTTTGGCACCTTCAGTTCCCTCTTGAATTTACCTTACTTGCTATCTTTTTTTTCCCCTGTAAATCTAGGTAGCTGTGCCTCACGGTCACCCCGACTGGCACGGTAAATTGCAGCTCACAACCTCGCCGTTTTCTATGTTTTTAACGGGTGGGAAAATGCGTTTTTTCCCATCCACTAACATGTACCGAACACTCGAGTGTCCTCCACTTGAGAATTTTGGTCACGTGGGTGCGGATCTACGCTCCAGTGACCTTTAGTGAAATCACCCTATAGTCTGTTTCCTTTATCAACCTTACTTTTTTCCATATCTTTCATTCATTGTTCTTTATCTCTCTACATCATCATCTATATCTCTCGCTTCTCTTATCCCTAACCCAGTCTGAAGAAGGGTCTCGACCCAAAATGTCGCCCATTCCTTCTCTCCAGAGATGCTGCCTATCCCGCTGAGTTACTCCAGCCTTTTGTGTCTATCTTTGTTTTAAACCAGCATCTGCAGTTCCTTCCTACACATAGTAATCTACCATCTATTCAGCCACAACCAAGGACTGAGAGAGAGAAGCATCCTCCATCCAATTTGAAACATCCCCAATTTTCCGACAAGCCATGCTGCAATCTTGTCTGAGAATCTGCAAGCTTGTGAGGATTTGTAACATTTGGACTGTGTGGCCATATTTACCCTCTAAGAATGAGGCAGCCTTCACAAGAATCCCCCAGAGACTAGAATCTGTGGTAGGAGGTGGGACCAACTTGACAAAATGTAGCCAGTTAACTGAATTCAACTATTGGCTTGCGTCATCAGGCAGCAAATGTTTGCTTATTCTTTCTCAGGTTCTTTATCAAGACTGGCATGAATGCCAACTGTAGTCCTGATCTCTCAACCTACCTCTTGGTGGACTTTGCACTTTTCCTTTCATCTGCACTTTCTCTGTAACTGTAATGTTATCATGCTCTAACACTATATCCTGCACTGCAGTATTTGTCTCTTTACTCTACCTGTTGATTTGATTGCATTCATAAGTAGTATGCCCTGACTTGACGGCAGGCAAACTATTTGCTGAATCCAGCTGTTTGCTTGTTTCATCAGGCAGCAAACCATTGAGTCACTATATCACAGTAAACATAACAATAATAAGCCAATCTGAATAATTAACAATTTAGAGGAAAACTTGGGGAGGTGATGGCTGTCAAGGAAGCTATGTGATCTGGAGGGACCAAACAAGCTAACTGACCATGGGAATGGCCTACCATGATAAGAGGTGGCCTTTTGCAATGAGGAAGCTAATGGGACATGGTCCATGAAAGGCTGACCCTAGCAGCAGACTAGAAGTAGCCCTGATGCTAAAGTGTTATCAGATCCCGGGGCCTGTATGGCCTGCTCATGACCTAGCTGGGACAGCATGATGCAAATGGGAGATGGTGTGTAAGCAGAGTCGGATAGAGTGGCTCCCTACAGACACAGCCTCTTCTGGAGGTGCAAGCATACAGTGACTTTAGAATTTCGAGACACAGCGCGAAAACAGGCCCTTCGGCCAACTGAGTTTGCACCGACCAACAATCGCCCCGTACACCAAAAATATCCTACACATTAGAGATAATTTACAATTTTACTGACACCAATTAACGAACAGACCTGTACATCTATGGAGTGTGGAAAGACACCGGAGCACCCGGAGAAAACCCACGCAGTCGCGAGGAGAATGTACAAACTCCATACAGACAGCACCAGCAGTCAGGATCGAACCCGGGTCTCTGGCGCTCGGCGTTTAACACCATCATCCCCTCCAAACTCGTTACCAAACTCGGGGAACTGGGTCTCTGCTCATCCCCATGCAACTGGATCCTTAACTTTCCCATTGGCAGACCATATTCAGTATGGATTGGCAATATTGCTTCCGCCTTGATAACCATCCGCACAGGAGCTCCTCTGGGCTGTGTGCTCAGTCCCCTGCTTCACTTACTCAATACCCATTACTGAGTAGCCAGGCACGGTCCCAGTGCCATCTTTAAATTTGTCGATGCCACCACTATTGGCTGAAAAACGGGCAGCAAGTCCAAGGAGCTGATTATTGGCATTTAAAGGGGAAAGACGTGGATCCATGATCCTGTCTTCATCGACTGGTTGGGGGTGGAGTCGATAACTTCAAGTTCCTGAGCATGTTGAAACCAATAGATCCTTGCTTTCTAATTTCGTGTGCATCCATTAATGAAGCAACAGTGCGAAGAAAAATCATCTGCCTAGAGATACCTCAGATTACATGTTAGCACGAGCTAAACTGAGAAGCCTTGAGCTTCAGATTGCTAGGGTGTGGAGGCCATTTCTCAAGTCATGGCATTAAATTTGGAACAACATATTTAGAATTATAAACTAGTTTTAAAGGTCACTGTGGGCTGGCAGCTAAAGGATTTCTGTAAGATTACAACAGGACCTCCAAAATACGGCGTAAATAGGTCAAGCCCTAAATGCCAATTTGGTCGGCATGGACAAGGTGGACCAAAGGGCCTGTTTGGAACTGTACTAATCTATGAATCTCTCTATTCATAACATCTCACTGGGAAGTGATTTACTTAGTGTCATCTCTGATATCCTGAAAGACTAGGCAACGAACTTGTGTTTAGCACCATTTAATGAACAGCAAGAATGTTAAATAACCAGTGAAAATGTTCTTAATGGTTCATCTGGTGGATTAATTAAAACAGGAAGCACTGGTGCTGTTGAATTACACCATGAGATATATTCAGCAGTGACAACAACAGCAGAAAGAGGGGGGTGAGGGGGGGAGGAACTCACCTCTCCCTCCTGCTGTTGTAGATAGAACCCACATCCCTGTCCCGCAGTTCAGAAGGGTCCCATTCTGAAACCATGCTCATCCATGTCCTCTGGAGATGCTGGCTGTCTGACCCGCTGAGGTAGTCCAGCAAAATGGCCATGAGATATTTTACTTGTGAACTTCCATGTGAGAGATCAGACTTTGTCTCATCCAAAAATAATTATCACCTTCCACTATCCCTGGTAGAACATTAGCCTAGATTATTGTACTCAAATCAGCAGCAGAGTGACCCTTGAATACACATTCCAAATGGAACAAGATCACTGAATTATTCCAGCATGGAAGGAAGCCATTCAGCCCAATGAGTCAATACCAGCATTCGTCAGAGCCTTCCCAGCAAGCTATTGTCTGTCCAATTTCCCTCTGAAAACATTGATTGATTCCATTTCTCCCACATTTACAGACAGTGAATTCTAGTGGTGAAGAAGGGCCCCAACCCGAAACGTCACCTATCTATGTCCTCCAGAGATGCTGCCTGACCTGCTGAGTTAATCCACCACCAGGTGTTTTGCTTAAGATTCCAGCATCTGCGGTTCCTCAAGTTTCATTGCCTGTATAACTTGTTATCACCTACCCCATAGCCAACAATGGACCATTGTGGGCTCCACCTTTCACGATCATCGTTGCTTTTTGCATATCTTTCATTCATTTGTTCCATTTACCTTCTATACCTCTCGTTTCCGTTTCCCATGACTCTCAGTTTGAAGAAGGGCCTCGACCTGAAACGTCACCTATTCGTTCTCTCCAGAGATGCTGTCTGACCAGCTGAGTTACTCCAGCATTTTATGTCTATCCTTGTGTGTCCAGATTGGAACTGCTGTCTCTCTGCACCTTCTGTCCAAAATTTTATATTGGTCCCTCGTCTTTTAAACTATTAGCGAATGGTGATAGCTATGCTCCATTGACTTGTTCCTATCAATACGAGTCATAGTTGGCACCTTACCAATGAATGGGAGCTGGCCATTCAGCCCATCGTACCTATCTAGCGCTGTTGAATTTGATCATAACTGGCGTTTGGTCACAAATTTCACGGTGATTATTACCTATTCATCACTTAACATTAACATGCATCTGATACTGGTTTGCATTGAGAGCTTTAACAATGATTTTTAACTCTTCCCTCTTCCAATTCTATTTTTCATTCTCTCTATGAATGTTACAATTGGCTGAAGCACAATATTCGTCTCGGCTTGAACAAAAACAGGCGGGCCGGTCCAATTCATCGCTATAAGTAGTAGAATGGTGCATTTGTTGTTATTGGGCGATATATCGCCCATCCCTCCTGTTTGTATAGTCCCCGATTCTTCCGGGCTGTAAAAAAAGGAAGATTGACAGCAACAGCACGCTAACAACAAACAGCGGCGATCGATACATGGCGAGTCTTATCGGTTGGAAAAGCGCACAAAACCAATCGAAAGAAAAAAGAGAGGAACTCCCAAGATCCGCTCGCTGCAGTTTCACGGTGAGTGTCCTGACTTCTGAACTTCTTTGAGCGATCCTTCCTTACAGTGGGGTATCTCAGCCAACTGTTAAAGAAACGACTCTAGAATATTGGGAGTGTTTCATGTAAAGTAAACGTGAAAAACTAATCTGCACTGACCTGTGACTGTATGAGCAAACTTCCCCTTTAAAACGGCCCTTGTTAGTTCATTGATATCCCAAGTTTATATTTGTTTTATTCCCAGCCTCTCCCTCCCCCCCTCCCTCCCTCGCTTCACACACAAGCAATGCACGTTCAACTTGTAAACCAAACTTCCTTCACTGCACGAAACCGCCAACTAGTTTTGGCAAACTTCGAGTCGGAAATTAAAAGAAAATTGTTAGTGTTCTAATTTCTCTTCTCAATAAACAACCGAACGCCCATTTAAAGGCTCTCAGCTCGATGTGTGCAACGCTGTCATTTCGTCCCGTTTCAACGGGCAATTAAATATAATTTTATTCTTCCCGCGTTTCTTTGTTTTTGCAAATGGAAATGTTTCTTAATTTAACACAAGGAGGGATGTGTAAAGAACACAAGTTTGCCTGGGGAGGGTTTCTGAAAAAATATCAAAATACTACATTAATTCAAACTATATTAAATGATTTTGCAATATTCAATGAGAAAATAATTTCATTCACAACCCCGATTAAGGCGTTCTAGTTTTAGGAATAGGATTCTTTTCAACCAGGGATTTTTTTTATAACATCTGGGGGGGGGGGAGGGGAGCACTTCGGTTCTTAAAAAATATTTATGTATTTTAAAAGTTTGTACTTTGACTCGTGAATAAACATCACAGCGCGTTTAAACGGATCTTTTTTTCCCCTCTTCCCCGCTGCCTCTGTGTGCAGGGGAGGAGCCGGGAGGGGGTGCCGCGTAGAAAGCTAGACAGTGGGATACTTTAGAGAAAATTACAATAATTTCCGTTCTGTGATTTGCTTACAAATGAACACATCCTGTCCTTTTGTGAGCCTCGGGGCGCCTGCCAGGCGGGCCGCCTGTATCAGCGCTGCTTAAAGAAAGCATTCTGCTCACCCCTCCCATCACACACAAACTCAAGCCATTCACATCCACTCTCCCGCACGGCTACCTAAACATTGGCCCCCGATCCCAGAGTGTGTATTCTGATCTGTTTAAATAGACGGAGGCGACTTTTTAAAATAAAATTAATTCACATCGTCTAACCGAAATCTTTTTAGCCTTTTATAAGGCTGCTCGGCCCGCTCATTCTTTTGCGCGTTAGAAGTCGAATATGTTAATCATTGTTTACTCTTCCCAATTGTTAAACAATCTCAAGCGTTTATTGTTACACCCGCCCCCAGCTCTTTGACATGTTGAGAGATTGGGTCGAATTCCAATAATCTTCCTTTGCGACTAAGACACGAAACATTGTTTCTGTTAATCTTGAAAGCTGAATATATATATATATATATATTCATACACCCAAAACATTCAGAGAGGGGTGGAGATTACAAACCTGTCACAATTTGACTGGAAATAAAATACCCGCTTTTGTACACCCGAGTCGCCCCCCCTCGCCAGCCTTGCCCTGATCTTGACATGCATTGCAAACAGTTGAAAAACCTTTTACAGGAAAAAGGCTGACCCAGTCCTAGACCGGACGGCGGTCTATAGTTGTTTTAAAAAACGTTCCCTTTCTATAACACGGGACTCCAGGATCCCCCCCCCCAAACCTTTGCTTGTTGCCTTCCCTCAACTTGTTGTTTATAATCAAGCCTATGGCTTTATTGGCGACCTAATAAATCAAATCCCATTTTTATTACATGGGGTTATTAGATTTTTATTAGTGTTTTGGGATTCAGTTCTGTGATGTTTTTGTTTCCCTAAAGTCCTGGCCGTGATCACCAGCGATGGGCTTTGATAATACATTGAGAAAATGCACGGGGTTTTGGATGGGAGTGAGCTTGGAATTATATCTCGCAGAATCATTTGGGTCATATTTTCACATCGGACGCCCTATGAAGGTCAAATATCTTAACTTGTTTGCTAATCGTCACTAAATAGATGATTTAAATTCCTGGTTACAATTCTAAATTAAAGAAACCATTATTGCCAAGGTGATGTTGGTAGAGTGGTAATGTTAATGTAGCAATGCTCCAGTTGATGTATAAATATTATACTTTAAAGGAAAGAAGTGATAAATGTCTTTCTATACATCTATTGGACTTGTTTCCACAGCTCTGCCATAATTCCTATTATTGGGTAAATGTCATCTTGGGGGAATTGTAGATGTGCGTGGAGTTGCACAGCGACAGAAACTGGCCCTTCGGCCCATCGCAACCATGCCAACCTTCTTGCACATCTACACTAGCTACACACAAAATGCTGGAGTAACTCAGTGGGACAGGCAGCATCTCTGGAGAAATGGATGATTCGGGTCGGGGCTCATCTTCCGACTCCAGCAACATGTGCCATCCAACACCCCCTCCACCCACCCAACACCCTGCTCACTCAGTCTGACCAAGGGATCCGACCCAAAACATCACCTATTCTTTTTCTCCAGAGATGCTGGCTGTCCCACTGAGTTACTCCAGCACTTTGTGTCTATCTTTGGTATAAACCGGCATCTGGTTATTACCAGTTTTTTTGTTTTTACACCCGGTCTGTGCACGGTATATACACTAATTCAGTAAAGGGCCGTCCCACGGGCATGCGACCTGCATGCGGCAAGCGCGACCCAAAGGGCCGATCCCACCAGCATGCGGCAAGCACGACCTAACGTGGCCGCTTAAGCCATACCGCATACGGCAACCAAACCAGAAGCGGGTGCCGCGCGGAGGTCGAGTGAGTGACACGACATCGAGGCGGCTGCGGGCCGGCAGGCCGTTGTCGCGCGGAATTTTTAAACACGTTCAGTTTATCGGAGCCCCACGCGATGTCGGGACCAGCTCCGCACAACTCCATATGGCTCCGGCGATCAAAGTGGGACCGGCCCCGCGAGGCCATATGGCTCAAGCGACCACGTTAGGTCGCACTGCTGCAGGCGCATGCTGGTGGGACCGACCCTTTAGGTCGTGCTTGCCGCATGCAGGTCGCATGCCCATGGGACAGGCCCTTAAGGTCCCTCACACACATATATATCCACACCAAACATTGTCAACATGGTTTGTACCAGGAATAACATGCCTTGACTTCAGAGAATTACCTTGAGCTACAATCTTCCTGATCAATGTGATGTGTGCCTATAGGTAATTGGCAGAATTAGGTGAGAATGTAATTTTACATATTTCCGGACAGCTTATTACAGTGTGGGACCTGTGCAAATTAATCAGTCTTGTGCAATCCCTACCCTCATAAATATTTCCATTGCTCCAAATATTTTTGATCATACTGTATTTTTCATAGATGTGTGTAATTTGGACCATTGGACCACGGCCGTTTACCCACTAAATTATACAAGGTAAAAATTATTGAGAAACGCAAATCATTTCGGACATATTAAGATAAATCTGACAGTCTTATTTTTACCACAAGTGAAGAACCACTTGAAGTCACTTCCACTATTGAGGTAATCTGTTTATTCTAAGGGAGTGCAGGGCCCTGGGATTTTGCCGAAACATGTAACCCAAAGTCATAAACAATGATTATTACTGCACTGTCCTAGCATTCCACAAGAATCAAACAACCCATTGTGTTAGTGGCAAGCTCCAACGTATCTTAATAGCACGAGAAAAGATCAGAGGGTTTTTTTTTAAATAGTTATGAAGTTGTAAATAAATATCACTGAGCTTTGCATGGACTTTAGACAATACTACAATTGATTTTGAGTGCTATGATCACAACTTAGTTTTGGACTCTTGTGAGGGTTTAGTTTAGACATAGAGCATGGAAACAGGCCCTTCGGCCCACTGAGTCCAAGCTGACCGTCGACAACTTGCACACTAGCTTTATGCTATCCCAGTTTTGCTATTCCAGATAGCACACTACAGAAGCCAATCAACCTACAAACAAGCATGTATTTTGGGATGTTTGAGGAAACCGGAGTATCCAGAGAAAATACATGCAGTCACAGGGAGAACAAACAAACTCCATAGTCAGGATCGAACCTAGATCTGTCATTGTGAGGCAGCAACTCTACCAGGGCGCCATATCCAACAGGGCCGAATGTCCTTCGCTTAATACGCTCAGTCCTGTCGCATTTCAGCATGGTTGCTGACAAAGTGCTATTTTGAACTGCAAAATAAGAAAGTGTTCTCATTTATTCAATGGTTCTCTGGACGACACGGTGGCGCAGCGGTAGAGTTGCTGCCTTACAGCGCCAGAGACCCGGGTTTGATCCTGACTACGGGTGCTGTCTGTATGGAGTTTGTACGTTTTCCCCGTGTCCTGCGTGGCATTTTTTAGGGATCTCCAGTTTTCTCCCACACTCCAGACACATCGAGGTTTGTAGATTAATTGGCTTGGCATAATTGTAAATCACCCCTAGTGTGTAGGATAGTGCTAGTATGTGGAGATCGCTGGTCGGTGCTGACTCGGTGGGCCGAAGGGCCTGTTTTCGTGCTGTATCTCTAAGTCAAACTAAACTAATCTTGGGACATTCAGAGGCAACTCAAAATACGCAAAGTGCCTTAGATGCTCAGTCGGTGGTGTTATGCAGCAAAATATGCAGCCAATTTGCACAGAGCAGGTTCCTGCAAATTGTAGTGGGACAACTGCCCAGCTATTCTGAGTTGGTATTAAGGTGCTAGCTCAGTTGCTGTAACTAGTACTGGTTAGTACCAGTGTGGGTTGGAGGTTGTAAACTTCACGTGGTCCGCCCTGTTTCGACGAATGCAATCAACGATGCACAATCAAATAGAACAAGTTGTCCTCCAACTTTAGGCTGTGCACTCCATACCCAAGAAGAAGAAGTTAGTAGCAGTCTGAAGAAGAGTCCCGACCCAAAACATCGCCTATCCACATTATCCAGAATGCTTGACCTGCTGAGTTGCTGCAGCACTTTGTGTCTCTTTTTAGTACTGAGGAAGTATTGTTTTGTGAGTTTATCCACTCCACCTGCCTCGTATTGCCTGAGCATTCAAATGACTGCTCACTGAGAAAGAACAGAAAGACCTGTATCTGACCCTTCCACGTTGATGTCTTTCTGAGTGTGTGTCAGGAACTCTAGATCCCCTTTGTTGGTAACATTTGATATTGCCCTAATTTTACAAGCATTGAAAGCATTTAATTCATGAACTCTCATTTCCAATGAGCCATTATCAGACACTGCTGATCTGTATTTAATTGTACCTAACTATTTCTGTAATAACTTCAGTAGTTTCAACAGCTAATTCATTAAACATAGAACTGACTTGATAGTTTCCTGTTATCTGGTTTAATAGAATTTAGTATTAATTCAGGCAGTTCTCTAAAGTTTCACAAACTTTATGTTGTTTTGGGGTCCGGAAGATTCTGCGAAATTGAATACTTTTCCATTCTTGGCATGCAAGGTTACCATCAATTACTGTCAGTTGTGATTATAGTGTGGACAGATGTTAAATAAATCTCTCTTTACTCTGTCCCAACAATGCTCCTTCACCTCGGTCTCAGTCTCAGAAACGCACTCTTTCCCACTGCATATCCTTTCCTCTGCAATCTCTTTCTGACTTCTCTGAAACTGCCATTTTGTTTGCATTTAACTGTGGACTGTTTTGTACTTTGGCATATCAGGGCTAGACTATGGGTTCATTTTAGAAATCTCAAAAGCAGTTGAAAGAAGAGAATGCGACGAGGAAGGAGAGAGGGAGGGATGGGGAGAGAGAGAAAGATAAAGATAAAGAAAGAAAGAAAGAAAAAGATAGTGAGTGGGAGGGACAGGGAGAGGGAAAGGGAGAGGGAGATGGAGATAGAGAGGAAGAGAAGGAGAAAGAGAGAGAGATAGCGGGAGGGAGAGGGAAAGAGAGAGAGAGAAAGAGAGAGAGGGAGAGGAAGAGAGAGAGAAAGATAGAGTAGAGGGAAAGGGAGATAGAGAGAGTGAGAGAAGAGAGAGAGAGAGAGGGGGGAGAGGAAGAGAGAGAGAGAGAAAGAGAGAGAAAGGTAGAGTGGAGGGAGAGGGAAAGGGAGATAGAGGGAGGGAGAGAGAAGGAGAGAGAGAGGGAAGGAGGGAGGGGGAGTGGGAGAAAGAGAGAGATAGATGGTGGGAGGGAGAGGGAAAGGGAGAGGGAGATAGGGGGAGTGAGGGAGAGAGACAGGCAGAGAGAGAGAGGGAGAGAGAGGGGGAGACATAAAAGCTCACTCTTTTTTAAACTCAGGTCCCCGAGTTAAAGGGGTGCTCATTTCACAGGACCTGTTGCTTAAAACATCTATAAAATAAAGTACAATATTTTAGCTTAACTCGGTATGTCCTAACTGGTGATAAGGGAGCAATGCAAGCAGAGGACTTGCACAGGAATAATGGACCATTTCTCCAGTGTTTCTAATGATTACAATTGGTGATTTTGCGAGCATATATATTTTTGCTACATAGCAGGACAAAGGTACAAGGGGAGAATTGAAATTCCCTTGAATAGACAGTGAATATCAATAATTAAGACGTGAAATTCTGCCTGCAATGAGCAAATGAGTTCATCATTTCACGTTACCTTTAACCCAATTTCACAATTTAACAAAAGAGGAGGGACATTTCCTTGACTGTACAAGATTCAATTGCAGGCAACAAAATAAAACTCCTGCATTCAAGATGTTGTATTCTGTTTTCCTAATTATAGATCCTTAACTTCAAAGACCGCAGTGTCACAGTGACATCTAGGCAAAAGTTAATGCTTCCCAAATGTACTTTATACACAAAATCTCCACCGTGGCAGTCGGCAAACAGGTTAACTTTTTTTTCTCTCACCAATTTTCTTTTCCAATTTCCTTCCTTCCTCTACTGCCTGGAGGCATCTGTTCCTTGCTCTGATGTGTTTCCAAAGGTAACAGGCATCCTCTGCCTCACGCCCAAAGTAGGGATTATTCACGGGCTATCAGAGGGTCTATGGACCTCTTTTTTTCCCAAGAGAAAGATGCTAATGTATACATATATATCGGAATATCACCAATATTACAGATGTAAGTAACATCACCCGTCATTAAGATATACAAAGAAATGCAGAAAGAACTGCTGGTTAATACACAAGAGGACACAAAGTGCTGGAGCTGGACTAACTCAGCAGGTCAGGCAGTATCTATGGAGATCACGGATAGGTGACGTTTCAGGTCAAGACCCTTCTGAAGAAATGTCACCTATCCGTAAAAGATAGACACAAAATGCTGGATTAACTCAGCGGACAGGCAACTGCTGGAGAGAAGGAACGGGAGGCGTTGTGGGTCGAGACCTTTCTTCAGACTCCGTCACTTATCCATGTTCTGTCAAGATGCTTCCTGACCTGCTGAGTTACTCCAACACTTTGTGTCCTTTTACGTATCACCCATCATTTGGCAGCCCCCCCACCGTATACAGTTGGTGGGCTGCCTAACCATGTGTGATGTTATTTACATCTGATTTTGAATGTACTCCAAATATACACACATGCACTTTTCAGCAAGGATGATTGGTGTGCAGACGGGATGTTTTCCTTGTCTCCAGGAGATTTCAAGATCATTACTGTCATCCATACTGGGGACTGAAGTCTTGTCAGAATATTCCCCTATGGCCAAAATGTAAAACTACCTGGTAAACTAATCATGTCAACCCAGTCCCAAGGTTGCACTGATATTTGGGCACCTGTTCAAGTTTAGTTTAGATTGACATAAAAAGCTGGAGTTACTCAGCGAGCCAGGCGGCATCTCTGGAGAAAAGGAATAGATGACTTTTCAGGTCGAGACCAATCATCAGTTTAGTTTAGTTTAATTTAGTGATACAGAGTGGAAACGGGCCCTTCAGCCCACTGAGCCCATGCAGACCAACATTTCCCGTACTATCCTACACACTAGGGACAATTTACAATTTTTACCAAAGCCAATTAACCTACAGACCTGTATGACTGTGGAGTGTTGTAGGAATCCGGAGCACCCGGGTAAAACCCACATGGTCACGAGGAGAACGTACAAACTCAATACTAACGGCACCCATAGTCAGGATTGAACCCGGGTCTCTGGCGCTGTGAGGCAGCAACTCTACTACTGCACCCATTAACTATCCCAAGGCGCTACTCAAAAAGGGACATAGAGTCTTGTTAAATAGTTTTCTCTCGGCCAACGCCAGACAAGAATGATCGTCTCTGACTTATGCCCCTGTCCCACTTAGGAAACCTGAACGGAAATCTCTGGAGACTTTGTGCCCCACCGAAGGTTTCCGTGTGGTTCCCGGAGGTTGCAGGTGGTTGCCAGAGGTTGTAGATAGTGGAAGCAGGTAGGAAGACTGACAAAAACCTCTGGGAACCGCACGGAAACAGTGGGACAGGGGCTTAAGCTATCTTTCTCAGTCCTGTTTTTAAATGTAATTAAACACTAAATGGCTGCTTTCTTTCCAACAAGATAATTGGCATTGCATATTTTAGTTGTGGTTGTTATAAAACTATGCTGTAAATGAGACGAAATATATGTAAAAAACAAAGAATTTTAATTAAATATATATAACCAGCGATATTTGGATGGAACCATGTTGATGAACCTTGATGATGAGCAGGGAAGTTATCTGGTGTTATCTCTTGATCAACGTCTCCGAAATAACATCACCACGTTATCTTTTGTTGATTGCGGGAACCTTTTCTTTCACTACAACAACTTTCAACGATGCATACTGGGACATCCTGAAACTTAGTAATGTTCAAAGTTTCTCTTTTGATATAAATAGTCTCTAGACTAAGAAGCAATACACACACCCTATTTTATGATTGTTATGAGTCATAGAATCATAAACGTTCATCTTAGAACTAGGCCTTTTGTGGCCTAGCGAAGTTGCGGTGACCATCCACATCAATCCATCTTACACTAATGTGCAGGAAGGAGCTGCAAATGCCAAAGATAGACACAAAAAACTGGAGTAGCTCACTGGGTCAAGCAGCATCTCTGGAGAAAAGGATTATCTGAAAAGATGACGTTTTGGGTCGAGCCCCTTCTTCAGATACTGATCCCATTTTCCTCAACTCCACCCATATTCGACCACTCACTTCCACCACTGGGGTAATTTACAGCAGTCTATTAACCTGAAGGAAACACATGTGGCTCCAGGAAAATCGTGCAAATGCCAAATTGATAACAGCGGACGTTAGAATTGAACCTTTTTCACTGGAGCAACGAGGCAGCAGCTCCACTTGCTGTGTCACTGTGCAGAAACTTGATCTAGCCATAACGTTTTCCTTCCTGACCTTTTTCATGCCTTCATTAATGCTCAACAGCATGCGCCTTGCAGGTTAATTGGCCGCTATAAATTGTTCCCTGTGTGTAGGTGAGTATTAGAATCTGGGGTGGGGGTGGGGGAGGGGGTGGGGAATTGATGGGAATGTTTGGGGCATAAGATTAGATGAGTGTAAATCGGAACTCGATGGTCAGCATAGACTCAGTGGGCTGAATGGCCTATTTTCAGGCAATATCAAATTTTGACTGAAAGAAAAAGGTCACTCGAAGATGTCGACACATTTTAGTCGCCATATCACTTCTGTGAAAAACATTTATTAGTTTGCAGTTTTAATGGAATTACCCAATTAATAACTAAATTGAAAGTGAACAAATAATTGCAATTAGAAGGTAGACAAAAGTGCTGGAGAAACTCAGCGGGTGAGGCAGCATCTATGGAGCGAAGGAAATAGGCAACGTTTCGGGCAAAATCCCATCATATCAGTTTATCCTGACCAATACTTTGCGTTTCTTGTTAGTTGGCTTGGATACAATGAAACAGAACTGTGATCGCACAGGTTATTACCTGTATGAAATGGCCATTTTCTAAAGTTTTCACCTAAAGTTGTAATTTTGCATTAAACATAAAGTGTAGAATTGCTAATCCTGGTCATATTGGGAGTGGATAAGAAAGTGGGATAACATAGACCTTGTGTGATAGACATAACTTGGCTGAAGAAGGGTACCGACCCAAAACGCCACCCATTCCTTCTCTCCAGAGATGCAGAGATGTTGTCTGTCCATCTTTGGATTAAACCAGCATCTGCAGTTCCTTCCTACATAGAGCTTGTGTAAATGGGTAAATCGATGGTTGGTGTGGATTTGATGGGCCGAAGGGCCTGTTTCCATGCTGAATCTCTGAACTAAATTAAACTGAAACAAAAGACGTTGGAATTGAAACTCTTACATTTATCTGTGATCTAAGGTGTTCTTTAAATGTATCTCAGTGGTGGAATGTTCCTTTTCCTCACAGAATGATAAATATTTTCATACTGTTTTTAAGAGGCAAACCAACTCAGTCCAAGAGTTAAATCAAAATGTTGAATTGGGTCACAGAACCTGAAATACCATTCAAATTTTCAATGAGGCGCAGTTGGTAGAACTGTTGCCTCAAAGTGCCAGAGATCTGGGTTCAATCCTGACTTTGGGTGCTGTCTATGTGGAGTTTGCAAATTCTCCCTGAGACCGTGTGGGTTTCCTCCGGGTGTTCCAGTTTCCTCCCACATTCCGAAGACGTGTGAGTTTGTAGCTTAATTGGCTTCTGTAACATTCGCCTTAGGATGAAGAGAGTGGCTGTGAAAGTAGGATAACATAAAACTAGTGTGAATGGGTGATCAATAGTCGGAGTGGACGTGGTAATCTGCAGGGCATGTTTCAATCTGTATCCCTCAACTAAACTAAACTAAACTGAACTAAACTGAACTAAACTAAACTGAACTAAACTGAACTAAACTAAACTAAACTAAATTAAACTAAACAAAACTATCACACAGGAATTTAAAGACAAATGTGCCTGAAACATAAATGTCAAAGATTGTATCATTTGTACTGCAGTTGCACTGTGAACATTCTACCAGTTCAAAAATATTTTTAATTAAAAGTGTGTGCTTTCAATTGATGCTGAGCGGGGTAGCAACCCTGCTGCATGGCGAGGGGCTGTCGTTGTTTGATGTGGGTGGGCTGAGCGAACACAGTCTGCACGCTCCCGCCCACCTGCATCCTCATTCTGTGTCTCAGCAGCCGCCTGGTAGAGAGGTAGCAGTGATAATCTCCCAGTGGCATCTTTCAATAGAGCTGATCTGTGGAGAGGTATGTTTGTGTGGATTGCAGCATGCAGCGGTGTAAAATGCTTTTATGTATAATACCTGCTGCAGAGATGGATTAGTACTTGCGCATTAAGTGTTGCTCTTTGTGAAAACAATTAAGAATAATATGACCTTTTTTTTTAAAGTTTGCCTATTGATGCTAATAAACAATGACCTAGATTTTTTTTCAAACTTAACTCCGCGGAACACTGTAAGGAGATTTGTCAATCTTAAAGGAATTTACATTACCTGAGGGACTTGAGAGGATGCTGAAGAATAAACTTTGGAACTTTAATGGTTTCATTCTGCGAGTTTCCAAGGCGCCTAAGGAAGAAATTAATGGCTTTTCAAACTTATGCAGCAACATGTATTATTACTCTGGAAATTTCTTATAATGTAAACTATAAATCTTAATCTGTAGCTTAAGGTGGCAGTGAAATAGTTTTGGCAGAGTTCTGGACTTGGAAATATATAGTTAAAAAACGCAAGCTGATATGGGATATTTTCATTGAGTATTTTTAGTGCGAATATTAGTAAGCTTGTGCCGTACTCATTCATCTTACATTACTAAAATGAGTTGTAATTGGAATACAGTGAAAATAAAATAAATAAATCCAGTGCTTTTTTTTTACTATAGCTTGTCGTAAGACCATAAGACACAGGAGCAGAATTAGGCCATTCAGCCCATCGAGTCTACTCATCCGTTCAATCCTGGCTGATCTATTTTTCACTCTCCATTCTCCTGCCTTCTCCCTGTAACCTTGGACACCCTTACAAATCAGGAATCTATCAATCTCTGCTTTAAAAATACCCAATTACATGGCCTCCACAGCAATCAATAGCTATGAATTCCACAGATTCACCACCCTGCGGCTAAATAAATTCCTCCTCGTCTCCATTCTTAAGATACGTTCTTTTATTCAGAGGCTGTGCCTTCTGGTTCTAGATTCTTCCATTGCTAGAAGCATCTTATCAGCATTCAATAATGTGTATTGCCACTGTGCATGTGTGTGTGTGTTTAGTGCATTGTAACAATAGGACTGAGTTTCTTGCTGTCACTAAACTTGGAGGAAATTTTCTGTACAGTTTCCACTCTCACTCAATTCTTTTATGGATGTTCCTAGAATCTCTTGAATGTGCCACAGCTACTTTTGAATGCCTATTAGTCCTAGTCATACAGCATGGAAACAGCCCCTCTGGTCCAACTCGTCCATGCCGACCAACATGCTCCATCTACACTAGTCCCACCTGCTTGCGATTGGCCCATTAGCTTCTAAACCTATTTTATCCCTGTACCCGTCCAAATGTCTTTTAAACTTTGTGATAGTACCTGCCTCAACCGCCTCCTCTGGCAGCTTGTTCCACACACCCACCACACTTTGTGTAAAAATAGTTGCCTCACAGGTCCCTACTTCTTCTTCCTTGTGTCCGGCCATCTTCTATATCACATCTTTCTGGTCGGTCAGTGACGGTTGCAGAATTGGCTACTTCAGTCAGTCACTGTGATACAGTTCCTGCCGTCAGCATTGCCCGTGATGCACCACGTGGAGGCTTCTGCTTGCATCCCAGGTTCCTATTAAATCTTCCCCCTTCACCCCTCTTGCCTACTGTTCTTGTCACGGTTGGAGTGTGCCTCAGTTTGTTCCATTTGTAATATTTGTTGGTAAATATCTCCACTTCTATCTCATTCTGGGGTTATTCTACATTCTAGGGTCATAATCTATGTCTATGGTCGACTGAAGAGAATTGCTGATTAATAGTTGCATACTGGCATTTAGTTGGCAAACAGTTCAGGTGATTGTATGGAATGAGGATTAGGTCCCATCACTTCTGAGTTGTGTTTTCTAATCCAGACATATTAATGGGAAGATATTCTCTCTTCTGAACCCGCCGTAGAACTCCTGTAGAATTTTACACTTTAATAAGCAGCTAATAACATGTCCTAGACCGACAGAACGTGCTGGAGTAACTCGGTGGGTCAGGAGAATCTGTGGAGCAAAAGGATAGGTGACATTTCAAACCAGGACCCACAGCCCCGTTTATATCAACGGGTCGATGGTTGAAAGGGTCAAGAGCTTCAAATTCTTGGGCATGCACATCTCTGCAGATCTTTCCTGGTCCAAGAACACTATTGCAATTATCAAGAAGGCTCATCAGGGTCTCTACTTCCTGAGAAGATTACGGCGAGTCGGTTTGTCAAGGAGGACTCTCTCTAACTTCTACAGATGCACAGTAGAGAGCATGCTGACCGGTTGCATCGTGGCTTGGTTCGGCAACTTGAGCGCCCTGGAGAGGAAAAGACTACAAAAAGTAGTAAACACTGCCCAGTCCATCATCGGCTCTGACCTTCCTTCCATCGAGGGGATTTATCGCAGTCGCTGCCTCAAAAAGGCTGGCAGTATCATCAAAGACCCACACCATCCTGGCTACACACTCATCTCCCTGCTATCTTCAGGTAGAAGGTACAGGAGCCTGAAGACTGCAACAACCAGGTTCAGGAATAGCTACTTCCCCACAGCCATCAGGCTATTAAACCTGGCTCAGACAAAACTCTGATTATTAATAACCCATTATCTGTTATTTGCACTTTATCAGTTCATTTATTCATGTGTGTATATATCTATATTATGGTATATGGACACACTGATCTGTTTTGTAGTAAATGCCTACTATGTTCTGTGTGCGAAAGCAAAGCAAGAATTTCATTGTCCTATACAGGGACACATGACAATAAACTCACTTGATCTTGAACTTCAGGCTTGAACTGAACCGAAACGCCACGCATCCTTTTTCTCCAAATACAGTATTGCTGCATGACCCGCTGAGTTACTCCAGCACTTTGTGTCTATATTTGGTATAAACCACTATCTGCAGTTCTTTGTTTCTTAATAACATGTCATGTTGTTGGCTGTGTTGTTAGGTACATACATCCAGGAACCAAAGATGTGGTGGACAAAAAAAGAACAGCTATGGATCAGCCATCAGATTATGCCCTTTTCATGTGGAGAGCTGATTGTGAGTGATTGTGTTCTAGGGTGATCAAATCTCTTTGTTATGCTCTGAGAGATTGGCACTCAGCAAGTCTAAATCGGGGAGAGTGATGCATAGATTATTTTCTCACCCCGGGTTGTAAAGTATCTACTTTAAAGTATGGAGTGTAGGAAGCTGTTGGGTGACCTTATAGAGTGGTATAGAATCAATATGGGTGTGGATAAGATGAATAGGGCACACGATAGCACAGCGGTAGAATTGCTGCCTTACAGCGCTAGAGACCTGGGTTCAATCCCTTCAATGTCTTCGGCCCATCGAGTCCGCACCGGCCAGCGATCCCCGTACGCTAGCACAATCCTATACACACGGGACAATTTACAATTTTTACAGAAGCCAATTAACCTACAAACCTGTACGTCTTTGGAGAGCACCCGAGGAAAACCCACGCGGTCATGGGGAGAACGTACAGACTCCGTACAGACAGTACCTATAATCAGGGTATAATCCGAGACAGCCCGGGCCTCTGGCACTGTAAGGCAGCACCTTTTCCACTGTGCCACCGTGCTGCTCTTGAGCTCAAGGGTCAAGGATGTAGAGGTGAAGAACTGGGATATCATACACATGGTGAATGTGTAGAAAGGAACTGCAGATGCTGGTTTACACTGAACATAGACACAAAGCGTTGGAGTAACTCAGCAAGTCAGGCAGCATCTCTGGAGAAAAGGAATAGGTGACGTTTTGACTCGAAACATAGTGAAACTGGATAATAAGAAGGCATAACCAGGAGTGCTGAATGTCATCTATTGTGCATCTAAGGAGGATGTGAACATCAGTATCTTTAAGAACACTTTATTGATTGAGAAAGCAGCAAAATGCTGCAGTGTATTGATACCACAGTATTGGTCTGGTTGTAATCCAGGATGTGCATCGGAAATACCGTAAGCACTTTGCATCGAGTCAGCTGAAAATGTTGTCGGGCACCTGTGCAAGTGGGAGTCTGCCAGCTATGGGGGAGGTGCATAGTTGGGTTACAGTCAGTGGAGAAGATTCATTGCATGCCTGTTGTTGCTATGGACCGTAGACATCCACCAGCAAACATGTGTGTAGGAAGGAACTGCAGATGCCGGTTTATACCGCAGATAGACACAAAATGGTGGAGTAACTCAGCTAGTCAGGCAGCATCTCCAGAGAATAGGAACTGGTAACTTTTCAGGTCAGAGCCTTTCTTCAGACTGAAAGATAGAGGTGGGTGGGAGGGGGTGGAATTGGAAAATAGTCATCTGTTGCCTGCCCTGCTTTGTTTTAGCTTTTTCTTGTCTCCAGCTTCCATCCCCTCCCCTCATCTTTCAGCCTGAAGAAGGGTTGAGAAACGTCACCTATTCCTTTTCTCCAGAGATGCTGCATGATCCGCTAATATACTCCAGTATTTTGTGTCTATCTCCAGCAACCATGGTTTGGACCAGATTGATTTGATTGTATTGAGGGATTTGGATGTTGAAAGAATCATAGATTGGGCAATAAAGAGATTCAATAGCCATTTGTGCATTTGGGTGCAATGGCACTGTCCAAGCATACCAGCTGGGCTTGAGAGGTATGGGATGGTTAATGGGATTAATATATATAGTACTTAAAGGGAAGCATAGCCATGATGGGACTTGTTCTGTGTGGTATGATTCTATACCCCTAAGTCAGCAGCTCACAGGAAACCAGCAGACCTGTCATAGAAAATTAACTAATCTAAGAATGGATAGTTAAAGGGGAGTCTATTATAACCAGCCTGAGTACAAGGCAATGTTTGGAGAATAATTTAGCATTTTGAGAGCATATTTACTATCTTCAGTAGTAATTATTTCTGAGGAAGAGTCCATGGTCCGATTTAGTTTAGTTTTCGTTTTTAGAGAAGCAGCATGGAAACAGGCCTTTGGCTTACTGAGTCCTCATCGATCACCCATTCATACTAGTTCTATGTTATCCCCACTGTCTCATCCCTTCACATTAGGGGCAATTTACAGAGGCCAATTAATCTACAAACCAGCACATTTTTGGGACGTGGGAGGAAACCGGAGCACACAGAGGAAACCCAGATGGTCACAGGGAGAACAAGCAAACTCTACATAGACAGCACCAAAGGTCAGGAACGAACTTGGGTCTTTGGTGCTGTGGGGGAGTGACTGTACCAGCTACATGTTGTGATTGGACTATAATCAGGATGATCTATCCACAGTAGAAATCACAGATAAGTTGGAAGACTGAAGGCTCAGCACAGAGTGTAGTAGTGAGGTTCTTTTAATTGAGTCCGGCACAGATGCAGAAGGTGAAACTTGACTAGTTCTAACAAACCGTCCGGCGCCCACTAAACCTTTGTTGCAGTATTCCTGAATGAAGAGAACCAACTGAGTCAGCTGCTTTGCGAGAACTACATCGCAATGTGGAGGCAACTCAAAGGCTCTAAATATCCGATAATGAATGTCATAGCACATACAGGCATAATGAAGTGAGCTTAATAAAGTGGAGACACAATATGACAGGGGAGCTTGAATTGTGAGCTTTAGTGACCATCCAGAGAACAAAAGTCGTAGGAGATAACTTATTGACTTAAAGAGGATTGCAGAAAAAGGGAAAGTCCAGTGTCTGCAGGGAGTCAGTGTGAGAATCAGGATGCAAGATGGCTTGAAAGCAGAGGCATAAAGATGAAGGACATTAAGAAGCAGCTAAAGTAGATATAGTTGTGATAAGAACTGGCAGATTGCTGAATAAATAAGTTCAATGTATAATTGTAATTATTGTAGCAGTTGATTTGCTCTGGGCCTACATTGCGTTTATTTTTTACAATTGTTCACATTATATTATACAATGTATTATCAATATAATTGATTATGGAGACAGTTGCAATTGGTAGTTGGTATGGCTTTATCATCATTTTGAAGCCATACAGTGCCAGTAAGTTCACCTTTAAGAACAGAGTGTACAAAGCAGCATGTCATGTGATAGATTACTGCACAAACCACTGGTATTAGTTGCAAGTGGACTGTCTTCAATAAAGACTGTTTTATTGGCAGTCCTGTCTCTGTTATTTCCCTTGGTGAATAACAGCACCATAGGGCCTATACATATTACACACACATCTCTGGTTTGAGGTAGGTTTCTTTAAGGCACGATATTTGCCAAATATAAAATGCAACAGAATAGTTGTTAATAATTTTAATTATGTGTTCTACTCATCTAGACACTAAATATTTATCATTTAGAATAGTCACAGCACTTTGTATTTTGCTCAAGGTTTCGGCATTTGCAGCCTCTTCTGTCTACAATATAATCGTGATTGTACTATGACCCTGCGGCAGCTATAGTTGCATTTGGCAATTCAAAAAGATGAGCTGCCTGCATTTAGCAAAGATTACTTTCCTCCATTGCAACGCGTGTAAGTATTGGCTTAACTAAATATATCACCTTTTGACAGGGGTGATATGCACTGCAGCAATTAATGATAAAGAAGTACAAATAGTCGACATTGCGTTTTGTCTGCAAGTTTCTGTGAAGAGGCTATTGTGACGGTGCAAAAAGGCGATGTCCCTTTAAACCACATCTGACTCCATTCTTTAATTCACAACAATCTCAGTGAATGTTTCAATGAACACCGCACTGGCCAATCAGAGCGCGGGTTTACGAGCCCACTGGCTTTCGTCCAATCAGTTTCGACCGGATGCGGCATTTCCTCTTTAATTATCCAATCAGCATGGCGGGCATGTACCCGCGCCCTATAGTAAGGCGCTATGCAAATGAAGCCGTGGGAAGCGGAGGCGTAGCGCGGCGGCTGACGGGAGCTGTAGTCCAATGCTCCCAGTACCATTGGGACAGTGGACGAGGTTGGGACTACAATACCCAGAGGGCGCTGGGGGGAAGGCGCCTGCGCACTGTGCCGACTCTGCCTCTCCATTCATGAGCGCCGAGCGAGAGCGAAAAAAATTGCATTTCACAGAAAGCGGGGCTGATGGACGGCGCAGAGCTGGAGACTCCGCAGTGTATCCATGATTCAGCCACTGTCTCCACTGTGAATCTACAAAAGCAACGGTTGCATCTGCTCTACTCCCCACGCTCAACAGTGCAGCGGCTGGGTTATTAAGTTTACGTCTTTTATTTTTGCATTTGCTGTTGATTTAATGTACCATTGAAGAAAATACTACCCGCCCGACCGCTGCCAAAGGTTTCATTCACAAAATTACGCAGAATCCGGCACTGTGCGCCCTCACGCCGAGCGGCACTGCATCTACAAAGCAGCGCAGCCAGCCCCTTATTGCACCTGGGTGTTAGCGGAGCTTGTTATTATTCTGGGGACGTTGAAAGTAAGTATATTATATTTATTATTGGCGTGAACATTACAATCGTGAGTTTATATACATTATAATTATGCGATTCTGATTCTCTTGCTGCAAAGAACGGGTAATAAGTGTTTTTTTTTAACAAGACTAATACATTTTAAAATCAATACTGAATTGTATTCTTTCTGTTCATTTCAAAGTGAGAAAACCAGCTGTATGCATAAATATTGTACACTGAAAAGGACTCATTTCAAAGGTCGGTTTCACTTTAGATTTCGACAAGATACTGTAAAGGGGCGACCTATAAAATAACTCGCAATGATACGTATTGGGGCTGTTAATATGCTTTTCCGGTATCTTAGCACAGACTGGTTGTATTAATTAAAATTGAAAACGGGGAACCCGACTCTCAGGTTAGAATCGAATTTAATGACATTTTCGAGCTGATCGTTTTTATTAGTCGAAATTGAGTTTATTGTGCGAACCCGTCTCTTGCAATTACAAATGGGGGGATTATTGTGAAAATATGTTTCATTGTATCCTTCAATGGCTTCCATCGATTATTCAGATTGATGGAAAACGCGTCCTGGCCTCCCGGAGTGCTGCCAAATGGTTCCATTCATTAATCGGCAATTTTATGAATGAAATTCCATTATTGACTGCGCCCGAGAGGCAGACGCGCCGTCTTCCACGGTTAAAATTATAATAGTGATTCATCCTTCCGTCTCTTATTGTGCTCGTTCAAATGTCGTATCATTTAGAATCCAAAACATCGCCTTATGCCCGCTTGTAATTTTTAACGTTAAATATCTGGAATAACCATCTGTTTTTGTGTTACTTTTGTTAAAGGAGGCATTTTAGTTGATAAAACATTGCTAGAGTATCCTTAACCTCCCAATAAATAAAGGAACGGTTTAATCGGGGACATTTTGATGACATTATTTTCTCAAGACATCCGTCTCGGTCTGTGTGTGCGAATGTTTTAGACCGTTTATACATTATTTAACATGACTATTTCTAATAGAAAACAGGGGGAAATTATTGCGGGGCTAACACACAGCTGCCTTGCCCTCTCAATGGGCTACTGCACCAAGTTCGGGTTTATGAATAGAAATCTGACAGTCAGCAAGTCCAATGCGAAAGAGTGGGAGAAAAATATATAGAGGGCAAATCGGTCTGGATATAAGCACGGGACAATTCAGGG
This sequence comes from Leucoraja erinaceus, assembly GCF_028641065.1. NCBI lineage: Eukaryota > Metazoa > Chordata > Chondrichthyes > Rajiformes > Rajidae > Leucoraja > Leucoraja erinaceus. The sequence continues at coordinate 14,037,601 of NC_073387.1, read as the reverse complement.
CTGGCGCTTCTATATAGCAACTGAACATTACAACTGACAAGGAACCGGTGTGTCATCACTACAACCTCCAAATAAGCTCTGAACTTCATAGACTATTATTGTACAATTATTTTTTGTAATGCGTGCGTATGTGAAAAGGGAAGGAACTGCAGATTCTGGTTTAAACCGAAGATAGACACAAAAAGCTGGAGTAACTCAGCGGGACAAGCAGCATCTCTGGAGTGAAGGAATGAGTGACGTTTCGTGTCGAGAGCTGAAGAAGGGTCTCTCCAGAGGTGCTGCCTGTCCCACTGAGTTACTCCAGCTTTTTGTGTTTAAATGTATATGTGCATATATACACACATTGAACATTGTTTCCCGTTTATTATATTGTTTACAGTGTACTACATTTACACAGTTTTGGTGTGCTGCTGCAAGTAAGAATTTCATTGTTCTATTTGGGACATATGACAATAAAACACTCTTGACTTGACTCGATTGATGGTTTAGATAATCAGGGTTGTCCTTTCTATCAATAATTTTTGTAAAGGTCTTGAGTCACCTATAGTTTTCATATTTCCTAGTACTGTTTTCGTTTTGATTTGCTTAAAGCACATGAGGCTAGGAATCACCGAATCTACAATACTATTAGAATCTACGAATCTATTAATGTCAGGACTGCAGCCTTGATTTGATTGTCTTTGCTGGAGGTTTTGGCTTGAAGAACAAACGATTTCGATCCCAAAAATCCACGGGATTGAAAAATTAAATCTTCAATGCGAGATAATTTCCTTGGGTGCAAACATCCATAAAATGTATCAATATTTCGAATTCAGTAGTAATATTTAAAGTAAGTTGCCCCCTCTCCACCCATGCCCTGGTGCACTGGTAAGGAATAGACACAAGGAACTGCAGGTGCTGGTTTACAAAAGAGAATACTGGATAACTTAGCGGGTCAGGCAGCATCCCTACAGAGCATAGATATACGACGTTTCGGGTCTTGGACCGTTCTTCGGACTAATTGTTAAGGAATGTGTAGGAAGGAACTGCAGATGTTAGTTTAAACTGAGGATAGACACAGAAAACTGGTGTAACTCAGCGGGTCAGACAACATTTCTGGAGACAAGGAATAGGTGACGTTTCGGGTGGAGGGAGACCCTTCCTCGGGCAGTCTGAAGAAAGATCTCGACCCGAAACGTCACCCATTCATTCCTCCTCTCCAGAGATGCTGTCTGACCCGCTCAGTTACTCCAGCATTTTGCGTCTATCATTGTTGAGGAATGTTGGCTTGATTTGAACATGGCAGCATTTTAAAGTGTCTAATTGTCCTGTGTTACAGGGGTTGGAATTCTGAGTGAGGACCAAGGAGGATTTAATCAAATGGATTCCCGGGTTTCCCTGGGGAATGCGGGAAGTCCCGCGTCCGTGTTTCAGCCGCTGCTGGAGGGCCGCTTGCCATACAGCAGATTGCAACACACGACAATCTTGCCCATGGACCAAATGAAGCCCAATCACCTGGAGAACGATTACGTGGAGAACCCGATCATCGCCCAGCCCAGCAGCAAGACCCCGAGCGGCCACAACAGGCTGCCTCACCAGGACAGCGCGGGGAGCAGTCACCGCGACCTGGGCTGCGACCACCACCAACTCTCCGGCCACAGCAGCGTGTCGTGGGACTCGCAGGGCGATAGACCCGGCTCCATCAGCAGCAGCAGCAGCACTTCCTCAGACCAGAGGCTGTTGGACCATGCCGCCCCTCCCTCGGTGGCCGACCAGCGAGCCGCCGTGCAGTCGCAGCCCATGTCGTCTTGCCCCAAGTCGGTCGATCTGAAAGGCAGCTCGCAGCGCCTGGAGGCTGGCAAACACATGTTGCTGTGCGAGGGCTGCGGGAAGTGCAAGTGCACCCATTGCACCTCGCCCAGAACCCTTCCCTACTGGTGGGTTTGCAACCAGAGATGTCAGTGCAGCCCGCAGGACATGGTGAATTACGTCACTTGCATGTGTCTAGTCAGAGGGATTTTCTACCACTGTACCAACGAGGACGAGGATGGATATAGCGCCGACCACCCATGCTCCTGCTCCCACTCTAACTGCTGGGCACGTTGGTGCTGTATGGGGACCATGTCTGTGTTCTTGCCTTGCTTACTCTGCTACCTGCCCGCCACTGGATGCGTCAAACTGACACAAAAGTTTTATGACACGGTGAGACGGCCGGGCTGCCGCTGCAAGAATTCCAACAGTGTGTATTGCAAGGTGCCCGAAGCATCGAGTTGCAACGGGGACAAGCCTTCGTGATACATGGAGCAGGCGGTGTGCTAGACAGAATCGTCCTTCACATTCCCTACTTTACTGGTCCGGTCCTTTGCAAGATCCCTCCCCCCCCAAAAGAAAACACATGGTCTGTTCAATACCGAGTGTGGGCAAAAGGTTTCCTGTTGCTTTTTGAAATGGACATAATATATAATTAAATGAAGCTTTTCCGAAGCAGATAAATATTGGGTTTTCAAAAGTTCTTTAGCCATTCATGTCTTTACTCCTGATTCTTGGAGGATGTTCCACTGAGAAACTAAAGGGGTTCTTTGTTTCATTTGAGCTTGTTGTTGATGTGATGGGGTGGGGTGGAGGTGGAGGGGGAGGGGGAGGGGGTGGAGTGTGTGGGGTGGCAAGGAGTTGGGGGTGAATGGGCAAATTTCAAACCATTCATGTGACTACCTCTAAATCCTACCATGTAGTATATTGACTGAGACCAATTGATAATGTCACCATTATGCTCTTTATATATATATATATGTGTAAATTGAAGGTAGACACAAAATGCTGGAGTAACTCAGCGGTGAGGCAGCATCTCTGGAGAGAAGGAATGGGCGACATTTTGGGTCAAGACCCTTCTTCTGACTGATATATATATATATATATCTCGTACAGAATTCAGCCAGACACATTTTTATGTGTCCCAAGGTTATAGAAGCATATTTTGTCTTGGAATGCCATTAATTGCTAATATCCCCCTAAATATTCCAGATTACACAAACCCCTCATCAGACCGGATTAAAAAAAAAATCCATGTTGTGCCAAAATAATCTGATATAAGGGCATTTAAAGCAAAATTAGCAGAATTATATTCACTGCTAAATTCAGTGTACTATTTGATTGACAATGGTACTCGTGAATGATGTCATAATAAAATCTTGCTAGACACTTTAGATTCGAATCTTGAAGCAATATAGTAACATATTTTTGTGTTTTGTAGGTAAGGATTCTCACTCTCTAAATGGGTCATGTTAAGCTTTTAATGTGTTATATTTAACTTTATGCAGCAGAAGGTTATTCCATGAACACTAGAAAGGGCCTCTGATTAAATGTTTTGAAAAATATTGTTAAGTATGTTACTCATCTTAAACAGAATTTCAAGTTTCACCTTTAATCCTCAATCAATCCATTTCTGGCTTTTGGTCTGTTTCACAAGAGTTTCTTCGTACATCAGGCATGCCAGTGGTTAATGGGATTATTTGGTTGGTGTGAGAGATTTGTGCTTTACAAGTACAGGAGGCGTGGACAGATGACAATGATTCCTTTCAGAATAAAATCCACCAAGTAAATAACTGCTGACAATGCAAATAACATTTTATTTTATATAAAAGTAATAATTGATCATTATTACGATAGAATGGGCATAGGAGCAGAAGGCTCATGTGATGTATTTGTATTTTTTAAACAATTTTTAACTGCCCCAGTTTGCAGATTTAGGCCTTAGAGGTAGATTGTTACAGTATAGTGTATTACATCTCGTCTGTCCCATTCAACAAAGCAGAGTGTGAGCTGTGCAGGAAGGCAGGAATTGGCAATGTCAGCACCTGTCTAACTAAGACCTTGCAGTGAACAGACCAAGGAAACTATTTTGGCTGCAATGTAACAAAAAGAAGAGGACATTTAACAATTTGAATTGTAAAGTAAATGAATATAATTTCTGCTCAACCCATTCTCTGTGGAATCACCACCAATTCAATATTTTCATTTGGTGTTTAATTTTCACAAGATTTTTCACATTTTTTCTAAAAATAATGAAATAGGGAAACATATTTGAAGTAAATTAAAATATATATATACTTGTTAGTAAGTTATTTAAACTATTACATTTAATCAGTTGCAACACCTGCCATTTTAGAATCTACTGAATGATAAATATGGGTAAAAGCAATTTAGGGGAATTAATATTTTTGTAGCGGAAATAAACTTGACTGACATGTTTATTCCATCAAGAAAACCGAAAATAATTGGGACTAAACTGAACAGCGACTTGCAACTGATAATATTGCTGGAACGTGGAACTAAAATTGTGGAGTGCACACACGTAATTTGCAATAGTGCATAGACATATTTAACCTGATGATAATTTATTGAGAAGCTCAACAAAAATATAAAAGCTATAAATATAATTGATGCAGTTTAACCCTGAAGCATCTCCTTTCAATTCTGCCCTGAAAATTGCCAAAAGAAATCGGAAGCAAGCACAGTATTTGCTATTTGTGGTCTGATGGGCCACAGGGGACAGAACTCCAGTTTCCAGACCAGCGTGACTAATGGAAACAGGATGTTCTCGGCCAACCAGAATAGTGATCAGAGAGTGAATAGAATACTGCTCCAGCGACGCTGCCCTTATTGTTCTTCTCGCTCAGCAAGGAGAACGTCCGTTCGCGGTGCTAGTCAGTCCTGGGTCCTACCACGCGTTTGAAAGAAAGTCAGTGCAGCATCGCGGTGCTGAACATGAATGTTGAAAGAACAAAGCAGATAGTCTGAATGGAGGATGTGAAATGACAGCTTCAGTGGCGTGACGTTCCATAGACAAGTCACAGACAAGCCTTTGCCTCTTTGTTGCTGTTTCCATTTATCCAAAACTGTTGGCCTGTTGTAATTCAATTCACCAAGTATAAGCATGTATTGTGCACTGTTCGCTTTGACAGGAGTGTTGCTGGAGGTGGGAAGGGAAGAGGAAAGGGGGGGTGGGAACGGGGGACGGCAAGGTCGAAGGGCCTTTTTGCCTCATTATGTTATCCCCCATTTACACACTCTCAATTTTGTCCCAGTCATCCCCTTATACTCACAGTGGTAATTCAAGCCCCCAATTGAATCAGGCTTAAATGATGCAAATGCCTGCATTCAACGTAGGTTACACTTTCTGCTCAACTTAAAGTGTGCATTTACGTTGAATTAGATATTTTTGCTCATCCGCCTAGCTCAATTTGGGATTGCAGTTCCCTAACATGTGTCATTGTTGTAGGTGTGCCTGTGTGGCTGACGCAGCCTTAAAAATACTTTCCCATCTATTGAATGTAACATGCAACTGTGGAATCTGTGCAAGTTCTTATTTGTTCTGTAAATACGGTAGTACTAAAGGCAGGAAACGCTCTTTTAAAATGGTCCCACTGGCAGAGATGTTCCTCTGTTACAACTTGTGCAGTGTAGTGAGTGTTTTGTTGGTATAGTGATTTTAATGAGGCACTTTCTACAAATATATAAATAAATGTTAAAAATCCTGACAAAGGAATGAATTGACTGAGAGGGATACGTGTAAATCTAGGCAGAAGTCCAATGTGATTTGAGTTCCCTTCATTGGAACGCCATTGAATGCTAAAGGCAGGTCAGTGGGTCACTTGGTGGTGGCCGTTTTTTTTATCAGGAAACAAATGACAGGGATGGCAGGCCCTCACCAGCCCCTTTTATATGAACTACCATCTACAGTCTTCCCCAAACTTGACAGTTGTTATTAGTTAATAGGGGGACGGGTTTAATGAGCAGTAGAACGCTTACTGAGACAGAGCAAAAATTACTCCTGTGAGTGATAGTTAATGACCCATGTTAGAAAACCCTCACGTGTGAACGCTAGTTGAAGGAAGAGTTTGGGTTCATTTAGGATGTCACTCAGTTGATTGGAAGGGACTACACAGCACTCTGGGCTTACATATGACCACTTGGGTCAAGTGCATGAGGCAATCAGAGAATTGAGCCATACCTCAGGATATGTCAGCACCTTAAGGAAAGTACAAAAGGTTCAAGACTGAATAAATGATAAGTAGATTGCATTAATTCTGCTCTGTAATATCACGGTTCAATAGTTGTGAGGATTCTTCACCTGAATCTTTACAATGCTGTCAAAGTACCTCAATTGCGTAGGAGAGAGACACAGACAGAATTGAAGTTTATCCCTGCTGATTCCTGAATAAACCCCAAACAAACAAGTTGGCACCTACCAAAATCTCCGTTTGCATGGTACTCTTTAAGAAACAACTTGAGTAATTGTGAACTTCATTGAAATGCAAGCTATCAGTACCAGTCATTACAATTTCCTGTTCATGTTTAACTTGGCACCTTTGTGTTAACATGAAAAGCTGTGTAGAGTTCTGTTTCTGATTCTGTTGGAAAAGGGTTCTTGTAAGAATATTTATTTGAAGGTTCTATTTTATAGTATTTATTTTAGATTTTCTCCTGTTGTGAGATTTCCTTGATTGTGTAAAATAAAAGGGGAAATATGTGATGTATGTATGAATCAGAAAAAAATATATTGATGATAAAAAAAAAGTGATTTGGTCTTTTAAAGGATTTTTATTTTCTCCCAAAGGATCCATTCCTTGTGTAGTCTTACATTAAGCTTTCCTCAATGTTTCTGGAAGTTAACATGCTTCCCAATAAGGGCAGAGGTAATACAAGGCCATGTTCAGTCCTGGTCTTTGGAAAGTGGCTGTATCAACAACGAAATCCTTCACATTTCCACGGTAAAATTGGATGAGGATTGGTTGGCCTTTTACTGTGGTGTCGCATTGAGTTGATTTCTGCTGCTGCTGTAGTGTAGCCTATAGTTCTTGCCCTTGATCTTAATACACCGGCGTCTGCTACAATGTGAGCACATTATCTACGTGGGACCAGAATGGGTGTAAGAAAGATTTGCATTTGAATAAAAGGTTTTCCCCATCCATAAGTATCTTACAACTGATGAAGTGCAGGCACAATTGGAATGATATCCCAGTGGACAAATTTTTAATAACCCACCCTTCAGGCAGACTTACAAGGAATTGTTACCTGATTTGAGATGTGGCCCTATTATACATGTGAAACATATTTCAACCAGTAAAGTTAGGATGGGAAGGTCAGCCTTAATTGACCAAGTCTTGATGTGTCAATTTTGTACGCTCTTCATGAAGGATACAAACATCAAAAATAAACTAAGTAAATGTCACATTTTTTCAAATTTAATTCCCTTAACCTAAATCAATATCGTTACATATTTGAAGTATGGTGACAATCTTTCTACGATAAGCACAATTTTAAGGTGAAAGAAAGATTTCATAGGAATCCGAGGCGCAGCTTTTTCACACAGAGGGTATATGGAACGTGCTGTCAGAGGAGGTGATGGAGGCAGGTACTATGGCAACATATAAAACACAGTTGAACCGGTCGGTGCATGGATAGAAAATGTTTAGAGGGACATGAGCCAAAGGCAGGCAGGCAGGAGGGACTAGTGTAGATGGGCATCCTGGTCAGCATGGGCAAGTTGGTGCAAAGGGCCTGTTACTGTGTTGTATGACACTATGACTAATTTGTAAATAATGTCTACACCAGTGTAAGGGACTAGAATATTAAGTCAGATTTAACAAAAAAAGAAAACGGGCTTCATCAATTCTATCTGTCACTGGGTTGGACCAACACTGAGGTATAATAAAACATAATATGCAGGAGTAACTGAATGGGTCAAGCAGCATCTCTGGAGGGCATGAATAGATGATATTTTGGGTTGAGACCATTCTTCAGATAGTCTATGACACTTTGGATAGTCAGTGTGAAAAAGGAACTCGACCTAATACAGTTACTCAAGGTTCCAACATCTGCAGTAACTCATATTTCCATTTTACTGAGACCAATGCTGGCTGTATGCTTCCACACAATAGGATTCACACGTAGTTCCTTCCAGTAAAGGCTATGGTCTACCTAATCGAGGTGTGCTGTTTCAGACAATGTTGGTTACTGGATCTATCATTCCTATGTGCAAAAATATGCAATCCTCTCGATGGCGAAGAAACACCTCGGTATTAAACCTGTAGGTCAAACAGCAGTGGGATGGAAGCCAGTCAGAATAGTTCATAATCATTGACCAGCTGAAGATAGTGGGTACAATGGAACCTGGTTCTGAAAATCATAAAGTCTGGACTTATCTTGAACACTGTGTCGGAAGGAACTGCAGGTGCTTGTTTACACCGAAGATAGACACAAAATGCTGGAGTAACTCAGCAGGTTAGACAGCATCTCTGCAGAGAAGGAAGGGGTGACGTTTCAGGTTGAGACCCTTCTTTAAACACTATTAGGTTTGTCCCCTCTTTGACCTGAATATAAGGAAAGGACAAGTTAGAATGTTGCCCCCAAGATAATAGGACTGGCCGATTGTTTCACTGAGCCCGCCTGATCTCCCGGTTCCTAAACACTTTAATTCTCCTTCTCATTCCCACACAGACCTTTCTGTCCTAGGTCTCCTCCGTTGTCAGAGTGAGGCTAAATGCAAATTGGAGGAACAGGATCTCATATTTTGCTTGGGCAGCTTACAGCCCAGTGGTAGAAGTTTGATTTCTCACACTTCAGGTAGTCCCGGCATTCCCTCTTTCTCTCCCTCCCCCACCAAAGTCGCACTAGCTTCTCGTTTTTACCCTACATTCAACTAACAATGGCCTGTTTCCTTTATCGTCGTTACTTTTATGCATATCTTTCATTCATTGTTCTTTATCTCTCTACATTATCATCTATATCTCTCGTTTCCCTTATCCCTAACCCAGTCTGAAGAAAGGTCTCAACCCGAAACATCACCCATTCCTTCTCTCCAGAGGTGCTGCCTGTCCTGCTCGGTTACTCCAGCTTTTTGTGTCTATCCTCAGTTTAAACCAGCATCTGCAGTTCCTTCCTACATAATAGGACTCTTTATTGATTGAATTACTAAAGGCCTACCTAATCTCCAGCTGCATTGAGACATTATTCAGGTTCCCCAAAGGCTGCATATAGGCTGTTGCACGTCCAACTGCACTGACATCTCCAATGTGCCAAGGTCTTTGGCATTGCTGAATTAAAGTCTGCACAATGTACTTGCTTGCACATATAATTCCTATCTTTTTGACAAGAGAATTGGAGGAAGACTGCAAAAATAAAGTCGTGGGCATGCATCAGATCAATTATTGTTTATTGGATCTCTTGCAAACACGTGTCTGAAATCAAAGGATTAAGTGTAAACCCACAATGTGGTTTTCAAAGCGTGAAGACGATGAGCCCACGCATAAGCCAATTATCAGGCGAGAAATGCAAAGGTGCCTAGAACGTGAGAAATGGCTTGACAGTGAATATGAACAAAGGTGGAAAACGGATCTCACACACGTTTTCATCATTATATACAGTATAAATATAGCAAATGCACAGGGTAGCTGAGTTGTGAGTGACATGTTGATTTGGGTGCTGGGGCCATCATTTGCGGGGTTTCTCCGTTGCTTAATGCAGGAAATATGCAAAGCGGACACATTTGGAGCAGCAGCAGGAGGCTTAAATCTGTTTAAGATCACCATCTGATTCAGGGAATAAGAAATGATCCAAAATATGGCTTGTTCCAACTCCACTGCCCATCATTCCCAGATTTGTCCCATCAATGGTTGGCCACAATGCAGTACCATGTTCCATTCAGTTGGAACTTAGTCATAGAGTGATTAAGTGTGGAAACAGGCCCTTTGGCCCGACTTACCCACACCAGCCAATATGTAGCAGCTACACTAGTCCCACCTGCCCGCACTTGGTCCATATCCCTCCAAACCTGTCTTATCCATGTCTCGACCCGAAACATCACCCATTCCTTCTCACCAGAGATGCTGCCTGCCCCGCTGAGTTGCTCCAGCTTTTTGTGTCTGTCTTTGTTTTAAACCAGCATCTGCAGTTCCTTCTTACACACTATCCATGTACCTGTCTAACTGTTTCTTAAACGTTGGGATAGCCCTTGCCTCAACTAGCTCCTCTGGCAGCTTGTTCGATACATCCGTCTCCCTGTAATAGATTCCTATTAAATCTTTTTCCTTTCATCTTAAACCTATGTCCTCTGGTCCTCGATTCATCTATTCTGGGCAAGAGACATTGTGCATCAACCCAATCTATTCCTCTCATGATTTTATACATCTCTATAAGATCACCCCTCATCCTCCTGCGCTCCAGAGTCCCAGCCTACTCAACCTCTCCCTATAGCTCAGAACCTCTAGTTGTGGCAGCATCCTTGTCAATCATCTCTGTACCCTTTCCAGCTTGACAACATTGAAAACTTGCTGCACTAACTGACCTTTGTAGAAATATTTGTGCAGGAAACCATCTTTGGCTACAAGTCCATCAGGCAGTGGTCAGTGGGGGATGTAGTGGAGGCTCTGTCGGCTCCCGTGGGATTATTCCTTGACAAGACTGTCTAGGTCATTTTGCAAAATGTAAACCCTCACATGCAAACAACAAGACCTTGTGTGGCTGATATTGAGTGGGGGCCTACCCATCAGATCCTTCATGTACACTCAGTGTCTTAATCCCATTGTATAAGCAAGTAAGTTTATTGGCCAAGTATTCACATACAAAGAATTTGCCTTGGTGCTCTGCCCACAAGTAACAACATGACATACAGTCACAGTTATGAATGACTCAGAAAACACTAAACAGTAATAATAATAAAACATTGCTGTATGCTGGATGGGATGATCACCCACCTCATGGACTGTGGGTTCATACAAGATACAAGATGGATTTATTCATCACATGTGCCAGATGGCACAGTGAAATGAAATTCCCATACAGCCATACAAAAGGGACACAACACATTATAGGGTTTGACATAAAACATCCCCACACTGCAGAATCAAAGTTTCCCACTGTGTGGGAAGGCACCAAAGTCTCTTCCTCCATTGTTCCCCGTGGTCAGGGCCTCCCCAAGCCCTCCGCAGTTGCCGCTACGGGCGGCCCGATGTTCAGGACCGCTCGCCGGGGTGATACAAGTCCGACGTCGGGGCTGAGGGACGTCCTCAGCGGCGTGGACACCAGAGTCGGCCCCCTCCTACCGGAGTCGGCGGCTTCCAAAGTCCGCAGGCCGCGCCGGGTGGAGACTGCTGCTGTAGACCCTCTGCAAGGCGCCCCAGGACTCCACGATGATGGTCAGCGCCGCCCGCGTTGGAAGCTCTCCGCACCAGAGCTCCACGATGTTGGAGCAACGGCCCAACGCTCCGGAGCTCCAAACGGCGACCCAGGTAGGCATCGCCCGCTCCGCGGTGACTCCAGTGCTGCGCCGCCACTGTAGCAGCCCTGGTCTGGTTCCCGGTCCCCGGCAGGAAAGGCCGCTCCGATCCAGCTGGTAGGCCGCGAGGTGGGGGGGCGAGGACGCGACTCGGAGAAATAGTCACGTCCCCGCCAGGAAGAGACTGGGAAACGGTTTCCCCCTTACCCTGCCCCCCTCCCCCACATAGAAAAGTTAAAGTTTCCCCCAACACAACACTTTAGACTAACTAAAAATAAAAATAAAAGATAGAAATAACAGACAGGCTGTAGGTAGAGGCTGCTGCAGTGCAGCGCCCCTAGTGTTCAGGAAGTTCTGGAAAAGGAAGCTTTAATTTAATGAGATTTAATTAGGGGCAGCACAGTGGCACAGCAGGAGATGCAGCCTGACAGCACCAGAGACCCGGGTTTGATCCTAATTAGGGGTGCATTGTGTACAAAGTTTGTGCGTTCTCCCCATGACCGCATGGGTTTTCTCCAGGTGTTCTGGTTTTCTTCCACATTCCAAAGACATGCAGGAGTGCGGTGTTAATTGATTTCTTTAAATTGCCCCTGGAGTGTGGTATAGAACTTGGGTGATGGTTGGTCAGTGTGCTGCCAACAGGTTGGGCCTGTTTCCATGCTGCATCTCTAAACTAAACTCAGCAGTGACCCTTGTCCAGGTTCATCCCAAGTGTATCTTTGTGCTCTATTGGCTGCTCCCAGGTACACACACTGAGATAAGCACCGCCTGCTCCTGGAAGACCATAACTTGATGAATGACACACTTTTTCTTGGCCCCAAACCTGTTGGGCTTCTAGTGTAAGGAGATGTTTACATGTGAATGCTGCTGATTGGTGCATTCCTGTGTGTGCAGGATTACATGCTGTGGGATGCACTGAAGTTTGGTGCAGCCACTCTGCAAAGGATCTGTGAGGAAGGACCACAGTCTAGGGTTCCATTGCCTCTGCACACTGAGTAGCTGGGCCCTGTGTAGCGGCCTCTCAAACGCATGACTGATGCATTGTCCAAGAGGGAAAGATGAATGATGTTAATGCAAAATAAGGCATTGAATCGGTGTTACAATGAATGTAGAGAAAGACATGATGTAATAGTGGTCGTGTACTTTTGCACAGTGGTGCATCTGGTAGAGCTGCTGCCTCACAGCACCAGAGACCAAGGTTTGATCCTGACCTCGGTTGCTGTCTATGTGGAGTTTGCACTTGCTCCCTGTGACCATGTGGGATTCCTCCGGGTGCTCCAGTTTCCTTCCACATCCCAAAGACGGGTTGTCGGTTAAATGGCCTCTATAAATTGCTTCTGGTATGCAGCGAATGGATGAGAAAGTGAAATAACATAGAATTAGTGTGAACGGGTGATCGATGGTCAGCATGGACTCAGTGGGCTGAAGGGCCTGTTTGCACGTTGTATCTATCAATCAATCAATCAATCAATATGAATAAAGTATATTTATGGGAAAAGAAACCATGCTGACACTGGGGGAAATTCAGCAGTAACTATTTGGAGATTACAGGTGAAGAAACTAACATGCATTGAGCATTTGGCAGATGCTGGTTTACAAATAGGACATTCTGTGTTGGCATTCTGCAAATTCATGCATCAAAAGGTGAAACTTGCCTATTATTCATGCCCTGACCACATTTTGCACTCTTCCCTTCTAATCCCTTATCTCCCAGCCCTTTGCCTTCTTCCCATCTCTGGTCTTTGTCCATCCATTGGATAAACCAAACCCTCCTCACCTGTATCCACCTATCACATTCCAGGCTTTGTCCTGCCCCCACCTCTCTTCCAGCTTTCTGCCCCCCACCCCACATTTCAATCAGTCTGAAGAAGGGATCTGACCCGAAACGTCATCTATCCATGCCCTCCAGAAACGCTGCCTGACCTGCTGAGTAAATCCAGACGTTGTGGCTTTCTGCAGTTCTTTGTGTCGAATTTCCCACCTGTTTCAGATCCTGTAAAAGAGATGAGAAATTCAGCACATGGCGTGCCTTGAAAGCCTCAGCCAGTTTTCATCTGGAGTTGCAATGTGTATCTAGCGCTCAGTCATCAATTCTCAACTGATGGTTTGGGTTAAAATTGCACCCCCTTTCCTCCACCCATCTCGACAACCAGCCTGAAGAAAGGGCTCCGACCTAAAACGCCACCTATCCATTCTCTCCTCAAATGCTGCCTTACCACAAACACGTTGTGTTTGGCCAGTACTTTGTGTTTTGACCATTGGCAGTCCTTAGGTTTGGGGTACAGAATGTTCACTTGAGCTTTGCAGATGTTTTGTTGTGGAACACGTGTGTGCGTGCGGTGTGCATCTGTGCATATTTTGAAAGCTGCAAAGGAAGTTCAGATCTCAAAGGATTATTTATGTTAATTTCCTCTGAAACAGGAATAAACTGCAAGCGGCAACACTATCCCAGATTACGCAAAACATCTCCGGGTACAAGTGGATACAGGATGTGTAGGATATCCCAGCGATGACTCGCCGATATTTCTGTCATCACGAAAGAACAATGGGATTCCAGAACCATTGATGCAATCATCTATTTATTCCTCTCAAGCCTATTTTTAAACTCGTGTATCAAAATGTCTATTGGTGCTCAGACCAAGAGGGTGGAAATTAATGCTTTGCACAGGAGCTGAAATTTGACCATCTTTGGGGGGGCATGCTAACCCCGCACACATTAAACACATACACATCTAGATACATCTTTTGCATGCAGAGTGATCACTGGAGGTCCCACGTCTCACTGTTACAGAAACACATCGGTTATCTGTTGATTTAATTTAAAAATTGTTGTCGGCTGTATGACTCTACCATTTGCACCTTTTTGGCTTCTCCACTTTTCAACCCTGACTTTGCTTACTATCACTTACCTTCTCTTCAGATCGGTCAGTCACCCCCTCCTCACCTGGATCCAGCTATTAATAGGCAGAGTTATAGAGTCATATAGCGTGGCGACAGTTACTTCAGCGCAACTTGCCCATAACGACCAACATGACCCATCTACACTAGTCCCACCTGTCCACACTTGATCGTTAACCCCCAAACTTGTCCTAGCGATGTACCTGCCCAATTGTCTCTTAAATGTTATGATAATACCTGCCTCAACCACCTCCTCCAACAATTCGTTCCATACACCTTTGTGTAAAAAAATGACCCCTCAGGTTCCAATTAAATCCTTCCCCCCTCACATTAAACCTATGTTCTCTGGTTCTCGATCCCCTTACTATGGGCAAAAACCTATGTGGATTTGCCTGATCTATTCCTCTCATAATTTCACCCTGTTTTGAGAGGTGGGGGACGATTCCCCCCCATTTTTTGTAATCCGGATTTTAAAACCTGGTGAAATCTCCGCTTTCCGCGAGACAGTGGGGGTGGGACTGATGATCGAGGGCGCCGATTGGACGAGAGAGACGTCGGTCAGCACGTAATGGGGGGGGAGACCATGATGATTCAGCGTGATGATTGGAGGAGGTAGGTGTTTGTCAGAGGCAGAAGTAGCGGGGTGGGACTGAGAATAGAGTGCGGTGATTACATAGAGAGACATCCGTGGAGCAAAGATCATAGAGCGGAGCTTGAATACAATGCCCAGGTCATAGGGTCACAAGCGAAGAACACTCTTGGCAGCCCTGGACACAGACCTGTGCCTGATCCGCAGCCGGGATCGATCCCGGGTCTCTGGCGCTGCAACCGCTGCCGAACCGCCACTGGACCATCCCCCCTCCCCCCCAACCCACCACACGCCCGGGGGTGGCCAGAGACGTCGGGAGTTAGATGGGAGCGGTGCGCCCAGGCCCACAGCCAGCGCAGAGAAGCAGCGCTAAATCCAGCTCAACTCTGCCTGTCCCGCAAGGTTAACCTACAGCCCTGCCTGGACTTACGGGAATGACGGCCCAGGCTTATGTCCAATGCGGAGAAGCAGCGCTAAGTCCAGCCCAAATCTGCCTGTTAACCCATCAGCCCTACCTGGACTTATGGGAACGACGGCCCAGGTTTACAGCCAGCGTGGAGAAGCAGCGCTAGCTCCACGACTCCGGACTGGCGTCCCGTCAGTCCAGCCAGAGCTGTAGGTTAACCCGGCGAGACAGGCAGAGTTGAGCTGGATTTAGCGCTGGTCCCCCCTCCCCCACCCCCATGTTTTGATAGTGATTTCCATGCCTGCATAATTTTGTACACCTCTATAAAATCACTCCTCATCCTTCTGCTCTCCAAGGAGTAAAGTCCTAGACTGCTCAACCTCTCCCTATAGCTCATGCTGGCACCATCCGTGCAATGCTTCTCTGCACCCTTTCCTGCTTGATAACTTTCTTTTAATATAATATGATGATCAAAACAAACTTACATGGTAGCACTTGCCCTATCCCCACCTCTTTCTACCAGTCATCTGCCCTCTATTCTATCATATGAAGAAGGATCCTGACCCGAACCGTCAACTTCCTATTTCCCTCCACAGATGCTGCTGATCCACTGATCCACGTTGTTAGTTGCTCAAGGTTCCCACTCTTGCTACTCCCACCGTACTGCACAGTGTAGCACAGCAGAATGGTGGCGCAGCAGTAGAATTGCTGCTTTACAGCGCCAGAGACCCGGGTTTGATCTTGACTGCGCTGTCTGTGCTCAGTCTATGCTCTGTCGGTGCTGTCTGAATGGAGTTTGTACATTCTCCCGAAGATAGACACAAATGCTGGAGTAACTCTATGAGCCAAGCAGCACCTTTGGAGGAATGGAATGGGCAACGTTTGGGTCAAGATTCTTCCTCAGCCTGCACATTTGTACATTCTCCCTGTGACCGCGCAGTTTTTCTTCAGGTGCTCCCGTTTCCTCCCACACTCCAAAGACATACAGGTCTTATAGAAACTTACAAAATCTTAAGGGGTTGGACAGGCTAGATGCAGGAAGATTGTTCCCGATGTTAGGGAAGTCCAGGACAAGGGGTCACAGCTTAAGGACAAGGGGGAAATCCTTTAAAACCAAGATGAGAAGAACTTTTTTCACACAGAGAGTGGTGAATCTCTGGAACTCTCTGCCACAGAGGGTAGTTGAGGCCAGTTCATTGGCTATATTTAAGAGGGAGTTCGATGTGGCCCTTGTGGCTAAGGGGATCAGGGGGTATAGAGAGAAGGCAGGTACGGGATACTGAGTTGGATGATAGGCCATGATCATATTGAATGGCGGTGCAGGCTCGAAGGGACAAATGGCCTACTCCTGCACCTATTTTCTATGTTTCTATGTTTCTATGTAGGCTAATTGGCTTTGGTAAAAAATTGTAAATTGGCCCTAGTGTGTAGGATAGTGCTCGTGTACTAAGAGGTGATCACTGGTCGGCGCAGACTTGGTGGGCAGAAGGACTTTCTCTATAAAGTCTGAAGTCTCAGGTGAAAGACAAAGATCTATCTGATAATGCATATAAAGTGTTTTGGCCTTGCATTTGACTTTGCTTTTGGAATTGAGTAATGTGCAGCTACCTCCGAGTCTAGAATAAGGCATATCAGTTTGGTCAGTAGCCGGAATGCTCCTTGATGCCTTGTTGCCCAAGGAGCAAATCAAAATTAGCAACAAGGGTTTTAGTCAGAATTGAACAGAACATATGCTTTGCGAAATCCAGTTCTCGCAGCTATTTCTTGCTCTCACGTGGAGTGAACTGAACTAACCAACCATGTACAGACTAACCAAAGGGCCTCAGATTAAAGCTGGAGCTGTTTATAGCATAATAATCGATTCATTCAACAAAATAAATCAGTGTAAAGTCATTCAGTAACATCATAAGCTAAAAAGGTGATATGAAAGAATGAGGCCATTTGGCCTATCAAGTCTACTCCGCTATTAAATCATGGCTGATCTTTCTCTCCCTCCTAACCCCATTCTCCTGCCTTCTCACCATAAACCCTGACACATTTAGGGATTGCTTCAGTGCCACTTTGTTGAGCCCAAATCAGTAGGCACCAATTGCCAGACCCTTCATTCTTTGAATCCTGAAGCCATTCAGCCTCAAGGATGGATATTAGTGAAACATGTCTTCATAAAAGATGCTCTGTTTTCTTGTTACTGTGCAGCATCTAAAGGATAAAGTAGCATCGCAGTCTGAGGTTGGTGAGTGGTGAGATCAGGGAAACTAAAAGATCAAGCGGGGCTGGGAGGGGTGGGTTATATCATTAAATGTTTAATGAGGCTGAGAGATGTTGGGTTGGAAGTCCTCAAAGCCTAGCTGTGAGATTGGAGCCATGTAGAGTTAGAGAGAGATAGAGCCCAGAGCCCAGTGGCTGTAGCCCAGACCAGCACACAAACCAACCTCCCTTCCAGTAACTTCATGTATACCTCATGCTGCCTCGGCAAGGCCAACAGCACAATCAAGGGCAAGTCGCACCCTGGCCACTCCCTTTTCTCCCCACTCCCATCTGCAAATGGTGTAGATATGAAAACGAACACCTCCAGATTCAGGGACAGCTTCTTCTCAGCTATTATCAGGCATCTGATCAATCCTACCACCAACTAGAGAACAGTCCTGAGTTACTATCTCAATGGAGATCATTGGATTATCTTTGACTGGACTTTACTGGACTTTATCTTGCATGAAATGTTATTCACTTTGTTCCCTTTACCATGTATCTGTACGCTGCAGATGGCTCGATTGTAATTATGTATTGTCTTTCCGCTGACTGGTTAGCATGCAACAAAAAACTTTTCACTGTACCTCGGTACACATGACAATAAACTAAACTCAAGAAACAAGAAACAGAAACAATAACCTGGCCCTCAACACCAGCAAAACCAAGGAACTGATTGTGGACTTTCGAAGGAGTAGGAGGGGGACCCACAGCCCCATTTATGGTTGAAAGGGTCAAGAGCTTCAAATTCCTGGGCGTGCACATCTCTGAAGATCTTTCCTGGTTCGAGAACACTGATGCAATTATCAAGAAAGCTCATCAGCGCCTCTACTTCCTGAGAAGATTACCGATAGTCGGTTTGTCAAGGAGGACTCTCTCTAACTTCTACAGGTGCACAGTAGAGAGCATGCTGACTGGTTGCATCGTGGCTTGGTTCGGCAATTTGTGCGCCCTGGAGCGGAAAAGACTACAAAAAGTAGTAAACACCGCCCAGTCCATCATCGGCTCTGACCTTCCTTCCATCGAGGGGATTTATCGCAGTCGCTGCCTCAAAAAGGCTGGCAGTGTCATCAAAGACCCACACCATCCTGGTCACACACTCATCTCCCTGCTACCTTCAGGTAGAAGGTACAGGAGCCTGAAGACTGCAACATCCAGGTTCAGGAATAGCTACTTCCCCACAGCCATCAGGCTATTAAACCTGGCTCAGACAAAACTCTGATTATTAATAACCCATTATCTGTTATTTGCACTTTATCAGTTCATTTATTCATGTGTGTATATATTTATATTATGGTATATGGACACACTGATCTGTTTTGTAGTAAATGCCTACTATGTTCTGTGTGCTGAAGCAAAGCAAGAATTTCATTGTCCTATACAGGGACACATGACAATAAACTCACTTGAACTTGAGGTCCTTCTGTCAACCGAGTGTGATATACGACCATTAATCACCCATTTGTAGTAATTTAATATTAATTCCATCAGTTTACCGCATAATATTATTCAGTTAAATACCGAGATAGCCCACAGCATTTTAAAGGATTGCAAATGTTTCTGATGGGGACACCACTCTCTGATTCTGTGCTGTGTGGTTTGCCAGTCAACAAGTATTTCTTTCAATGGATGGAAAATTATAAGACGATCAAAGCAAAACATTTTAAAATTCCCATCCTTTAATATCTACATAAAATGTATAAAGTGATACATGTGCATATACTTGTCTGAATGTGACAATAAAATAATGGAATACTAAAGAAAAACCATGGGTGTGAATAATATGATCTCAAAAACATGACTATTTTACAGCTGACACCTAAACTGTCGTGGTTGGTTGATCCGACTGAAAATATCGGTGGGTAATATTCTATGGTTCAAAACCCTCATTGCAATTCCTTCTGCAAGAGGCATTAGCCTAGAATATTTGTTTCCGTCATAAACAATGCACTTTCCACACGACCCACCTCTGTCACCCAGTTCATTCCCCCTCTCCCATTCATCATACACTCTCACTATCTGATTTTTCTCCCCCCAACCCCCTCCCCCCATCAACCACATTCCCTTCTACTCTTCAGAAGCCACCTTCAGTAGAGAATTCTAAAGATTCTTACCACAACACCTGCTGGCCCACAACCTACATGTTAGAGCAGTGGTTCCCAACCTTTTTTAGCTCATGGCCCCCTTGGGATCTTTTAATATTTCTGTGGTCCCCCCCTGATTATTAGCGGAAAAAAGTACTTCAATATTATAATACCTTCCATAAAAATATCAGTGTCCATTAATTGCACATATATTCTCTTTTATTCTATTCCACAAACATCAAAAATATTTCAACTACATAACCATATAACCACATAACAATTACAGCACGGAAACAGGCCATCTCGACCCTTCTAGTCCGTGCCGAATACATAATCTCCCCTAGTCCCATATACCTGCGCTCAGACCATAACCCTCCATTCCCTTCCCATCCATACATAGATTTAAATTTATTAGAACTGAAATTTAGGAGGCAACATGGTGGTGGCTCTGTGGCCCCCTTCATTGAACCTGTGGCCCCCTGAATCCCCAACATTTTCTGTGCCCCCCTGAAATTTGCCATTGCCCCTTTGGGAATCACTGTGTTAGAGAACAGACCCAAGTCATCTCTCTTTCTATGACAAATTGCTCTTTTGGAAAGTAATCTTATGAGCCCCTAAAAGTGGCAGCACAAATAGATAGAGTGGTAAAGAAGGCATATGTTATGTTCACCTCTGTTGGTCGGGACATTAAGTTTAAGAGTGATGAAGTCAAGATGCAGCTCTATATTAACTATGCTGCATTAGGAGTGTAGCATGCAGTTCTGATGGTCCCATTACATGGAGGATGTGGTGGCTTTTGAGAGGAAGCAGAAGAGGGTTACTAGAATGCTGCCTGGATTAGGGAGTATTTGCTGTAAGGAGAGAGTGGACAAACTTGGATTGTTTTCTCTGGAATGCCAGAGGTGGAGAGGAGACCTGACCGAAGTGGATAAAAGTATGAGGTGCAGTGAGAGGCTGGATCTTTATCACAGGGTGTAAATGTTAAAGACTCGAGCATATAGCCTTAAGGTGAGAGGGAGACATGGATATTTAAACTGTACTTTAGACTTTAGACTTTAGAGATACAGCATGGAAACAGGCCCTTCGGCCCACCAAGTCCGTGCTGACCAGTAATCATCTCGTACACTAGCACAATCCTACACACTAGGGACAATTTACAGAAGCTGATTAACCTACAAACCTGCATGTCTTTGGAGTGTGGGAGGAAACATAGAAACGTAGAAACATAGAAAATAGGTGCAGGATTAGGCCATTCAGCCCTTCGAGCCTGCACCGCCATTCAATATGATCATGGCTGATCATCCAACTCAGTATCCTGTACCTGCCTTCTCTCCATACCTCCTGATCCCTTTAGCCACAAGGCCACATTTAACTCCCTCTTAAATATAGCCAATGAACTGGGCCTCAACTAGCTTCTGTGGCAGAGAATTCCAGAGGTTCACCACTCTCTGTGTGAAAAATGTTTTTCTCATCTCGGTTCTAAAAGATTTCCCCCTTATCCGTAAACTGTGACCCCTTGTTCTGGACTTCCCCAACATCGGGAACAATCTTCCTGCTGACACTGAAGCACTCAGAGAAAACCCACATGGTCACGGGAAGAACTTGCCGAATCTGTGTAGACAGCACTCGTCGTCAGGATTGAACCCGGGTTCCTGGTGCCATAAGGCAGCAAATGTACCGCTGTGCCACTATGACACCCCTGTTTTTCCCTGAATATGTAGGCAATGGAGGGATATGGATCATGTTGAGGCAGATGAGATTAGTTTATTTTGAGGTCACAAACATTGTGGGCTGAAGGGCCAGATCCTGTGCTACATATGTTCCACGTTCTATGAGACTTCACTTCACTCCATCTATCTGGAGTCCATCCGTCCACAGTTGGGACACCAAACATGTGCATAACATTCCAGATGCGGTCCCAGGAGGGCAGATTGACATCTTTTGATGTATAACTGACGTGGAAATTGCGTTGGTTGATCGTACAGATGTGACTCAGACCGGGAAATGGCGCGTTGAATTTCCAGACTGCTGTGAAATGACAGAGGAATAGTCTTGATCTTGTTTTACTTTGGGAACAGACCATTTTCAATTGTTAGTGCCACATGCTCACATTTCTGTCCCCTCTGAATTTCACCCCATTGAACTGATGGAACGTGGGTGGCAAAAGGCATCAGAATAACTCCAGATGTAACTAAATTACAAGTGACAATCGTTCAAATGGAAACTTAAAAATAGGATTCTGGTTACTATCCCATTCTCAGTGAGTTAATCTGTGTGGTAACAAACACTTTCTATCTTCAGACATCCGCTGTGCTGTGAGATTAACAAGGATACTATAAAAAGAATTTCAAAAAGAATTGGAGGAACTGCCTGAAGCAGCCAGTGGCTGCCACTCCTGTGGGAAATGTCATTTTTAAACCTAAATGTTTTTGACCCTGTGGTTAGTGGCAATAAATAGGAACACTTCCCGTTTTCCAGAAGATGGTGCATTTCTTCTACATTTTTTCGGCTGGTGTTTATTTTCAAACAGATTACATCAGGCCATTGGCCTTATGCTTTTGTTTCTCTTTCCATTTTTGGATTTTTTTTTCTTTATTGGTTTAGTTTAGAGATGCAGCGTGGAAACAGGCCCACCGAATCCACGCCGACCAACATCATCCCTTACACTAGTTCTATCCTGCACACTAGGGACAATTCACAGAAGCTAATTAACCTACAAACCTGTGCGTCTTTGGAATGTAGTAGGAAACCAGAGCACTCAGAGAAATCCCACGCGGTCACAGGGAGAACTCTACAAACCCTCAATCAACCAATCAACCAATCAATCAATTTTTATTTCTATAGCACATTTAAATCAACTCGTGTTGAAACCAAAGTGCTTTACATAGACACAACACAGAATTTAAAATGAACTTCCCCCCCACAGCAGAATCAACATTTTCCACTGTGAGGGAAGGCAGTAAAAAGTCCAGTCCACTTCCTCAGTGTTCACCTGTGGTCGGGGCCTATTTGAGGCCTCCGCAGTCGCCACAGCGGAAGCCCGATCTTTCAGGTCCTCTCACCGGGATGATGGAGCTCCGGCTTCGGAGAGAACACTCTCAGCAGCATAGAGTTCTGAAACGGCCGCTTGCTACCGGAGACCGCGGCTCTCGAAGTCCACAGGCTGCGCTGGTCGGAGATTCACACTGGCGACCTCGGCGAAAGATCCCAGGCCTCCGCCGAAGTCAGCGCTGCCAGCAGCTGGAATGTCCGCAACCGCAGCTCCGCGATGTTGGAGTCGGCGGTCTCAGCACTCCGGAGCTTACCACGGCGATCCCCGGTGAGGCGTCACCCGCTCCGCAATGCGATGGTACTTCAGCGCTGCGCTGCCGCCGAAGCTGAAGTTCTGGCCGGTCCCGGCAGGAAATGCCGCTCCAGTCCAGGTGGTAGGCCGCGAGGAGTGGGGGGAAGATGCGGCTTGGAGGAAAGACGCATCTCCGACCAGGAAGGGACTGAGAAAAACAGTTTCCCCCTCCAACCCCCCATATAAATAGACTAGACCTCCAAAACAAAACTTTTTAACATACATTAAAATTTAAAAAAAAACAAGGGTGAAAGGACGAACTGCAGGCAGGGCAGCCATACACAACGGCGTCCCCACTCCTGCAGTCCGCCATCTTTTTGTTGTACAGAGAACGCCCGTAGTCAGGATTGAACCTGGGTCTCTGACGCTCTAAGGCATGTTGTGCCACCATGCTACCCTTCTCTATTAAAAGTAGTAAATTTCATCCCTTTTCATTCTGGGTCAATCAACCTGGTTAGAAGATTACAAAGGAGATCATGTTCTTTGATGGATTGGAGATTTATCGTACTCTGGTTTTATGGTTTCAATTTAAAGTTGGCTGGTCACTCCATTGCAGAAAGGATGTGAAGTCTGAAGAAGGGTCTCGACCCGAAACATCACCTATTCCTTCGCTCCATAGATGGTGCCTCACCGGCTGAGTTTCTCCAGCATTTTTGTCTTCCTTCGATTTTTCCAGCATCTGCAGTTCTTTCTTATACAGGAAGGATGTGGAGGCTTTGTAGACGGCACAGAAGCAGTTTACCAGAAAGTTGCCTGGATTAGAGTGTATTAGGTATAAGGAAAGGTTGGACAAATTTGGATTGAATTGTAATAAAATGACGAGAAGCATTGATAGGGTAGATAGTCAGAACATTTGTTCCTAGGGTGGAAATGACAAAGACTAAGGGATAGACACAAAGTGCTGGAAGAAGCCTCTTGACACAAAACATCACCTGTCCTTTTCCTCCCAGAGATTCTACCTGACCCGCTGAGTTATTCCAGCACTTTGTGTCTATCTTTGATATAAACCAGCATCTGCAGTTCCTTGTTTTTACAAAGACTCAAGAACATAGGTTTAAGGTGAGAGGGGCAAAATGTAAAGGAGATGTGCAGGACAAGCTTTTTAGACAGAAAATGGTGGGTCCCTGGAACAGCGACCAGGAGTGGTGGTGGAGGCACATATGATAGTGGCATTAACACCTCTTCTGCTCCCTTTCCAGAGCCCCCATTTCCTTCCTCTCATGGCACATGCCTGAACTGCACACAATTTTCCAAGTGCGGTATAACCAAAGTCCTAAAGGACTGCATCATGACCGCCTGAGTCTTATACTCAATGCCCTGGCCCATGAAGGCAAGCATACCATGTCTTTGTTTCCACTTTATCTACTTGTGTTGCCACCTTCAGGGAACTATAGACTTAAACTCCAAGATCCCTCTGCACATCAGTGCTGTTAAGGGTTTGCCTTTAACTGTATACTTTCCCCTTACAATCAATCTCCCAAAGTGCAACGCCTCATAGTTGCTTGGACTAACCTCCACCTGCCATTTACCCGTCTATTTCTGTAGCTGATCTATGTCCCGCCTATACTTTGACCGCCGTCCACTGTCCGCAACTCCATTAATTTTTGTGTTGTCTGCAAACTTACTTACCAAACCATCTACATTTACATCAAAGTCATTGATATATAAATCACAAACAACAGGCATCTCACCACGGATCTTCACCAAACACCAATGGTCACAGATAATCAGCCAGACTAACATCCTTCCACCAATAGTCTTTGTCTTTTATGGATTAGACACTTCCACATCCAAACTATCCATTCAGCTTGGATCCCATGCATCTTAATCTTTTGGATCAGCTCATCATGAGGAACTGCATCAAATACCTAATTAAAACCAGACAATACTCACTGCTCTACCCTTATCATTCTCCTTTGTCACCTCATCAAAAACACAATCAAGTTAGTAAGACATGATCTATCGCATACAAGGCCATCCTGATTGTCCCTAATTAACTCTTTCCACTGCCGCACGCAAGCAATTCCTATCGCTGGGGATCTTCTGTAACAGCTTCCTGAACACTGGCGTGAGGCTCACCGGCTATCATTTTCCTGGATTTCCCTTCCTAAACAAAGGAACAACTGTGGTTACCATCCAGTTCTCTGGGGTCTTGCCAGTGGTGAAGGAAGATACAGTACAAAGATCTTTATCAAGGCCCCTGCAAGCTCTTCTCTTGGCTCTCTCAATAATCCGGGATAGATCCCATCAGGCCTCGGCAATTTATAGCTTAACGCTCTTCAAGGTTTGGAATGTCAGGGTTTGGAAGATCCTGTTGGAAAGCATATGTCTTGTTGCAGCAGTGCAGATCCTAAATGGTGTACATGTTTGAAGCTACACACATTTTGATGTGGTGGATTGGTGGTGGAAGAGTGAATGTTTGAGACAATGCTTATACATAAACCAAACAAGGTGCTTTGTCCTTGATGATATTCAACTGCATATGGAGTTGCATTCATTCAAGCAAGTTGTGTGCAGTCCAATATGATGCTGATGTGCCTTGTGTAAAGACTCTTCATTCAGGAGGTGAACCACTTGACTATGGACTTTTATACATCGGCAAGACCAAACGTAGACTAGGCATTCATTTCGCTGAACACCTTCGCTCAGTCTGCCTGGGCCTACCTGATCTCCTGGTTGCCAAACACTTTAATTCCCCCTTCCCATTCCCACACTGACCTTTCAGCCCTGGGCCTCCTCCATCGTCAGAGTGAGGCTAAACACAAATTTGTGGAACAGCATCTCATATTTCGCTTGGATAGCTTACAAGCCAGTGGTATGAAAATTGGTTTCTCTAACTTCAAGTAGCGCAAGCATCCCCTCTCCCTCTCCGCCCTCCCCCACCCTTCATTGTACCAGTTTCAAAGCTGTCTTGTTGAGCCTCGTTGTCTGTGACTCATTTTCACCTAGGCCACAGTGAACAATGTCCTGTGTCTTTTTATCATCGTTACTTGTTTCATATATTTTGTTTATTTGTCCTATATCTCTCTATATCACCATCTATATCTCTCGTTTCTCTTTCCCCCGAATCTCAGTCTGTAGAAGGGTCTCGACCCAAAACGTCACCTATTCCTTCTCTTCAGAAATGCTGTCTGACTCGCTGAGGTCATCCAGCTTTTTGTGTCCATCTTCGACTATTTAGGGTCTTCGACTATTAAGCCCAACACAGCCTCAAGCCAGACCCTACTGGTGTTTTAATCTCTGTCCCACCTTAGCCTTGTCCATTGAAGCAGTTTCTAGTTAATCACAACGCTCCCCATTCCCGGAACTACCTGACACTCCAAGCCTGCAGCTGCCTCATAATGAGCTTCCTCAGCTTGAACATGAAACAGGTGTATTATGTATAAGATGATATATGTCTGGTAGTCAGCTATAAGGTTGTAGTTCATATCCTAAACCACAGGCACAGAACTTCAGGAGTTTACCAATGTCAGTGGGACCACAAGACTGAATAACTTCTTTGAAATCCACTGCTCGATATTTGTTATTCTTCAGAGTGCAGAAGCTTTAGTTTATTTTATTTAATCTTTTTATTTCAGTGTTTTTAAAATTGTTTGCCATGCATGATGAATATGGTACCAATGTGGGTCAGTGAAAGGGTAATAAAGGGTTGGCTACATAGAGGATGAGGTACAGCTCTGTGGATTCACATGGCCAGTTCTACACTAATTGTTTTTTTTCACTGGCAGAATAAAATGAAAATATACTTTACTTTATGTAAAATAAATAGCTGCTTGAAGACTGTATAGTGTTAGGAATTTGTTTGCGTTAAGCGTGCCATCCATGCAGTATCCTGTAAGGAACTGTTAAGTTTGTTTGAAATTGTAATTAAAATAAAAGCTATTGGTTCATAATAATTTTTACTAGCCTTGGTACAGAGGTGCAAAGGTGCAAAGGGACTTGAGATACCTATGGAATGGAGGGTAGCTAATGTCATCCCACTTTTTAAGAAAGGTGGAAGAGAGAAAACAGGGAATTATAGACCAGTTAGCCTGACATCAGTGTTGGGGAAGATGCTGGAATCAATTATAAAAGATAAAATAGCGGCACATTTGGATAGCAGTAATAGGATCGGTGTGAGTCAGCATGGATTTACAAAGGGGAAATCATGCTTAACTAATCTTCTGGAATTTTTTGAGGATGTAACTAGGAAAATGGACAAGGGAGAGCCAGTGGATGTAGCGTACCTGGATGTTCAGAAAGCCTTTGATAAGGTCCCACATAGGGGAATAGTGGGCAAAATTAGATCACATGGTATTAGGGGTTGGGTGCTGACATGGATAGAAAATTGGTTGGCAGACAGGAAACAAAGAGTAGGTATTAACGGGTCCCTTTTAGAATGGCAGGCAGTGACTAGTGTGGTACCGCAAGGCTCGGTGCTGGGACTGCAGCTATTTACAATATCAGGGCTGCCAACATTGGGTGAGAGTTGGGAGTGAGAAATTTGCGAGAGACCAAGCCCGAGGGAGAGTTTTTGAAATAAAGGGGTGAGGTTGTGCGATCACTGATCACTGGCCTTGGGGGTACCAGGTGAGGGAGTGGAGCAACCGAGTGGGGAGAGGGTGTGGAAGAAGGGTGTCCCCCCTCCCAGGGTAGGAACTTTTTGAAATTTGATGTATTAAAATCATGTTTTAGTGCACTGTAGAAGTATGATTTCAATGTTTTTTGTATGAAGTATTTTTAAGAGGTAACTTTTTAAGGGGTAACTTTATCCACACAAAGGGTGATGGGTGTATGGAACAAGCTGCCAGAGGAGGTAGTTGAGGCAGGGACCATCCCAACATTTAAGAAAAAGTTAGACTGATACATGGATAGGACAGGTTTGGAGGTATGGACCAAAAGCAGGTGGCGTAGCTGGGACATGTTGGCGGGTGTGGGCAAGTTGCACCGAAGGGCCTGTTTTCACACTGTATCACTCTATGACTACATTATACCTCCACCATGCATGAATGCTTCAAAATCAAGTGATCAAGTTTTATTGCCATAAACTCAAGCATAGAAACATAGAAAATAGGTGCAGGAATAGGCCATCGGCCCTTCGAGCCAGCACTGCCATTCAATATGATCATGGCTATTCATCTAAAATCAGTACCTCTTTCCTGTTTTTTCCCCATGTCCCTTGATGTCGTTAGCCCCAAGAACTAAATGTAACTCTCTCTTGAAAACATCCAGTGAATTGGCCTGCACTGCCTTCTGTGGCAGAGAATTCCACAAATTCACAACTCTCTACGTGAAGAAAGTTTGTCCTCATCTCAGTCCTAACTGCCTTCCCCCCACGCCATCCCCCCTCCCCCCTTATTCTTAAACTGTGACCCATGGTTCAGAACGCCCCCAACATCGGGAACATTTTTCCTGCAGTTACAGTAAGTGAAAATCTAGCAGGCAAGCAGGAGCGTGAGAAATTTCTGATGAGCGTGAGGGCGTGAGAGTTTGCTTGAGGGCGTGAGTCTCACGCTCAAAGCGTGAGAGTTGGCAGCCCTGACAATATACTGTACATGAATGATTTAGATGAAGCGATTAAAAGTGACATTAGCAAATTTGCAAATGACACAAAGCTGGGTGGCAGCTTGAACTGTGAAGAGGATGCTATAAGAATGCAGGGTGACTTGATCAGGTTGGGTGAGTGGGCAGATGCATGGCAGATGCAGTTTAATGTGGATAAATGTGAGGTTATCCACTTTGGTGGCAAGAACAGGAAGGAAGATTATTATCTGAATGGTGTCAGGTTAGGAAAAGGGGAAGTACAACGAGATCTGGGTGTCTTTGTACATCTGTCACTGAAAGTAAGCATGCCGGTACAGCAGGGAGTGAAGAAAGCTAATGGCATGTTGGCCTTCATAACAAGAGGAGTTGAATATAGGAGCAAAGAGGTGCTTGTGCAGGTGTACAGGGCCATGGTAAGACCACACTTGGAGCATTGTGTGCAGTTTTGGTCCCCACATTTGAGGAAGGAAATTCTTGCTATTGAGGCAGCGTAGGTTCACAAGGTTAATTCCCGGGATGGCGGGACTGCCATATGTTGAAAGAATGGAGCGGCTGGGCTTGTATTCACTGGAATTTAGAAGGATGTGAGGGTATCTTATTGAAACATAAAAGATTATTAAGGGTTTGGACATGCTAGAGGCAGGAAACATGTTCCCGATGTTGGGGGCGTCCAGAACCAGGGGCCACAGTTTAAGAATAAGGGGCAGGCCATTTAGAACTGAGATGAGGAAAAACCTTTTCACCCAGAGAGTTGTGAATCTGTGGCATTCTCTGCCTCAGAAGGCAGTGGAGGTCAATTCTCTAGATGCTTTCAAGCGAGAGTTAGATAGATCTCTTAAAGATTGCGGAGTCAAGGGATATGGGGAGAAGGCAGGAACGGGGTACTGATTGCAGATGATCAAAAATAATCACAGTGAATGGCGGTGCTGGCTCGAAGGGCTGAATGGCCTACTCCTGCACCTATTGTCTATTGTATATTGGTGCAGGATTCCCAAAATGTTAATTTGCAAGTCAAAGATTTCAAAGGTGTCAAAGGTCTTTTATTGTCACATGTACCAATTAAATTACAGTGATATGCAAATTACCATGTAGCCAAAAGGGAAAAAAAGCAGCAAGGCACACAAATACATAAAAGTTAAAATAAACATCCACCACAGCGGATTCCCATCATTCCTCACTGTGATGGAAGGCAAAAAAGTCCAATCTTCTTTCTCTTTATTTCTCCTGCAGTCGGGGCAGTCGGACAATCTGTCGGGGAGATCAAAGCTCCCCCAGCCGGCGGTCGAAGCTCCCGCGTCGGGGCGATTGAAACTCCCACATTGGGGTGATTGAAACTATGTCGTTAGGGTGGTCGAAACTCGCTCGTCGGGGCAGGACGAAACTCCCTCGACTTGGAGTTCCCGATATCGGTCTCTGACCAGAGACCGCCAGCTCCGTGATGTAAGTCTGCATGCACCCACGGTTTGAGCTACAAGGTCGATCCCTGGCAAAGGGATTGCGGGCTCCGTGATGTTAAAGTCCCGTAGGCTCCCCGTGGTGGAGCTCTCAAACGGCGGACTCCAGCAAAGGCCGCCAACTCCCCAATGTTAGGCCGCAGTGCGGAGGGAGATACAATACGAGAAAAATCGCATCTCTGTCGAGGTAAGAGATTAGAAAAAGTTTCCTCCAATCACCCTCACCGCACCCCACATAAAGCCAGCTAAAGAACACTAAAAACATACATTTAACACATACTATTTCAACACAAAAAATTGAAAGGACAGACAGGCTGTTGGCAAGGCAGCCATTGGTGGCACCATCCGATGCTACGTCGAATCGGTAGTAAGCAAGGCAAATACAATGCTAGCATTTATTTTGAGAGGACTAGAATACAACAACAGGCTGTTGGCAAGGCACTGTTCAGACAGGATTTGGTATTTTGAGCACCATACCGATGCATTACGTTTACGAATGATCCCGGTATGATAGATTTACTAGAAGGGTTTCAGCAACTAGTTACAGAGAAATGAACTAGCTTTATTCTTTTGCAGAAGGTTAAGGGGGGGACTTTTCGAGAGGACTGAGAATACAGACAGACACGGGATAAGCTTTTCCCACTGAGAGTAGGGAAGATTGAGGCTCTGAGAATAGGGACTGAACTGTTCATGAGGGGGAACTTCTTTTCAGGAGTGGTATTTGAGTAGTGAAGGTTTGGGCCGCATATCCTTTGTAATTGAATATGCGCTGGGGAAGGGAATGGAGGGGGTCCAGAGAGCGCAGGTATTGGGACTACGAGATTATGATCCCACTAGAATCGAGATTGTTTCCGTTAAATTGTATGTTATATGGTTATATGGTTATAATTGTGTTAACGTATGATGAGCGTTTGACGGCACTGAACCTGCACTCGCTGGAGTTTTGAAGGATGAAGGGGTAACTCATTAAAATTTACTGAATAGTGAAAGGCCTGGATAGAGTGGACATGGAGAGGGTGATTCCACTAGTGGGAAAGTCCAGTACTAGAGGCTATCAGCTCAGAATATTAGGACATACCTTTAGAAAGGAGATGAGGAGGAATTTCTTTCGTCGGAGGGTAGTGCGTCTGTGGAATTCATTGTCACAGACTGCTGTGGAAGCCAATTCAATGGATATTTTTAAAGCGGAGATTGACCGATTCTGTAGGTTGTCAGGAATTATGGGGAGAAGGCAGGAGAATGAACCTAAGAGGGAAAGATAGATCAGCCTTGTTTGAATGGTTGTAGACTTGATGGACTGAATGGCCTAATTCTGCTCTACAACCTATATGAATTTATGAACGATTGGGATGGTTGGGTAAAAGAGAATGGTAGTTGTATATAGAGAATGTATATAGTGACACAGAGGTTGAGTAACTGGTTGAACAGCCAGACTTCTAGCCACTCATTGCCTCATATTGAGAACACACAAGAACAAAGAGATATCAAGAAAAAAAGGACAGGAACGTGTGGGGCACCTTAATCCTCAAACCTGCCCCACCATTCAACACAAGACGACTAATCTCACCCAGGCCTCGACTCCTCCTCCCTGCCAGTTCCCCATAGCCCTCAATTCTTCCATCTCCTTTCTTTTATTTTTTTTTTGAATTAATTTTATTAGAAGCAATTGTACAGGGATAAGGCAATCGACATAACAGTTATACAATTATTGTACAGCTTCATTTTTAACATTGAAACCTAAATTAAAAAATAAATAAAAAAAGGAAAAAAAGAGAGAGGAAAGAAGAGAATGAAGAAAGAGAAGTAAAATAAGAGAAAGCAATTAAAAGACCCCTAAGCTACCAAAGGAGTGCAAAAGGAAAGAAAAGAAACAAGAAAAGAGAAGATGGAGATATACCTCCCCCCCCTCCCCTCACCCATCCCTGGCATTGGGTTTAAATTTGTGTTTAACTATTCTGTTGATGCAGAAATTCAGTGAAAGGAAACCATGGCTTGAGAAATTGATCTGCTTTTTCAGCCAAGACTAATGTTTTCCAAATGTAGTGTCTCGGACATATCAGTAATCCACATCTTCACTGTGGGAACTGTTGTCTTTTTCCAAAATTTGAGTGTTCGTTTTTTCGCCGTTATTTGGCCGTAATTGAGGAAACGTCTTTGAAATATCGGTAGCTTAGAGCAGGCCTCTGACATATCTAATGTGATCAGTTTTCCTCCCAGCTATCTTTTGAAATTAATAAACCCAGTTTGTCTTCCCATGCTCGCCTATGCATCTCAGAAGATGGGATGTGTGCAATTAAAAGAGTGGTGTAAATGTAGGATATTAACTTGCTTGTATCAACATGTCTATTCATACATTAATCTCCTTTCTAAATGTCTCCACTGATTTAGCCTCAACAACCTTTCGTAGTTGTGGCTCTGGAGATTCATCAGCTCAATGAGAATGTCAGTTTAAATAGCAGTCCTTTGTCTTTTAACTTGAAATAAGGTGAATCATAATTATGAGTCCAAACACGGTGAAGTGGATCTCTCTCTGGCTAACACAGTCACAGCTGGAGGAGCACATCTGTGGAGAGAATGGACAGGCGATGTTTTGGGTTGGAACCCTTCTACAAACTGATCGTCTGTGGTCGGAAAGACACACAAAATGCTGGAGTAACTCAACAGCCAGGCAGCATCTTTGGAGAACATGGATAGGTGATGTTTCAGGTTGGGACCTTTCTTCAGACAAATTGCAGGGGTGGGGAGTAACACAGCTGGAATGTAGGTTTTCCCCGGGTGCTACGGAATTCTTGCACTTACAAAGATGTCCAGGTTTTTTAGGTTAATTGGCTTTGGTAAGATTGTGAATTGTCCCTTGTGTGTAGGATCGCTGGTTAGCACGAACTTGGTGGGTTGAAGGGGCTGTTTCTATGCTATATCGATAAATTAAACTAAACTAAACTATAAAATGTGGCTTTTCTGTACAAGAAATTCAGTGCAATCCTTGTACAAAAAAATCCATTCTAAATTCGAACTGACTACGATCATAGTTGTGCAATAAAAACATTAATAATGGCCCTTTGACAATCCATGTGGTCACTCTGCTGGTAAACCACAAATTGAGATTTTCACCTGAATGATTTTGATTCACTTCCTTGTGGTTTTGGCTTTCCTATTTTGTTGTCTCTCTGTCAAAAGGCATGGGATAGCCCTCTGTACCTCAGACAGAAGGCAATTGTGTAATCAGCAGCATCTTATTGCACTCCTACTGTTTGTTTTTGATGTGTATGTACACACACACACACACACACACACACACACACACACACACACACACACACACACACACACACACACACACACACACACACACACACACACACACACACACACACACACACACACACACACACACACACACACACACACACACACACACACACACACACACACACACACACACACACACACACACACACACACACACACACACACATAGATATATATGTGTGTGTATATGAATGTATGTATACATGTGTATATGTACATACAGTATCCAGACACGGAACTATTTTTCTCTCGTTATTATATTGTTTACAGTGTACCATGTTTACATATTCTGTTCTGCCACTGCAAGTAAGAATGTCATTGTTCTATCTGGGACCTCTGACAATAAAACATTCTTGACTCTTGATGCTTGATATCAGCATAAAGAGTGAATGTCAGAAGGCTTTTCACTAAGATGACCATTGAAGCCATCTATTGGTATGTGTGCTCTGAACTGCAGGCTGTATATGTTGGTGCTTTATTCTCAGTGATATGTTATTTCAGTTCCTAATTAGGGGTATAGATTTTTTTTTACTTGACATCCGTGCAGTGTTCAGTTTCAGAGGGAACCAAATGGACCTCCTCCATGCCATGTTGTTGGAAACAGGATAAATCATCAACTGATATTTCAGTGCAGTACTGGGGTAATGATGCACTATCAGAGATGACAAAAGTTAATTAGACTACAAACCTGAGATGCACTCAAGGATTCATTGAGACTATTTCATTAGAAGAGGATTTTTTTCTCAAAGTACCAGCCAACATTTATCTCTCAACTAACATCATTAAACATATTAGTGCATCCCAAATAAAATGCACTATTTATGGGGGATGCTCTGTGCAATTTATAAAGGTTTCACTTAGTTTAGTTTAGGGATACAGTGTGGAAACAGATCCTTTGGCCCATCAGGTCTGTGCCGACTAACGATCACCCACACACTAGTTCTCTCCTTCAAGCTTCTGTACATCAACAGAAGCCTACAAACCTGCACATCTTTGGAAGGTAGTAGTATTTAAACAAACCTATTTTACTGTAAAGTGTTTTGGTGTCAGGAAGATTGTTCTATGATTGTAATGCCCCCGTCCCACTTAGGAAACCTGAACGGAAACCTCTGGAGACTTTACGCCCCACCCAAGGTTTCCGTGCAGTTCCCGGAGGTTGCAGGTGGTTGCCGGAGATTGCAGGTAGTGGAAGCAGGTAGGGAGACTGACAAAAACCTCTGGGAACCTCCGGGAACCTCTGGGAACCGCTTGGAAACCTTGGGTGGGACGCAACGTCTCCAGAGGTTTCGGTTCAGGTTTCCTAAGTGGGACAGGGGCATAAAAGGCTTTTAATAGGAAGCCAATACATTCATAGATTATTCCACTAATGGGAAGTTAGCATATGTGAGATATATATTAGTGGAAGTGATGGTTCATTGTGCTGGTCATTCGAGTGAAGTTTGGGGTTAAAAGAGTATTTAGGAAATCGTGATTAATTGCAATGGTCATTGTGCATTTTATGGGCAGAATAGAAACACCTAAGAGTGATGTTTTTATGTGTGAAGCGGTAATAGGTGTGAACCTATCCCATTCCTGTGGTGGTAACAGTGAAGGATTGAGGGATCCAGTGATTATTTTTTTATGGCTAGGGAAATTGTTCCCGATGAAACCGGCAGAATTGACTGCAGGACCTAATGCAAGGAGGCACAGGGAATAAATAAAGAGCGTTGCATGACCTTTGAGGCATTGGTCGGACAATGCGATGCAGGTCAGGGCAGAGTGAGCTTGCTGTTTGCAACTGGGGGTTAAGGACAGGATCCAGGAAGGCCTAGGGGAGTGGAAATTTACAGTGTGCGCTGATGGTATTTAGGAAGCAGTTAGTAGTCTCTGTCCTCTATTAACCAGCAGGATGGAGCCAGACTGGAGCCAGCGAAAAAAGAATGGTAGGCTTGCCTGTCAAATGCACAGTCCAGTTGCCAAGTGACTTTCAATTGCTCCAGAAGCATGGGGCTATTCTGATTAAAACAAAATCTATATATGTTGACAAGACTCCAATGAAACTGTATTAGATGTCGTGTGATTCTCCAAGAAAACAAGATTGTGGGTGAAAACAATTGTTGCAACATTTTAATTTGCCGCACAATATCATTTGATTATAGTTGTTAATTATTTGTTCCACATCAGCTTGATTGGTGTGAAAATACAACAAAACATGTGAGGAACATTTCAGCTCAGTAAATTCCTTGCCCTTAATTTTTTGTACATGTGGGTCGTTTTTCTTTCTAGTTTGCCCCATCGGAAAACTTACTGTCACTGTCTAACAGCCAGAGTAAAGACAGGTCCTTAATACTTCCCATCATTTATGAGCTGACAGGAACAAACTAATTTTATGTACTATTCTAACTGGGTTTCCTTAAGCTGTGGGAAAAGATGCACGAGACGCTGTTTTATAGCAACTGATGAAATTAAATTCTATTTTTGCTCTGTGGAGAATTAAAAGTTTTATCAATGTATTTTAAGCAGGAGTTTTGTCAAAATGGCCAAGAGTTTATAGTGATTAGGTAAGCCACCTTATCTTTTTAATGAGATTTGTGGATTTTTAACAATGTTTACAGCATTGTAAGTCGATGTTGTATGTTTACGCTTATTGATGAAGACTCACCAAACCTAACTGGGCTTTAAAAAAAAGTTTGCTCTAAGCTTTTTGAAAAAAAATCCAATCTTTTACATTCCAATTTTTCTGACTTTGATTAAAAAGACTGCAAATCAAAATATGTGATTAGAAAGTTCATTTAATCCTATCCTATTTGATGAATAGCAACAAGGTCTTACTTTATAATGTCAAAATATTATTTCACATTTTAGACCCTTCAGCCCACCGAGTCCACGCTGACCAACGATCACCCCATACATTAACAGAATGCTAACACTAAGGGACAATTTACAATTTTACCGAAGCCAAATAACCTACAACCTACTGTATACGTCTTTGGAGTGTGGGAGGAAACGAGAGCACCCAGAGAAAACACACACGGTCACAGGAGATTTGTTGCCTTACAGCACCAGAGACTTGGGTTCGATCCTACGGGTGCTGTATGTATGGAGTTGGACATTTTCTCAGTGACCGCATAGATTCTCTCTGGATTCTCTGGTTTCCTCCCACACTCCAAAGACGTACAGGTTTGTAGGCTAATTGGCAAAAAAAAAATCAACGTTAATAACCCCAATAGTACTGCAAAGAAGTCCAAAGTCCTTAATGCAACCAAAGGCCGTCCACAGCTCATAGGCTAGTGTTTTGTATATTTCAAGAGTTTGATGGTTGTTGTTAGGGGCTATACTTGAACCTGGAGGTCACCGTTTTCAGACTCCCATTCTACACACAATACCCCAGAATGAAGAAGTGAAAACAGGTGTTTAGGAATTTTTGCAAAGTAATAAAAAATAAATAATTGAAATATCACATTCAGACCCTGTGCTATGACACTCAAAATTGAGCTTAGGTTCATCCAGTTTCCATTGGTTATCCTTGAGATGTTTCTACAACTGGGTTGGAGTCCACCAGTGGTAAATTAAGTTGATTGGACATGATTTGGAAAGGCACACACCTGTCTATATAAGGTCCCACAATTGACAGTGCATGTCAGAGCAAAAACCAAGCCATGAAGATGAAGGAATTGGCCTTAGACCTCCAAGACAGGATTGAGTCGCGACACAGATCTGGGGAAGGGTTTAAAACAATTTCTGCAGCATTGCAGGTCCCGAAGAGCACAGTGGCCTCCGTCATTCTTAAATAGGGGCTTTAGAACCACCAGGATTCTTCATAGAGCTGGCCACCCAGCCAAACTGAGCAATTTGGGGAGAAGGGCCTTGGTCAGGGAGGTGACCAAGAATCCGATGGTCACTCTGACAGAGCTCCAGAGTTCCTCTGTGGAGATGGGAGAATCTTCCAGAAGAACAACTATATCTGCAGCACTCCACCAATCAGACCTTTATGGTAGAGTGGCCAGACGGAAGACACACCTCAGTAAAATGTCCATGACTGTCAGTTCGGAGTTTGCCAAAAGGCATAAGAAATAAGATTCTCTGATCTGATGAAACCAAGATTGAGCTCTTTGGCCTGAATGCCAAGAGTCACGTTTGGAGGAAACCAGGTGTCGCTCATCACCTGGCCAATACCATACATACGGTGAAGCATAGTGGTGGCACCATCATGCTGTGGTGATGTTTTTCAGCGGCAGGTACTGGGAGACTAGTCAGGATCAAGGGAAGATTACGTTCACGACAAAAATTTTGGAGCCCCGCGTGATGTCGCACACAACTCCATACCCATCCGCGCTTCTCAATGGGACCGGCCCCGCGCGGCCATACGATGCCCGTGCGCCTCAACGCAACCATCTGGTCGCGTAATTTGCGTGCCAAGGACACGTAAGTGGGACAGGCCATTAAAGGGTCTGAATACTTGTGTAAATGTGTTATTTACTGCCCTTCTGCCCTTAGGAAAGCGTTAGAGGTCCATCAAATCACACACCACAAGATTAATGAACAGTTTATACCCAAGGCCATCATCATTCTGAACTCTGCACTGAACACCCACCCCACCCCATAGCCAATAGTTAGTACGGCCACAACACTATACTGTGAAATATTGCACATTCTGACGACGTTTTTCTTGCCGTTTTTGTTGTTTCCATTGTCGTTATTATTTATCTGATACGTTGGAGCTCTGCTCGGGCAGTGCACTTGAAATTTTGTTGTATGTATTTACAATGACAATAAAGTGGATTATTATATTTCAGTTATTTCTTTTTAATTACTTTGCAAAAATATCTAAACATGTTTTTGCTTTTTTATTATGGAGTATTGTGTGTAGATTGATGATTTAAAAAAAAAAAAAGAATTTTAGAATAAGTCTGATGTAACAAAATGTGGAAAAAGTGAAGGGTCTGAATACTTTCTGAATGCACTGTACATTCTAAAAGCATTTGACTTGGAAAATGCTGAGCGTTTCATTTATCATCCATGGTTGGAGAGAATAAAATCTTCTATGACCTTCATAACCTCTAGGAGGGGTGAAAGGATGGCAGAGGAAGAAATCCTCACAGCAGGTGAACATTATCGGGATAAAGGTAGACAAAAGTGCTGGGGAAACTCAGCGGGTGCAGCAGCATCTACGGAGCGAAGGAAATGGCCAACGTTTCAGGCCGAAACCCTTCTAAATCCTTGAAGGGGCGTACTTTAAAGGTATAAGGCACAAATTTGGGAAGTGGATTTAACACTAAGTTCCATTGTTCCACTATAAATATATATGACAATTAAACACTTTTGACGTTTTTAGTTAGCGTGGACCCATTTGCGTGAATCAACTCCACTGTGCCATAAATTTCCATAGTTCCATGATGTTAGTTTCTAGATATTAGCGCTGGCTTGTGGAGATAGTTCCTCCAGGGACTGGTGAAAAGCTGGCATTTTCTACTCCAGAAAGCTGTCGTCTCTAAATCAATAATCTCAAACTGAAATCAATGGATCTTTGAGCAGGGATGTGGGAGTAAGTGGGGGACGTACACAAGGTACTGGATCAGCCGTGATCTCACTGAACTAAAAACAGACAATGTTGTAACATCAGCAGGTCAGACAGCACACGAGGAAACAGAGATAAGGTCTTCAACCTGAAAAGCTAGCACTATTTCTCTTTTCACAAGTGCTGCTGTGTTCAGAATGTATTTTTTATTTCCAATTTCCAGCAGCTGCAGTGTTTTAATTTTGTCTTACCTAATTGTCTGAGCAATTTTTAAGGTTCAAATGGCCTGCATCCGTTCTTGTGATGAATGCCTTGGTTGGAGGTGTTGGCGGTTCAGTCACTTTCCACTAACTTCCTGTTCATCAGTCAAATGCCCCCATTGCGCACCCAATTCTCCCACTATCTCCCCTATCCCCCCCCCCCCCCCCCCCCCCCTCATCTAACCAACCTCGTGCCCTTCCACCTGGATCCGGCAGACAGGAAGCAAAGAGTAGGAGTGAACGAGTCCTTTTCAGAATGGCAGGCGGTGGCGAATGGAGTGCCGCAAGGCTCGGTGTTGGGGCCGTAACTGTTTACCATACATATTATTAATGTTTTGGAAGAGTGAATTAGGAGCAACACTAGCAAGTTTGTGGATGACACAAAGCTGGGTGGCAGTGTGAACTGTGAAGAGGGTGTTAGGAGGTTGCAGGGTGACCTGGCCAGGTTGGGTGAGTGAGCAGATGCGTGGCAGATGCAGTGTAATATAGATAAATGTGAGGTTATCCACTTTGGTGGCAAAAACAAGGGGGCAGATTATTATCTCAATGGGGTTAGGTTAGGTAAGGGGGAGGTACAGCGAGACCTGGGTGTCCTTGTACACCAGTCACTGAAAGTTGGCGTGCAGGTACAGCAGGCAGTGAAGAAAGCTAATGGAATGTTGGCCTTCATAACAAGAAGATTTCAGTATACGAGTAGAGAGGTTCTTCTGCAGTTATATAGGGCTCTGGTAAGACCACATCTGGAGTACTGCGTACAGTTTTGGTCTCCTAATTTGAGGAAGGACATCCTTATGATTGAGGCAGTGCAGCGTAGGTTCACAAGATTGATCCCTGGGATGGCGGGACTGTCATATGAGGAAAGATTGAAAAGACTAGGCTTGAATTCACTGGGGTTTAGAAGGATGAGGGGGATCTTATAGAATCATATAAAATTATAAAAGGACTGGACAAGCTAGATACAGGAAAAATGTTCCCAATGTTGGGCGAGTCCAGAACCAGGGGCCACAGTCTTAGAATAAAGGGGAGGCCATTTAAGACTGAGGTGAGAACATTTTTTTTTCACCCAGAGAGTTGTGAATTCCCTGCCACAGAGGGCAGTGGAGGCCAAATGGCTGTGGATGTGGTGTATCTGGACTTCCAGAAGGCATTCGACAAGGTCCCACATAAGAGATTAGTATACAAACTTAAAGCACACGGCATTGGGGGTTCAGTATTGATGTGGATAGAGAACTGGCTGGCAAACAGGAAGTAAAGAGTAGGAGTAAACGGGTCCTTTTCACAATGGCAGGCAGTGACTAGTGGGGTACCGCAAGGCTCAGTGCTGGGACCCCAGCTATTTACAATATATATTAATGGATGAGGGAATTGAAGGCAATATCTCCAAGTTTGCGGATGACACTAAGCTGGGGGGCAGTGCTAGCTGTGAGGAGGATGCTAGGAGACTGCAAGGTGACTTGGATAGGCTGGGTGAGTGGGCAAATGTTTGGCAGATGCAGTATAATGTGGATAAATGTGAGGTTATCCATTTTGGTGGCAAAAACAGGAAAGCAGACTATTATCTAAATGGTGGCCGACTAGGAAAAGGGGAGATGCAGCGAGACCTGGGTGTTATGGTACACCAGTCATTGAAAGTAAGCATGCAGGTGCAGCAGGCAGTAAAGAAGGCGAATGGTATGTTAGCTTTCATAGCAAAAGGATTTGAGTATAGGAGCAGGGAGGTTCTACTGCAGTTGTACAGGGTCATGGTGAGACCACACATGGAGTATTGCGTACAGTTTTGGTCTCCAAATCTGAGGAATGACATTATTGCCATAGAGGGAGTGCAGAGAAGGTTCACCAGACTTATTCCTGGGATGTCAGGACTGTCTTATGAAGAAAGACTGGATAGACTTGGTTTATACTCTCTAGAATTTAGGAGATTGAGAGGGGATCTTATAGAAACTAACAAAATTCTTAAGCGGTTGGACAGGCTAGATGCAGGAAGATTGCTCCCGATGTTGGGGAAGTCCAGGACAAGGGGTCACAGCTTAAGGATAAGGGGGAAATCCTTTAAAACTGAGATGAGAAGAACTTTTTTCACACAGAGAGTGGTGAATCTCTGAAACTCTCTGCCACAGAGGATAGTCGAGGCCAGTTCATTGGCTATATTTAAGAGGGAGTTAGATGTGGCCCTTGTGGCTAAGGGGATCAGAGGGTATGGAGAGAAGGCAAGTACGGGATACTGAGTTGGATGATCAGCCATGATCATATTGAATGGCGGTGCAGGCTCGAAGGGCCGAATGGCCTACTCCTGCACCTAATTTCTATGTTTCTAAGTTTCTATGTTTCTAAATCACTGGATGGATTTAAGAGAGAGTTAGATAGAGCTCTAGGGTCAAGTGGAATCAAGGGATATGTGGAGATGGCAGGCACGGGTTATTGATTGGGGACGATCAGCCATGATCACAATGAATGGCGGTGCTAGCTCGAAGGGCTGAATGGCCTCCTCCTGCACCTATTTTCTATGCTTCGATGTTTCTTCCCTCTAGCTTTACATTTCATCGAGTCATTGAGTCACAGCGTGGAAACAGACCCTTTGTCCCTATTTGCCCGGACCGGCCAACATATCCCATCCACACTAGTCCCATCTGCCTTCGTTTGGCCCATCAGTTTGTGTCCTTTAGGCCTATGTAGAATCCATTGGAAATTGAGGTGAAAGTGAAAGGAACATGCTCTTTTGGACTCGAGGATTGCAGATGCTGGGTTACAAAAAAACAGACAGAGAGCGCTGGAGTAACTCAGCTTGTCAGGCAGCATCTCTGGAGGATGTGGATAGGGAACATTTAAAAAAAAAAACTGCTTGACCAGGAACAGCAATGGGGAAACCAAGTGCCGATTGTTCGGAGCAATAATGATACAGGGCAATTTTAAATCTAGAGAGATTATTAAATGTTGCTGCAGAAATATCAGTGCACAGGGTCGTGACTACTTTAGCTTTCGTCAGGGCTGAACTGCCAGTGTGGCGCTTAAAGGGTTACACCATTTTTCTCTCTCTCTACGTCTGCTAAAGCAGTCAAAAGGAGCACAGCAAGTGAGCTGCAGACTGACTGTGCAAACGTGGAGCAAGATGCTTGCGAAAAAGGCCCCGCTCCTGATTGAGTGATGAGTGATTGTCTTTGAACTTCAGACCCTTTTCACCATTGTGGATGAAACAATACTTTTAAGAAATCATAACAATCATCCACTGGGGCATTGAGTCTGCTGTGTTTACACAACCTCGTAATAAAATCTCACCCTAGGCATTAGACCTGTCATAGCAGAATCCAGATTGGGTCTCATGCCTTTCCTCTCTTAAGTAAAGGGAGAACGATGAAATTCACAGCTCCAGTTTCATTCAACAGGATGGGAGCATCACACACATTCATACAACATTTACTTCTCTTCTTAGCTTATCATTCCAAAGTTTAACTCCCTGCTCACTGGAACATAATATTCTGACCTTCCAAATCCCAAGCCTCAGTGACAGGCAGTGATAAGTTTTGTTCTGGTCACTCTCAAGACTTGAAGGGTATTATCC
Source organism: Leucoraja erinaceus (assembly GCF_028641065.1). Classification (NCBI taxonomy): domain Eukaryota; kingdom Metazoa; phylum Chordata; class Chondrichthyes; order Rajiformes; family Rajidae; genus Leucoraja; species Leucoraja erinaceus. Next base: position 13,995,181 of record NC_073387.1, on the reverse strand, counting down.
TTTATTGCCCATCCTTCACTGATTTTGATGAGTACTGTCACTCATCTTGAGCCATGTAGACTGTGTTGGGAGAGTTTGACTACAATGCTGTTGAGAAGAATTCTAAGTCAGCAAAAGGAAATTGGTGAACATTGTCAAATTAGGATGTTATGAGATTGGGAGGTGAACGGAAAGATGGTGGTCTTTTCATTGGTGTTTGTCAAGAAAATTGATTTCCTTTGCCCTACCAATGAGGAATAGACCTACAGATTCAAGATTCAAGATTCAAGATTCAAGATAGATTTAATTGTCACGTGTGCCTGATGGCACAGTGAAATGAATTTCCATACAGCCATACAGTAAAAATCAACAGGACACAACACACTATAGGGTTTGACATAAAACATTAGGGATTCCTAACCCTAATTCTCTAGAATTCACTCTCTAACCCTTTCTCAATCTCTTTCCTTTTAGAAATTGTTCCTTAAAGCTATTTTGTCTTCCAGAGATTTGAATTTGGCTTCAATATCTGAAATTTGGCCAGGCTGGTAGAGTTGTGACGTTACAGTTCCAATGACCCTGGCTCAATCCTGACCACTTGTGCTGGCTGCATGTTGTCCCTGTGATGGAGAGGGTGCACTGATTTCCTCCCACATCCCAAAGATGAGTGCACTGGTAGCTGGCCATTATAAATTGGTCGTAGTGTGTAGGCAGTTGAATTTGGGAGAGTTATTGGAAGTGTCGAGAAAATAAAATAAAATTGGTGTAAGATTGGTGCTTAATAATTGGCATGGACTTGATGGAATGAAGGGCTTGTTCCCATTTTGTATGACTATGATTATTTTACAATTAAGAGGTTTAATTAACTCGGCTGCCCTTCTGGCCAGTGTCAATCACACTCATGTTAGATTGTGATGGAAGGAGGCTGTCTGTACTTCTGGAAGTGTGCCCTACAAGGAGCAACATAGAGAGTCCCATTTCCATCCAGCATGGAAACGGGACCTTTGACCCAACACGTCCATGCCGACCAAGATGCCCCATCGACACAGATTGTACCTGCCTGTATTTGATCCATATCCATTTAAACCTTTCCTTACCATGTACATGTCCAAATGTCTTTTAAATGATGTTATAATATCAGCATCAACAACCTCCTTTGGCAGCTCGTTCCATTTACCCACCACCCTATGTGTGGAAAAAGTTGCCCCTCATGTTCTTATTAAATCTTTCCTCACTCATTTTAAACCCAATGTCCTCTGGTTCTTGATTACCCTACTCTGGGTAAAAGACTCACTGCATTCACCTCATGATTTTACACACTCTATAAGGTCGCCCCTCCTGCGCTCCAAGAATGGAACGAAAATTGGATAAAACAGAGAAGCATTTGAACATTGCTGACAAACTAGCACTATGTATACAGACAAATTAATACAGTGGCATAACTTTAAATTCAGATAAATTACCAGACTGGAATTCTAGACAAATGCTTAAAACATGGAAAAGTATGCAGTGCAATGTTGCCTTGGCATCCCGAAGGCATTTGGCCAAATCCTACACGAACAACTCCAAGTTAAGCTTTATGATAAAGATTCATGTTAAAATTATGGACTGAAGGGGAGGGAACAGCAGCTACTAGTTAGAAGACTCGTAGTGTCAGTGGGGGGTAGGGATGGTGTGCTGTTAATTGAGGTTTTACAGGAATTAGTGTTGGGTCTCCTACTGTTTCCAATTTTCATTCATGACCAGGGTTCAGAGTTTGATCCAAATTTGCAAGAAATAACAAACCCGGAAGGGTTAGAGTTGTAGCTAAGAAGCAGCTCAGGTAAATGGATGAATATGAACATGAATAAAAGCATGGGAGATGAAATTAAGAATTATTTAGAGATAAATACAAGCAGCTGATGAAAGAGATGGCAGACTGTTAGTAGATGGACATTTTCAAAAATCTTCGTTCTGGTAGAAGTGAGTCTCCATTTACACAGTCAACAAGTAACAGAACAAAAAGACTGAAATAGATAGAAAATTGCAGAGTACGATCAATAATTGATTTATGTTTGTTCTCATGATACTGTATGTTTGATATTTACCCATTTCAAATTCTCCTTACAAAGCATTATTCCCAGACACGGAGCTCAAAACCTCACACCAGCTGGGTTAGTATCCTTCCTTCCCTGAAGGACATTAGATTTTCACATCAATCTGTCAACTTTTATGGTCATTTCCACCTCAGTATCCCCTTTACTGAATTCAATTCTGCACACTGCTCATGGGGTTTGAACTCCCTGCTGTTGGATTGCTGGGCTAAAGCTATGGCCCCTGCACTAATGCTTATAACATGTGGAGAATATTCAGGTTCAGGAGCTGATTCAAAGAGCAAGGTACTGATCCCTAGTTACTGAATGATGGGAAAGTGAAAGACATTGAATCTTTAAGGCATGTAAGCAAAAGGTTATCACATAGAGGTACACAAAGTATTTAGTTTAGTTTAATTTAGAGATACAGCATGGAAACAGGTCCTTCTGCACACTGAGTCTGCTGACCAGTGATCCCCACACACTGGCAATATCCTATACACACTAGAGAAAATGTACAATTTTAACAAGCCAATTAGTCTACAAGCCTGTATGTCTTTAGAGAGTGGGAGAAAATCGGAGCACCCAGAAAAAACCCATGCAGGTCACTGGGAGAACATACAAACTCTGTACAGACAGCACAGCGAATCCGACCTTTCTGTCCTGGGCATCCTCCATGGCCAGAGTGAGGCCCCACTGTAAAGGGCCTGTCCCACCAGCATGCGATAGCATGCGTCTAGCGCGACCAAACATGGTCGCTTGAGTCAGTCCAGGCAGTCCCACTTCGATCGACGGATGTGTATGGAGTTGTGCGGAGGCTGGTCCCGACATCATACTCACCAATCAGCTGGGCAGGAGGCGGGCCGACTGAATTTGGATGTTGCACGTCGTCTGGCGGTGACGTCATCGCGTAACGGCATGCCGGGCAGTGACGTCATCGTGCAGCGCCACATGCTAGGCATACGCCGTCAAGATACTGCGTACGGCGTCAAGACGCTGCATACGCCCGTCGATACGCTGCGTACGGCCTGAATGCGGCTGCGGGCCGACAGGCCGTTGTCGCGCGGGATTTTTGGACAGTGCAAGATTTTTCCTCCGCCGATTGAAGTGGGACTGACCCCGCGAGGCCGTCTGCCTCAAGCGACCATGTTTGTTCGCGCTAGACGTATGCTATCGCATGCTGGTGTGACAGGCCCTTTACAGTGGGGCCTCACTCTGGCCATGGAGGTTGCCCAGGACAGAAAGGTCGGATTCGGAATGGGAGTTGAAGTGCTGAGCCACTGGGAGATCAGTTTGGTCATTGCGAACTGAGCGGAGGTGTTGGGCGAAGCGATCGCCAAGCCTGCGCGAATGGTCTCACCGATGTAGAGCAGTTGACACCTGGAACAGTATGGTGAACATAATAGTGTTAAGGTTACAAAGAAAGTGCAAATAAAAAAGCAAGTGCAAGGATTAGAATGATGTACAAAATCATGAGAGGAATAGATCAGGTAGATGCATAGTCTCTTGTCCAGAGTAAGGGAATAGAAAACCAGAGGGCATACATTTAAGGTGAGGGAGGAAAGATTTCATCTTTAATTTTGAGGGGTAACTTTTTCACACAATGGAAGGAGCTGCAGGAGGAGATAGTTGAGGAACGGACTATCACTACATTTTAGAAACATTTAGACAGGTACTTGGATAGGACAGATTTGGAAGGATGTGGTCTAAATACAGATATGTGAGACTAGTGTAGATGGGACTTGTTTGTCAGTGTGGGTAAGTTGGGCTGAAGGGCCTGTTTCCACACTGTATGACTCTATGGCTGGGAGCCACACCTTAGCTGATGGGGTATCCATTCTGCAGTTGATAACAATAGAGAAGCTGTTCTGGGGGAATCTCTGGCTTTCAGCTATTCACACCAAGTTGTTTACAGACTTACGTTGACCCATTGTAAGCCTGGCAAGTACTGTGCATCAGATAGTCCTCCTCCATCTCTGGATTCCACTTGGAGTCCAGAAGCGCAACCCAGTACTGCATGGATTTCTTGGCCTTATCTGCTAATCCCCCTTTACCATCTGACTTGGAAAAAGATCAGAGGACCCCGTTCATTTCTCAACTGGGAAGTTCAGTAATTTCTTTAATAAAATAATTTTATGTCCATTTACTATTTTTGATCTTCTTCTTATCGAGTCCACACACAAGATTAGAAGTTGTTCAGCCAGAGCTGAACACACTTCTCAGAATCTGCATACAACGGTGTCTGCCTTGCGCTTCTTGTGTGTGGTGGTGGAAAGATTGGTGAAATTAGGCCGCAACGTGAATGCTCTTTCCTTGACCCCACCATTTTTGTTGATGGTAAGCTTATTTATTATTTCAATGAACTATTTTACATTTTTTAATATTTTTTAGTTTGTCGGTCATTTGTATCACTTTTGCAGCTTGTCATAGGATCTCAGAGCACCCATTCCTTCTCTCCATAGATGCTGCCTGTCGCGATGATTTACGCCAGCATCTTGTGTCTCTCTTTGGGTTAAACCAGCATCTGCAGTTCCTTCCTACACAATGTTCAGTTAATCTGAAGAAGGGTCTTGACCCGAAACGTCACCCATTCCATCTATCCAGTGATGCTGCCTGTCCCGCTGAGTTACGCCAGCATGTTGTGTCTATCTTTCATTTCAACGTCTTCTAAACCCTGTTTTATTTTTCATGTTCGCCAAATGTCTCTTTTAACCAGACGGACAATGTTTAATGGGGATTTATGATGGACCAGCGCCAGTCTTCTGTCCCACTCTTTGGAATCACGTTCGTAATTTATTTCACAGTTGATTATTGTTCCGTAAAACTTTCTTCCTGGTTGTCTGGCCTGGATTTATACACAGGCTCCATTGATATGTTAATACACAATGCCATCCTAGCATAAGTTTTCATTGGAAACAAAACTACTCAGTTTGCCCAATGTGGCTCTTTTATTGGATTCAATATTTCTAAAGTAAAACAACGTCTGATGATTCCAAAATATTTGACGAATAATAAAAATGAAAATAGGAAGAAATGTTCTGTACAAGGGAGAGGAACATAAATATCTTCATGTGAGCGGCACGGCGGCACAGCGGTAGAGTTGCTGCCTTACTGCGCCAGAGACCTGGGTTCGATCCTGGCTATGGGTGCTTGTCTGTACGGGCTCGGTGGGCCAAAGGGCCTGTTTCCACTTTGTATCTTTTTTTTTTTTTTTTTTGTTTTAGTTTATTTTATTAGAAGTTAATACAGTACAAAACAGTACAGTGGAACCTAATTTTAGGTGCCAACTATGTCATACCATAATCCATTCTATGTACAACCTCTAGTTTTATGTTTTGAGAAGGAAGGAAGCAACAAGAAAAAGAAAACAATAGAAAGGGGAAAAAGAGGAAAAATAGATGGTAGAGAGTAGAAAAACGTGAAGTGTGTATATAAAAAAAAAGAAAAAGTGGAAAGTAGAAATAGGATAGAAGGCCCCTTAAAAGAGAATTTTTCAAATCTTTATTCGGAGATGTAGATCTATCCACGGCATGAACTGAAATCAGCAATCTTTACGGTACCGCTGCATCACATGATTCCAAAAAGTTGATGAAAGGAGACCAACTCCTTAAGAATTGGTCATATTTATCTATTAGTCGGAGTCTCATTTCTTCAAGGCGTGCTATGTCCATCATATTCCTAATCCACATTTTAACAGTTGGTATGGTATCTCTAAACTAAACTAAATTAAACTAAACTAAACTAAACTAACCTAAACTAAACTAAACTAAACTAAACTAAACTAAACTAAACTAAACTAAACTAAACTAAACTAAACTAAACTAAACTAACCAATACAGCAAGGTAGACAAAAATGCTGGAGAAGCTCAGCGGGTGAGGCAGCATCTATGGAGCGAAGGAATGGGTGACGTTTCGGATAGAGACCCTTCTTCAGACTGATGAAGGGATGGGGGAGGGGGCTGGAAGAAGAAAGGAAGAAGTGGAGACAGTAGGCTGTGGGAGAGCTGGGGAGGGGAGGGGAACGAGGGAGAAAGCAAGGAGTACCTGAAATTGGAGAAGTGAATGTTCATACCGCTGGGGTGTAAACTACACAAGCAAATATGAGGTGCTGCTCCTCGAATTTACGGTGGGACTCACTCTGGCCATGGAGGAGGCCCAGGACAGAAAGGTCGGATTCGGAATGCGAGGGGGAGTTGAAGTGCTGAGCCACCGAGAGATCAGGTTGGTTATTGTGAACTGAGCGGAGGTGTTGCGTGAAGCGATCACCAAGCCTACGCTTGGTCTCACCGATGTAGAGCAGCTGACACCTAGAGCAGTGGATGCAATAGATGAGGTTGGAGGAGGTGCAGGTGAACCTCTGCCGCACCTGGAAAGACTGCTTGGGTCTTTGGATGGAGTCAAGGGGGGAGGTAAAGCGACAAGGGTGGTTGCAAGGGAAAGTACCAGGGAAGGGGGTGGTTTGGGTGGGAAGGGAAGAATTGACCAGGGAGTTATGGAGGGAGCGGTCTCTGCGGAAAGCCGACAGGGGAGGAGATGGGAAGATGTGGTCAGTGGTAGGATCCTGTTGGAGGTGGCGAAATTGTTGGAGGATTATCCGTTGTATGTGATGGCTAGTTGGGTGGAAGATGAGGACAAGGGGAACTCTGCCCTTGTTACGAGTGGGGGGATGGGGAGTGAGAGCAGAGTTGCGGGGTATAGAAGAGATCCAGGTGAGAGCCTCATCTATAGTCGAAAAGGGGAACCCCCTTTTCCCAAAGAATGAGGACATCTCCAAAGCCCTGATTTGGAACACCTCATCCTGGGTGCAGATGTGGCATAGATGAAGGAATTCGAAGTACAGGATAGAATCTTTACAGGAGGCAGGGTGGGAAGAAGTGTAGTCCAGATAGCTGTGGGAGTCAGTGGGTTTATAGTAAATGTTGGTCATAGGTCTGCGATGGAGATAGTGAGGTCTAGAAATGGTAGGCAGATGTCAGAAATGGTCCAAGTGAATTTGAGTGCCAGATGGAAGTTGGTGGTGAAATGGATGAAGTCAGTGAGTTCTGCATGGGTGCAGGAGGTAGCACCAATGCAGTCATCGATGTAGCGGAGCCAAACGATACAGCAATATCGAAATACTGAAACTGGATTTCATTTTCCCTTTTTATTTGCTCCTTTAACTCTGCTTCCTTTACTCATATCTTTGCCAGAGGCATACCTATGGTTATTGGCAATCTAACGGTATCTTGCCCTATTGGCCATCACTGACAGGAGACAATCTTTTGAAGGGACAGACCCTCTGCTTTCCTGATGTATCTCCTGCGGCTGGGCTGGCTCGCCCACTGTCCCCAAGTATTGAGCCACCAAGCCCTTCCCCGCTCGGCCCCGTGGCCCGGGGTGGTAGGGGATACCCAAAATGGCGGTGGCGGCGACAGACGCGAGCAACAGTGGGCGGATAAGTGGACCGGCTGCAGGTGGCAGTGCAGGGCACCTCGACGGCTGAGTGGGCAGCAGCCTGGGGCTCGGCTGGATCGGGTGCCGTTCCAAGAGGCTGAGTGCGTGGTCTTGACGTGACCTTCAGCTGCAATGAGCAGTGGAGCAACAGTGGAGGACACCAACGGCTTCGCTACCAGGACAACGGGCCTTCATGGCCAGGTTATGAATCCTGCACTTACAACAACTGAGACGTGAAAATGGCGCCAAACCTGGCGACTCTTGTATGCTGTCTTAGTGCACTATTTCTATACACTTGTACTTTATCTAAGATGTGCTCATGTAAAGTAATAAATATACGGAACAGTATGCAAAAAAATAATTTCACCGTACCATGGTACATGTGACTATAAAGTAACATTGAACTATCAAACCATTGAAGACATTCGGTTCATGAATCAATTGCCTCTTTCACACCTCATCTTGGGGATGTTGTCACTTTCACTCTTAAGTCTTTCTCATTCAGTTAGACCATCATTGTACTTCAATATTTTTGCATGACTTTGGATTGCACTAGAATCTTGCACCATTCTGCAGTTTTGTACTTTGTCCTTATTCTTGTATTTAACATTACTGTACATATTCTTTACTCTGTGCGTTTCATGTGAACATGGAAGCTCATTGTAGCCTGGTGGTGTATGACAAGAAATTAATCTTAACCTCCATATTTAAAAACCCCCCACAAAATGCTGGATAACTCAGCAGGTCAGGCAGCATCGTTGGAGAAAAGGAATAGGATGACATTTCAGGTCGAGACCCGACTGAGCTACTCCAGCTTTTTGTGTCTATCATCACCTATCCATGTCCTCTAGAGATGCTGCCTGACTGTTGAGTTACTCCAACACTTTGTGGGTTTGTTTTTAATAAATCAGCATCTGCAGTTCCTTGTCTCTCTCAATCTTAAATATGCTTTCCCATGACCAACTGGATGCAGATTACAATGGAGTTTTTTTTTTTAACCTTTTCTACATCACAACCAATCTTTTTAAAAAAGTATAATTGGATAAAGTGCTCTTGAATATGCCAAGATTCGGAAAGATCTATCCAAAAATGCCAATAGTTTTTCCCTATTACATTATCCCCGAGAGTCTTTGTGGTTGTGATGAGACCAGGTAACTTGTTGCAAAACGGAAGTTCAGACTTTCACTTCCTTAATGACTTTACAAATGATTATATACCTTTACCCTTTGTTGTGTACTGCAACATTTTCTGGCAATGGGGAATGGATGTCAATTGTGTGCACTTTGTGTGAAAACACTAGGACATTTTATAAAATGGTAAAACCTATTTTTGTTTAATGGGATCAGGTATAAATTTCTGATCGTTTCAAAGGTTCTGTTTCTTATTACTCATCTAGCGAAACCATCACCTCTCCTAATAATTATTTATGCCAGTCTCTAGCCTATAAAATGTTAAAAGTTTGAGCCTTGGGCCTATTTTCGCACTGTCCTTCACAACACTCCACTAAAGGAAATAATTAACCTTCTCCCAGGTTCAGCTGTCATTCAGGTCGCTGCTCATAAAGTCAGCAGGCAGCCTTGGACTCTGACCGCTGACAGACCTGACTCTTAAGCATTTCTGCTTTCACCAAAGTTACTGTTCACCCAGTCAAATACCACAGAACTGTGAACGTTAAGCAAATCGGCATGGCTTTCCAAGAACTTCTTTGTTACACAGGGCAGACTAGAGAGATTGAATAATGAAGGGGAATCTGTACCATGAAGACAAAGGGTGGCACGGTGGTGCAGCGGGCGAGATGCTGCCTTTCGGAGCCAGAGACCAGGCTTTGAACCTGACTACGGGTGCTGTGTGGGTGTGTGTGTGTGTGGAATTTGTACATTCTCCCAGTGACTGCGTGGGTTTTATCCGGGTGCTCCGGTTTCCTCCCACATTTCAAAGACGTGCAGGTTCGTACGTTAATTGGCTTCTGAAATTGTCCCGAGTGTGTAGGATAGAAGCAGTGTGTGGGTGATCATGATCGGCATGGTCTCAGTGGGCTGACGAGCCTGTTTCCATGGTGTTTCTCTAACCTAAACCAAACTAAATATTACCTGTATGGAAAAGCTATTTATTATATTTAATTTCTAATTGAGGTTCAGTACAAGAATATGAAAATCTTGCTGCAGTTGTTAAAAAGCCACGTGGAGTTTTTGTCTGTATTGTAATGAAGCATATAAGACCATGACCATAAAACATTGAAGCACAATTTGGCCATTCAGCCCTTCAAGTCTGCTTTGCCATTTGATCATGGCTGAACTATTTTTCCACTCTCAACCCCATTCCTCTTCCTGTATCCTGTTACACCCAAAGAACCTATGAATCTCCACTTTAAAAATACCCAATGACTTGACCTGCACTGCCATCTGAGGCAAAAAATTCACCATCTTCTGGCTACATAAATCCAACTTGGAGTCAAAGTAGTGTGGATTCAGTGTGTTGATGCCATTTCAAAGGGTTTATGTTTAGGTTTATTATTGTCATGTATACTAAGGTACAAGAAAATATTTTGTTTGCATGCTATTCAACCAAATCAGATAATATTAGACGTGAATACAAACACATAAAACACAAATGCAATAGGTAGAGTGAAGAGAAAAATACTAGTGTGTAGAATATGGCTGCTCAAAATTGTAGCATAAGATTTCCAAAGACAAAGTTCAATGGGAGCAATGAAGTAGGTTAGAAAATCAGGACTGCACCCTTGTTTATCAAAGGTCCATTAAGAGTCTGATAATAGAAGGGAAGAAGCTGTCCATGAGTCTGATGGTACATGGGCAGGGAGGTTCTACTGCAGTTGTACAGGGTCTTGGTGAGACCACATCCGGAGGATTCTGCACAGTTTTGGTCTACTAATCTGAGGATAGACATTCTTGCCATAGAGGGAGTACAGAGAAGATTCACCAGACTGATTCCTGGGATGGCAGGATGAAGAAAGACTGGATAGACTCGGCATGTACTCGCTAGAATTTAGAAGATTGAGGGGGGATCTTATAGAAACTTACAAATTCTTAAGGGGTTGGACAGACTAGATGCAGGAAGATTGTTCCCCATGTTGGGGATGTCCAGAACAAGGGGTTACAGTTTAAGGATAAGGGGGAAGTCTTTCAGGACCGAGATGAGAAATTTATTTTTCACACAGAGAGTGGTGAATCTGAGGAATTCTCTGCCACAGAAAGTAGTTGAGGCCAGTTCATTGGCTATATTTAAGAGGGAGTTAGATGTGGCCCTTGTGGCTAGAGGGATCAGGGGGTATGGAGAGAAGGCAGGTACAGGATACAGAGTTGGATGATCAGCCATGATCATATTGAATGGCGGTGCAGGCTCGAAGGGCCGAATGGCCTACTCCTTCACCTATTTTCTATGTTTCTATGTTTCAAGTTTCTGTATCTTCTTCCTGACCAGAGCGGGGAGAAGAAGGAATAACTGCGGTGGGCAAGACCCTTGCTTAGATTGACTGCTTTTCAGAGGCAACATGGTGTAGATGGAGTCAATGGTGGGGAGTATGGTCTCTGTGATGGACTGGGCTATGTCCACAACTCTCCGCAATTTCTTGTGGTCTTGGGAAGAGCTGTTCCCAAACCAAGCTGTGAAGCAACCCAACAGTACGCAGAAGAAGGGTCTCAATCTTCGTCACACATTCCTTCTCTCCAGAGATGCTGCCTGTCCCGCTGAGTTACTCCAGCATTTTGTGTCTACCTTTGATTTAAACCAGCTTCTGCAGTTCTTTCCTACCCAGTATGCTTTCTATGGTACGTCTGCAGAAGTTGATAAAAGTCAATGGAGAAATACTGAATTTTCTCAGTCTCGTGAGGAAGAGGAGAAGTGGGTGTGCTTTTTTGGCTGTAGGTTTAATGTGGTTGGTTGAGGACAAATTGTTGATATTATTTATGCCTAGGAAGTTGAAGCTCTCAACCATTTTAACTTTGGCTCGGTCGATGCATGAACTCCATCACACTGTGGCGTGGTGGTGCAGCAGTATTGTTGCCTTGCAGCGCCAAAGACCTGGGTTCGATCTTGACCATGGGTGCTGGTTGTATGGAGTTTGTATGTTCTCCCCGTGAACTGCGTGGGTTTTCTCTGGGAGCTCTGGTTTCTTCCCACACTCCAAAAACATCCAGGTTTGTCGGTTAATTGGGTTCGGTAAAATCGTAAATTGTCTTAACGTTAGTGTGCGGGGATCGCTGATCGGCACGGACTCAGTGGGTCATAGCGCCTGTTTCCGGGTTGTATTTCTAAACTAAACTAAACTTCCTGGAGCTAGAGGGAGAAGTCCAATGAGGAGAAACTAAATAGGATTGTCACACATTTATGAGAGAACTGAAGATCCCATTGAAACATAAGATTTTGAAAGAAATTGACAAGTAAAATGCTGACAGTGTTTACCAAGGTTGGAGAGTCCTAACCCTGGGGATGTGATCTCGGAAGAAGTAGTGCGTATTTAGATAAAATCTATCTAAAAGAATGAAAATATCTTCCTTCAGGAGGATGGGAATCTTTGTAAACGTCAACACCAGAGCGGTGATCCTCATCCTTTGAGTACATTCTTAGCAACAAGCAGTAGACTATTGGAGAATAGAGGGATGGAAAGGTCAGGCAGAAAGTGCATTGGACACATGGAATCAACTAACTTGTTGAACGCAACAGGAGGTTCAAGATCTATGTGGCTTCCTCCAACCCTATTTCGTCTGCTGTTGTTCTCTTAATTTGACTCCAGAAAACCTCAAAAAATCTGCCACGAGTATTCACCATCATGAAATGAAACATTTTGGCAGGAATGATCTTGTGTGAATAGTTTTGCTCAGTTTATTAATGTATTTATGAGTCAAGCTAAAATTGAGCTTGTTGTTTGCTACACTAAGGAGGTTTCGGCTTGCTACCAAGAAAATAATGAAGATAACTGCTGATAAAATGAAATCTACTGTACTTCTATTGTCTTCTTTTCCCAGCTGGCCCCAAGCACTCTTACTGCTTGGAACATTTCTTGCTGTCCTAATAACATGTATTTCCTCTCAGTATTCCTCCCGAGGGCAATCAACCAATCCTCCATAAACAAAAATATAACACTAACATTAATATGGACATAATCACCCACAGACATATACACACATAAACAGAGAAACTGAGGGACAAAGACAGGCATTCACACACCATTGCAAATGCGCACACACAGACACGCAGACTTGCATATGCATGTACGTTCACACACACACAAACCTGGGGCGCATTCAGACATTTACGCAAACATACACACATGTGCAAGCACATCTGCACAGAAACATTTGCAAACATACACAAAAAGATTCACATGTACAAATGCTTACACACCTATGGACATTTACACAACATACAAACATAAATGCATGAACATTAATACACACAATCACCTACATGCATACAGTACATATGGGATGCAAATACACACACATGCACTCACATACACGTAACATATCTAACATACACGTAGCATACACGTAACACACACACACACACACACACACACACACACACACACGCCCACAAACAAATGCAGTTACACACCTAAATGCAAATTGACCAGTCACACATAGAGACACGTGTATCAAACTTGCAGACATGCATTATCATATAATGTTTAACTTTAACTTTCTCCCACAAATCTAAAGTCATGAAAGATTGAAATTTGAAATCACTATTTCTTGTTGAAGTTAATTTCTACACTGTTGAATGATAATCCATGCCTAGCTCAATTATCCCTTTTGCTTTTGGCACACTTCAAATCTTTTCTCAAACTTCTGTTTGCGGGAGGATGTGACCAGCTTGTCCTTGCTTTTCTGGGCCTGTCAAGAAAGTACTACAGGTGCACAACCTTTTATCCGGTGTTCCAGAAACCGAAAAGCTCCGAAAACCGGCCATTTTTTCCAGATGTCGTCTGCGCACCAAAGCTCGCGTTTGGCGTCAAACCCGACCCAAAACGACCCACGGTCAACCCAGGTCTGTACTACTGTAGCGGCTGCCTCCTCCCTGGAGACCGGGAGACGCTTAAACATCTGTAAATCATTGCTTAAATGTTAGTCAGTTAGTTTGGAGGGCTTTTATGTGAAGGGGGGTGAAGGGGTAAACTTTAATTCTTAGTCCCCTACCTGGTCGGAGAGGCGGGGAGCGGTCAATGCCTTACCGGGTCGCCGTGCGGCAAGCTCCGCAGCGCTGTGGCCGGTGGGGCAGCGGGCGGCGCCAGTTGTAGCTCCGACCCGGCAACTCTACCCCTGGCTGCGAGGCGCTCCAAATCCAGCGCGGCCCGCGGCCGGACGCCCCAGCTCCGCACCAGCGGGGTGCGGGCAATGCCTTACCGGGTCGCCGTGCGGCAAGCTCCGGAGCGCTGTGGCCGCCGACACACAACATCGCGGAGCGTCGCTGGATTTGGAGCCGCGCAGCCAGGGGTAGAGTTGCCGGGGTCGGAGCTCCAACCGGCGCCGCCCGCGGCCGGACGGAGCCCCCAGCTCCGCGGCTCCAAATCCAGCGACGCTCCGCGAATGTTGGAAGAAGGCGGCCACAGCGCTCCGGAGCTTGCCGCACGGCGACCCGGTAAGGCATTGCTCGCTCCCCGCTGGTATCCCGACTCCCGACATTCTCGGAGCTGGGACGTCCGGCCGCGGGCGTCGCTGGATTTGGTGCGCCTCGCAGCCAGGGGTAGAGTTGCCGGGGTCGGAGCTACAACCGGCGCCGCCCGCGGCCGGACGGAGCCCCCAGCTCCGCGAGGTTGGGAGTCGCCGACCAGGTAGGGGACTAAGAATTAAAGTTTCCCCCTTCACCCCTACACCACCACCACCACATAAAATCCCTCCAAACTAACTGACTAACATTTATGCAATGATTCTCCCGGTCTCCGGGGAGGAGGCAGCTGCTCCAGACTTTTCAAGCCGCCCGCGCTACCTACCTAATCTACGCTAAAAATCTTCCATTCTGAAATCCGAAAATGTCCGAAATCCGACAAGTGTCTGGTCCCAAGGCTTTCGGATAAAAGGTTGTGCACCTGTACTGCACAATTTATCTCAGAATGGGTGCAGATAAGATTAACTAGAATGGGTCAGGGAAAAGGGATTTTAGCTATAAATATATGGTGGAGAATCGGACTGCACAGTGGTGCACAGGTAGAGTTGCTGTGTTGCGGAGTTTTCACATTCTCCCTGTGACCGCATGGGTTTCCTTTGGGTGCTCTGATTTCCTCCATCTTCCCGAAGTCATGCAGATTTGTAGGTTAATTGGCTTCTGTAAATTGTCCCTAGAGCATGGGATAGAACTAGTGTGTGGGGTGATTTTTGGTCGGTGTGGACTTGGTGTGCCGAAGGCCCTTTACCACGTTGTATCTCTAAACTGGAATCATCTAAGGATTGTTCTCTCATGAGCAGCGAAGGCTGAGAAGGTTTTATAGAGATGTACAAGATTGTTAGTGGTTTAGACTGGGTGAATAGATCAAAGGGATGGGAGGAAATAATATTTTATACAGAGTACTTCCGATCTGAAATTTATATCTTGCAATTGATTGCTAAGGAAAGCCTCTTAAGCATGATGAATGTGTCTGTCTTCACCACTACCCCTGGCAGTGCATTCCAAGCACCCACCTCCATGTAAAATACTTGCCCATACTGCACATCTCTTTTAGACATTGCCCTTCTCATCTTGAAGCTGCACCCTCTAATTTTTGACATTTCCAACGTGAAAAAGGTGCTGACTGTCCACCCTCTCTATGCCTCAATCTCAGATTCAGATTCAGATTCAGATTCAACTTTAATTGTCATTGTCAGTGTACAGTACAGAGACAACGAAATGCATTTAGCATCTCCCTGGAAGAGCGACATAGCATATGATTTGAATAAATATTTACATTAGCATATATACAGACATAGTGTTTTTCCTGTGGGAGGAGTGTCCGGGGGGGGGGGGGGGGGGTGATTGGCAGTCACCAAGGTACGTTGTTGAGTAGAGTGACAGCTGCCGGGAAGAAGCTGTTCCTGGACCTGTTGGTCCAGCAACGGAGAGACCTGTTGCGCCTCCCGGATGGTAGGAGGGTAAACAGTCCATGGTTGGGGTGAGAGCAGTCCTTGGCGATGCTGAGCGCCCTCCGCAAACAACGCTTGCTTTGGACAGACTCAATGGAGGGGAGCGAGGAACCGGTGATGCGTTGGGCAATTTTCACCACCCTCTGCAAGGCCTTCCGGTAGGAGACAGAGCAGTTGCCATACCATACTGTGATACAGTTGGTAAGGATGCTCTCGATGGTGCAGCGGTAGAAGTTCACCAGGATCCGAGGAGACAGATGGACAGATCTCCGGCATTCCAGAGAAAACAATCCCAAGTTTGGCCAAACTCACCTTGTAGTTAAAACGTCCTAATACGAGCAGTTTTCTGAGAGAACATAGAAAAAAGTTTCTCTGGAGATCTTCTATTTTTTGAAATCAAAATAAACTTTATTCAGGGTTTTAAAAAATATGTACAATACAAGAATTGTGCAAAAATTCCTCTGACATTCTCCGTGGATATACATACATTCGTTAACGTTATATTTCGTAGTGTTCCCAAAAACAGAATTATACCCGGCCCCCATGCCACTCATGTGGCCCCCCCTGAAATCCCTTCCCTTGTTTGAGGGGCGTCTCCACCATACCTCTCCCCCCAATGACCAGCAGCAGAAGGACCCTAGACTGTGTTCCTCTCCCACAGAGCCTTGGTGTTGGCTGCGCCAAGCTTCAGTGCGTCTCTCAGCACGTACTTCTGCAGTCTGCAGCGGGCCAGTCGGCAACATTCCCTGGTGGATATTTCGCTCTGTGGGGAGACCAACAGGATTCGGGATGACCAAAGAGCATCTTTCACCGAGTTGATGACCTTCCAGTAGCACTTGACGTCTGTCTCTGAATGTGTCTCTGGGAACAGTCCATATATCAGAGAGTCCTCTGTGACGGAGCTATCTTCTGTATAGGTTATCTTTTAACAGGGAAGAATGAATTGATCCAGGTGGTCATTTTCTATTGGTGGTCTCCATTCAGTTGGTCTACTGATCATGGGAAATAATACAGCATTTAATGTACAAAACCACAATCATACTTTGCTTTATTAGTTTTGTGTAGGAAGGAACTGCAGATGCTGGTTTAAACTGAAGATAGACACAAAAAGCTGGAGTAACTCAGTGGGATAGGCAGCATCTCTGGAGAGAAGGAATGGTGGATGTTTTGGGTGGAGACCCTTCTTCAGACTGGTCTCGCAGAAGGAACTGTAGATGTTGGTTTTCACTGAAGATAGACACAAAATGCTGGAGTAACTCAGCGGGACATGACACAAAATGCTGGAGGAACTCAGCAGGACCTGACACAAAATGCTGGAGGAACTCAGCGGGTTACTTTATACCTGCTTAATTAGTTATATTTAGTCTCTTTCTTGGGGAAGGGAAGTAAGATTGCAAAGTCTAACATGCATAGAACTCTATCTGAACTCCATACATATTCAAATTCCTATCCCTCAAAGATGTTAAGATTAATGTTACACCGTGAAAAGTGCCTTCCCTGTATTCCGCATCTGTGTATCCGTGGCGGCTTTAATTTCTTATCAGAAGTGTGACCTTTCCTTCCTGTGCAGAAGACTGGTTGGAACCGGTTTTCTCCGCTCTGACCTTTATGGTTATTAAGAAAGGAAGAGCTGGAAGGGGTTCCTGGAAAACCTGTCTTTCATTTGATTTTACAGGCAGTAATGAACATATTTACCAGTATTGCTGCAGCTTGCCCATGTAATGTTTGCAACAGTATTAAATGTATACACTTGAAAACACCCTTTGCATTGCAGCCACTGCTACTGACATGTTACATTATAGCTAAATCTGCCATCGTTATTCCCTTTTCTAAACAGTCCCCATGTATGTCCTGGGAAACATGAGTAATTATTTATCCCTTTGATTTTTTTCTTCCTGATGGCAATGACTTAAATTGTCAAGTTACACACAGCAAAGAAACATCAATCAATGGCATTTAGTGCCTTACACCATTTCAAGAGTCAAGTGTGTTTAATTGTCATAGGTACTGGCAACGGAACATGTTTGCTTGCAGCAGCATAACAAGCCTGTATGCACAATACACATGGATAATATATAATAAACAAAGATTCAATAAATTAATGTCCCAATGCTGGTTCAAAACACAATCCGAAGTCCTTAATGCAACTAAACACAATCCTTAGTTCATGGTTGAGGTTAGTGTTGTGTAGTGTTCAAGAGCATGGTGATTGTTGGGAAGTGGCTGGTGGTCATCCCATCTATTTCATCAGACTTGGCAAGGTATCCTTGCATTCTTTATTGTCATTCCCTTTAATCCATCAATTCTGCTTACTTCAACTTGTATCATTGCTGGCACATTTCACATGGCCATGGTATCATATAGTGGAATATACAGCATGGAAACAGGCCCTATAGCCCAACATGTCCATGCCCACCAAGGTGCTTTCCTGAGCGAGTCCCATTTACCTGCATTTGGCCCATATCCTTCAAACCGTTCCTATTCATGAACTTGTCCTAATGTGTTTTAAACATAGTCATTGTATTCACCTCTACCACTTCCTCTGGCAGCTCGTTCCATATACTCTGTGTGAAAATCCTGTCTCTCAGGTCCTCTTTAAATCTTTCACCTCTCACCTCAAACACATGCTGTCTAGTTTTAGACTCCCTTACTCTGGGGAAAAGACTGTAACCATCCACTTTATCTGTGCCCCTCATGATTTTATAAACCTCGATAGGGTCATCTCATTCAGCCCATCCATCCACATTAGAGATCACGTCATTGGCGGATGGTATTGTTTCAAAGGCATCAACCACTTTCATAATCCTCATCCAAGATATATTGAACATGAGGAGGTATTAATATCCTGGCTACACTTAAACTTATGTTATTAAAGATCTCTGCAAATGTTTCTTATTGTCACTAAGAGATTTAAATGTTAGAAACATAGAAACATAGAAATTAGGTGCAGGAGCAGGCCATTCGGCCCTTCGAGCCTGCACCGCCATTCAATATGATCATGGCTGATCATCTAACTCAGTATCCCGTACCTGCCTTCTCTCCATACCCTCTGATCCCCTTAGCCACAGGGCCACATCTAACTCCCTCTTAAATATAGCCAATGAACTGGCCTCAACTACCCTCTGTGGCAGAGAGTTCCAGAGATTCACCACTCTCTGTGTGAAAAAAGTTCTCATCTCGGTTTTAAAGGATTTCCCCCTTATCCTTAAGCTGTGACCCCCTTGTCCTGGACTTCCCCAACATCGGGAACAATCTTCCTGCATCTAGTCTGTCCAACCCCTTAAGAATTTTGTAAGTTCTTACTGTTGTTCTAATGGACTTCACCTCTTAAAAATAATGAAAATATTATTTCCCCATGATATAGGAGGCTATTCAGCCCATCAAGTCTATGCCAGCCATAGAGTCTGCCTGCAGGACAGAGATAGAATACCTTGTTGAGTGGTGCCCACGAGGTGTAGAAGCCTGAAGTCCCACACCACCAGGTTCAGGAGCAATTACTTTCCTATGACCAAGCGGAGGTTGGGCGATCGTTTCGCCGAACACCTCCGCTCGGTCCGCAATAACCAAGCTGACCTCCCGGTGGCTCAGCACTTCAACTCCCCCTCCCACTCCGCCTCCGACCTCTCTGTCCTGGGTCTCCTCCATGGCCACAGCGAGCAGCACCGGAAATTGGAGGAACAGCACCTCATATTCCGTTTGGGGAGTCTGCACCCCCGGGGCATGAACATCGAATTCTCCCAATTCTGTTAGTCCTTGCTGTCTCCTCCCCTTCCTCAGCTCCCCTGCTGTCTCCTCCCACCCTCCAGCCTTCTGGCTACTCCTCCTTTTCCCTTTCTTGTCCCCACCCACCCCCACCCCCGATCAGTCTGAAGAAGGGTTTCGGCCCGAAACGTTGCCTATTTCCTTCGCTCCATAGATGCTGCTGCACCCGCTGAGTTTCTCCAGCTTTTCTGTGTAACCTACTTTCCTATGACTATCAGGTTCCTGAACCAATACACACAACCCTAACCCTACAGTGACACGGATACAATGGTCCACTTCTTGCACTTTCAACTCATTTTTTCCAATTATTTTTTTCATCTGGTGCAGCAGTATAGTTTATGCATAATTCATGTATGATTTATAGTTTTGTTGCTTATCTATTTGCCCTCGAGGCTGCTAGAAGTAAGATTTTTCAATGTACCTGAGCCTCACCAGACAACAAATTGGAACTAGAAATTGAACTTTGCTTCTACACACAATTTTTTAGCCAATTAACCTACAAACCTGCAGATAAACACAAAATGCCAGAGCAACTGCTTGAAGGGTCCCTTCTTAAGACCCGAAACGTCACCGATTTCTTCTCTCCAGAGATGCTGCCTGTCCTGCTGTTACTCCAGCACTTTGTGTCTATCTTCAGTGTAAACCAGCATCTGCTGTTCTTTCATACAACCTACAAACCTACATGTCTTTGTAGTGTTGGAGGAAACTGGAGCACCCAAGGAAAACCCATGTGGTCACGGGGAGAATGTTCAACCTTTGTACAGTCAGCACCCGTAGTCACGATCTAACCCAGTCACTGGCGCTATAAGGTAGCAACTCTACTGCAGCACCACCATGCCGCCCCAAAACTCTAGTTAAAATATGACACAAAGTGCTCGAGTAACTTAGCGGGTCAAGCAACATCCCTGGAGAACATGGATAGGTGACGTTTGACGTTGGGACCCTTCTGACTGAACTCCAAAATGAACTCCCAATGAATTTCCCAAGCTTCGAAATAATATTGTCCAAAAATGGATGTCATCTCTTGCTTGACTGATGTGCAAATCACATTACTGGCACAAAGAGATGCTTATGACTGGAAGTGCCCAGTAGAATTTCCATAGTGGTGAAACTCCATCCAGAAATGATGGCAATTGTGGAAAGGAATGCTTTTTCCATTGCCTAGTTAAAAGTAACACTCTGCAACCGAATGCCTAAGCAACAGTAATCTAATGTCTATAAAAATAAACTTACTAAAATAATATTGGTGATGATGAATTGCAGTAGAGACTATTGAAGCCGGAACTGTTCTCCTTAAGGAAGTTAAAGAAAGATTTAATAGAGGTAGTCAAAATTATGGGAGGATTTGTCAGAATACATCGAGAGTTTTATTTCTAGCAGCAACCAGCTGAAACAAGCTTTAAATATTTGGCTAAAGAACCAGTGGGAAGCTGAAAAGAATCTTTCAGAGATTATTGGGCTATTTAGGCACAGTGGTAGAGTTGCTGCCTTACAGCGCCAGAGACCCAGATTCAATCCTGAGTACGGGTGTTGTTTGTTTGTACATTCTCCCCGTGACTGCATGGGTTTTCCCCAGGCACTCCGGGTTCCTCCCACACTCCAAAGACATACAGGTTGGTAGGTTATTTGGCTCCAGCAAAAATTGCAATTAGTCCCTAGTGTGCAGGATAGTGCTAGCGTATGGAAATCGCTGGTCGGCACGAACTCGGTGGGCTGAAGGGCTGCACCTCTAAACTAAACTAAACTAAACTTGATGTCCTTCTGCACAGAATGATTCCAAAGTTGTAGGATGTAAATACAGGCTTCAATGATACGACACGAGAGTAGGATCTGTCTGTGAATCATATGGTTAAAACCAGGTCATTTAACCAACCGCCAGGAATACAAATGTTCCAGTCAGAGGTGGAAAAGGTGGGCTACTCACAGGAAAACACCTTGGAGCCAAAGTGGATACATCGTAAATTCATGAACTCGCTTGGCTCCAAACACCATTCTGTTTGCACACCATGGCTGCAGTTGCCAATGTAAACATATTTATATATAACATGCTTACGGTCAAAGTAGTTACTCGATAGCAGTGCAAGGTCAGATCCCTTTTAATTGCAGTTAATCCATTTTATTTCAGTCTCTATTCTACTGAAGAAATTACCTGCTTTGTGTTACATTTGCTAGGATGTTGGAGCTGCATGTTCAGATGATGGATGATTGCCAGAATAAATATGGACCTTCGCTGGGAAGGTCCATTACTAGCCTCCCCGACAGGCAGCTTGAAGAATCCACACGTTTATTCCATGTTTGCAGTTTGCTGAGCAAAACTATCAACTTGGGAGCTGGTGGGACAAACATATCACTGAATCTAAGGTGAAAAGGAACTTCACTCTTAAGTTTCAGATTAAATCAGAAGCCGTTTCACTCATTTCACTTTTCAAACTCAGTTAGCTTGCTCTTTCTTTCTCAGGCACGAAACAAAGTGCTGCAGGAACTCAGTTGGTCAGGCAGCATATATGGAGAAAATGGACAGATGGATTTTCAGACAAAACGCATGTGTCGGCTGAATGGTCACTTAGTTCACGCTTGGTAGCACCATTGTAACGGAGAGGACATTGGGATCTCCAAATGCAATAGACAAGATTGGAAGAGGTGCATGTGAATCTTTATCTCACGTGAACGGGCAGCTGAGGTCTCTGGTTTGAAGTGGGAGAGGAAGCATAGGTGTTACATCTCCTGCAGGGGGAAGTACCTGGAGGGGGGACGGGTTGGGTGGGAAGGGATGAGAGCTCAAAGGAGTTGCGGAGTGATTGGTCTCTACGGAAAGTGGGAAGTGTAGGAGCAGAGATCGGAGAATAATGTGTTGGATGCTGAGAATAGTGGGGTCTCAGTATCCCACTAGCTGAGATAAGGGAGGACCAGGAGAACTCTTGTCCTTGCTGTGTCTAGGAGCAGGGGGAGCAAGAAGAATACGGTGGGACACAGATGAGGTATGGGTGAGGGCTCCTTCCACAACAGCAGTGGATAAACCATACCTACTGAAGAAAGAGGCCACCTCCGATATCCTAGAGTGGAAAGCCTCATCTTGGGAGCAGTTGTGGTGGACCCACTCTTTCTCTGGTCTTTTCTTCTATTTGTATCAGGACTTGCCCATTTTACTTGCCATTGCTTTCTTGCTTTATCTTTCACTTGCATGTTCTGTCTTGCTGGGCACGTTCCAGTGCACCAGACTACGCCACATAAGTTCATAAGTTCATAAGTTCAAGGAGCAGAATGAGGCCTAGAAATCAAGTCTATTCTGCTATTCAATCATGGCTGATCTATCTTTCCCTCTCAACCCCATTCTGCTGCCTGCTCCCTATAACCACTGACACCCATACTAATTAAGAATCTATCAATCTCCGCCTTAAAAATATCCATTGACGGCCTTCGGAGCCTTCTGTGACAACATATTCCACAGATTCACCACCCTCTGATCAAAGAAATTCCTCCTCATCTCCTTTCTAAAGGTATGGCCTTTCTATGGCCTCTGGTCCTAGACTCTCCCACTAGTGGAAACATCCTATCCACATCCACTATATATCCAATCCTTTGTTACCCAGATGTTAAACATAGTGCATAGAACATAGAACATTTTAACACATGAACAGGGCCTTCTTGTTGGTACCAAACTTAATGCCAAGTTAAACTAATCTCCACTACCTGCACATGATCAATATCCCTCCATCGCCTGCATATCCATGTGCCTATGTAAAAGCTTCTTACAACATTAGCAAGACATTACACAGACAGACTGCCATGAACACCCACATTATTTCACCCTGGAGAAATGGTGGGCTGAATCTGTGTTGCATAACTGTATGAGTTTAGGACTCTGTGGATTTACAGTAGTAATTGAATGTTTTACTCCATCAACAGTACCATTGAAGTGGATATTATTGTTACCATTATACCTTGGCAACTTGCTTAATACCTCAGAGGAGGAAACCACCACCATGTTCTTCTGAGTGAACAAGGGAATAAATGAAAGCTGAATGAAAGCAAGGGATAGGGCAGCACAGTGATGCATTTGGCAGAGCTTCTGTCTCACAGCGCCAGAGACCTGGGTGCGAAACTGACCATGGGTGCTGTTTGTGCGGAGTTTGCTCATTTTCCCTGTAACCAGCTGAATTTCCTGTGGGTGCTCCAGTTTCTTCCCATATCCCAAAGACATGCAGGGTAGTAGACTTTCGACTTTCGAGATACAGCGTGGAAACAAACCAAATCCACACCGGCTAGCGATCACCCCATAGACTAACACCATCCTACATACTAGGACCAATTTTACCAGCACTAATTAACCAGCACCACTTACACACCTGTACGTCATTGGAATGTGGGAGGTAACTAGAACTGGAGAATATCCACGCAGGGATCTATCGTAGTCGCTGCCTCAAAAAGGCAGCCAAAATCATCGAGGGCCCACACCATCCTGGCCACACACTCATTTCACCATTGCCATCAGGAAGAAGGTACAGGAGCCTGCAGACTGTAATGTCCAGGTTCAGGAACAGCTTCTTCCCCACAGCCATCAGGCTATTAAACACAATGAATAAGCTATGAGCTCTGAACTGCAAAAGACTATATTATTATTTGCACTATATTTGTTATTTATTGAACTTTTTCTTTTCCCCCCCGTTATATACAATGTTTACATATTCACATATTCTGTTGTGCTGCAGCAAGTAAGAATTTCATTGTCCCGTCCGGGACATATGGCAATGAAACACTCTTGACTCTTGACAGTCACAGGGAGAAGGTATAAACTCCATACAGACAGCAGTATCGAACCTGGGTCTCTGGCGCTGAATCTTGGCAGCAACTCTACCGCTGCACCACTGTGCTGCCCTAATTGGCCTCTGTAAATTTCCCATAGCATGTAGGAAGTGGATGTGAAAACAGGATAACATTAACTAGTGTCGGCGTGGACTTGATGGGTTGAACGGCCTGTTTCCATGCTGTATCCAAACTAAAAATACTTTTGGAGCAACTTATAGCTCGGAAGTGGGAGCGTTCCAAAGGAGGGGTGGTAATGGGGTTGAAGGAAAGAAATTCAAAATTAGGCATTGAGATGAATGAAGGCATAGCTGTCAAGAGTGAGCAAAAAGAAGAGAAATATACAAAAGGCTGATCAGAGACAGAGGTGTGAAGCTACACAATAATTTTAAAGACAATGATGGAAATCTTGATTTAAAATAAAGATAAACTTGGGGTTAAACTATGTCAAAAATAGGGCGGAGGATTTTGCTATTCAAATGGACGGGTTTATATTGTGGAGTAAAAATATTTAAAAAAACCTTTAAACCAAACTTGAATCTATCTTCTCTACGGAATCATGCATCTATTGAAATGTATTGATAGGTTTGTGTATCCATAATTGATTTATGTTACGGTTTTAATGCTGCTGGCTGGTATACCTGAAAGTTTACCAGAGGTAAGATCTTATGTAATGCAGAGGCAGGTGTTTTCCAGCATGTCAGCTGAATCAGGCAACAGAACCATCCTAATGCAACTGCCGCTGCTGCTGCTGATGCTGCTGCTGCCGATGCCGCTGCTGCTGCTGAGTCGGAGGCTGCTACTGCGGGTCTGCGGACGGCTCGGACGACCCCGCGCGGCTCCCTGGAGGGAGACCGCTTTTCGGGCTGCTGCAACGGTGACTTCTCCCGCCCGTGTTGCGGGGTCGAAGAGCTCCTGGAGCGGGGCCTAACACCATTGCCCCGCGCGGCTGGAACGGCTGCGGGACTTTGCGAGCGCACACCGAGGGCTCCAACACCAAGACCCGGTGTGCGACCTCGCACCACCCGGCGTGGCTTCAATGGCCGCGGGACAATCGCCATCGCCAGCCAGGGGCTATGACTTTGACTGTGACATCGGGGGGGGGGGAGAGTGCAGTGGAGAGATAAGTTTTTTTGGCCTTCCATCACAGTTATGTGATGGATGTTTATGTTAAATGTAATTATGTTGTGTCTGGGGTCTATTTGTGTGTAATGTATGGCTGCAGAAACGGCATTTCGTTTGGACCCCCAGGGGTCCAAATGACAATTAAATTGACTCTTGACTCTTGACTCTTGACTAGAGAGCAGTGTTGAACTACTATCTACCACATTGGTGACCCTCGGACTATCTTTGATCGGACTTTACTGGCTTTACCTTGCACTAGATGTTATTCCCTTATCATTATGAATGGCTAATCATGTATTTTCTTTCCGCTGACACGTAACAAAAGCTTTCCACTGTACCCCGGTACACGTGACAATAAACTAAACCAGAAACTGAAACTGATGTCCTATGGGGCAGGAACACAGGGTTACTTCTCCCTGCCACACCCAACACCAAGCAAACCTATCACCCTCCCCAGAATGATAAATATTCTGAACTCATGATCCAATGCCCTCAGAATGTCTTCCTTAACCCTCAATCTTTCTACCCCACCCACCTCACGAACCCCCCTAAAACCTCTTATGCCCTTCCTTTCCCGAACCCTCAATCCTTCTGGTCTTCTTCGTCCTCTTTGGTCCTTGTCTTACCTGAAATGGATTCAGAATGGAAAATCATGAGTAAATGTATCAGTATTCAATGGAAAATTGATATTATTGACTATAACAAGATTTAAAATACATTTGGACAGAAAAGGTATTGAGGGATATGGACCAAACAAAGACAGGTGGCACCGATGTAGATGGGGCATCTTGGTTGTCATGAGGAAGTTGGGCCAAAGGACCTGTTTCCATAATGTATGACTCTATGACTAAACAATAATTACTCTCGCCTTTCGACTTTTTTTTTTCCCAATTTAGGATCCATTTCATCAATTCAAGATTACTAAACCAAAGTTCCTCCTGTGCACAGGGGAATTCAGAATGGAAAAGTGATCACTAGGCAGAGCCACAATTTTGGCATTTCCTGAAAGAAACCTTTTTCCTGGAATTCCTGATTGCGAAACATTCTTCACTAAACCTGCTTCACCAAGCTTCTGTTAATGGCAGGGTTGTTGTTTGAGTGGGACTTGGTGCCGGGTACAATACACAACTAGTGAGAGCAGAGTGTGGAAGTGAGGTAGGTGTGACTTCTTGAACTCAGAGTTGCTACCAAGCTGAACTCCCCCACCGCCAATGACCTCCATGTCTTCCAAGTCCTCTGACGTCCCACAATCTCCAACCCACTCTTCATGTCCAGATCCAGCTCAATTCCTCGTGGCAAGGCCTTGCATGTTTGGAAGGTCCCCTACTACATAGAACCATGAGATCCAAACATACCTGTCTACAAAATTGACGGGAGCACACCCTCTATTTTTAAAACACTGCTTCACACTTAGTTAATTTTTAGTTTAGTTTTGTTTAGAGATGCAGCACAAAAATAGGCCCTTTAGCTTACCGATTCTACACCGATGTATGGCCACCTGTACACTTGATCTATCCTACACCCAAGGGACAATTTACAGAAGCCAATTAACCTATAAACCTGCACGTCCTTGAAATGCGAGAGGAAACCGGAGCACCCGGAGTAAACCCAAGCTGTCACAGGGTGAACGTGCAAACTCCATACAAACAGAACCCATAGTCGGGATCAAATCCGGGCAATACCTTCAATTGCCTCTATGTCTACTTCCCCGAGTCATAATGTACCAACAAGGAACTACAGATTCTGCTCTACAAAAAAAGCCACAAAGTGCTGGAGTAACTCAACAGGTCAGGCATCATCTCTAGAGAACATGTATATGACATTTTGAGGAAGAGTCCTGACTCCAAAATGCGACTTATCCATGTTCTCCAGACATGTTGCCTAACCTGCTGAGTTACTCAAGCATTCTGTGTCTTTCCCTGAGATACATATCTGCTTTGCAACTCTGATCTTTCATATCTATTTCTAAATTACACCATGTTTTGTAACTCACTGTGAGCTATGCTTTGGAAGATCAGCTCACTTTGCGGAAACTAGCACTTGACTGCCCAAAAATAATAAAGGGTTGCCAAGCACTTTTCTTTTAATGGAGCTGGCGATACTTTAAGTCAGTTTTAAGTTCAGTGTTGGGGTTAAGCTGAGATGGCAACGTGTGGTCCAGCGTGTATGCAATCCAAACATTTCAGTTATTAAAACGGATTACTGCCAAGGCAGGATGTTGGACAAATAAATTCGACAATTTTTGCAAAAAGTAAACCGCCAGAATCAAAGTACCAGATGCTATAATTATTTCTCCCTCATCAATTTTCCTTTGAATACTGATCAATTTACTGATGATTTTCCATTCTGAATCCACCTGAGCACAGAAGGAACTCTGGTTTAGTGATCTTGAATTGATGAAATGCATCCAACATTTGGAACAAAACAAAGTTGAAAGGAGATTGTAATGATTGTTGAGTTATAGAAACTAAGAGTCATACAGCATGGAAACAGGCTCCTTGGTCCAACTTGCCCATACCGACCAAATGCCCCATCTATGCCAGTCTCATTGGCCCATATCCCTTCAAATCTCTCCTATCTATGTACCAGTCTATGAACGAACTGCAGATGTTGATTTAAATCGAAGGTAGACACAAAATGCTGGAGTAACTCAGCGGGACAGGCAGCATCTCGGGATAGAAGGAATGGGTGATGTTTCAGGTCGAGACCCTTCTTCAGACTGAATCAGGGGAGAGGGGGATACAGAGATAAGGAAGTGTAAGGTGTGAAAAAGAGAGAAAGGGAGTGTAGAATAGATCATTGTTAGCGAGGAGAAGATAACAACAAAGCAAACAGAGATTAAATGCAATCAAGGACAGTCAGACTGGTCGGGGAACTGTGAAGGGAGAGGGATGGAGAGAGAGGGAAACAAGGGTCACTTGAAGTTAGAGAAGTCAATATTCATACCGCTGGGGTGTAAGTGGCCCAAGCAAAATATGAGGTGCTTTTCCTCCAATTTGCGCTGGGGGGACTCCCTGACTGGGGACAAAGTCCCCCTGGTCCTCACTTTCCACCCCAACAGCCATCGCATACAGCATATAATCCTCCAACATTTTCGCCACCTGCAACCAGACCCCACCACTAGCCACATTTTCCCGTCTCCACCCCTTTCCGCTTTCTGCAGAGTCCGTTCCTTCCACAACTCCCTGGTAAACTCATCCCTTCCCACCCAAACCACCCTCTCCCTAGACACTTTCCCCTGCAACGGCAGGAGATGCAACACCTGTCCCTATAATGCCCCCATCGACTCCATCCAAGGACCCCGACAGTCTTTTCTGGTTCACTTGCAACTCCTCCAACTTCATCTACTGTATCTGCTGTTTCAGGTGTGGACTCCTATATATCGGTGATACCAAGCGCAGGCTCAGAGATCGTTTCGCTGACCTCTGCTCAATCTGCCTAAACCTACCTGTTACTCCCCGTTACTCAACACTTTAACTCCCCCTCCCATTCCCACACTGACCTTTCTGTCCTGGGCCTCCTCCTTTGTCAGTGTGAAAATATGAGGTGCTGTTCCTCCAATCTTCGCTGGGCAATTAAGGAGGCCCAGTACATTGTCCACTTTGACAATGGATTTTAAATATTATTGCCTTGAAATTCAATTGCATAACTCTATTTTCTCCCAGAATGAAACACGGTGGTAATGATTGCTGCGTTGTTCCTCGGCACCTCACAGTACAACACGGCCTTCCTTGCAGAGCTGAGGATTTTGATGCGCGCAGTTAAAGATATTACTTCATCCTTGGGCCAATTTTCTCTTTACGTGTTGCCAACTCCAATCCCAAACATTAGTGCCAGCCTTCCTGTTTCCACTTTCCTCTTCACCAAATCAGGACTTTGGCTCCTGCCGTCAGGAACATGGCTTTGAAAAAACAATTCTGTGCAACACATTTTTGACATTGTAGGTGTACAATGTCCTACTGATTGTGCTGAAGGGTGTTGGGCATGACTGATATGTACAGAGGAGTGCCAATAACCAAACTAATAGGTGGCACCCTGACCCTGTACCATTTCAGCACACGCTTATTGATGCTCAGATTTCTGGACATGGGCCTTCAGTTACAAATTAAAGCAGGGTTTAGATTTTAGGCTTTAGAGATACAGCTTGTCCGCGCCGACCAGCGATCCCCGTACTCTAGCACTATCCTACACACTAGGAGGAAAACCATGTGATCACAGGGAGAATGTACAAACTCCGTACAGACATCACCCATAGTCAGGGTTGAACCCGGGTCCCTGGCACTATAAGGCAGCAACTCTACCGCTGCACTACTGTACCGCCCAGACAGGTTAAATTGTCACAGTGCCACACGAGTCAGGGAAGTTTGAGGACTGAGTACTAAGGTAAATTATTTCTCCCAGATTAAAAAAAAAATATTTTAAATTATTAAATAATTTCAATCAGTGGAATTATTTCCCAACAGTCTTAAGAGTACAAAGCTTGATTGACCATACAGGTTTGTTTAAGAACATATAAGTACCAGTTAATCAGAGTTGCCTTTCTTTACCTCATTTATGTGGTCGTCCCAATTCCAAACTAGGACACTTGGCAAGTAATAACTTTCCTTCCTCCCTGTTCCAGTTTATTTTGGTAAGTGCTGTTCCTAAGGACCTGGCAATATCTCTGACATCCAAGCAAATATACTCTGCAGCATTTTAGTTCAGTTTAGTTTAGTTTAGTTTAGTTTAGTTTAGTTTAGTTTAGTTTAGTTTAGATATACACAGGCCCTTCAGCTCAGCGATTCCGCGCCAACCAGTGATGCCCATACACTAGCACGATCTTACACACTGGGGACTATTTACAATTTTTACTAAAGCCAATTAACTTACACATCTGTACATCTTTGGAGAGTGGGAGGAAACCGGAGCACCTGGGGAAAACCACGTGGTTATGGGGAGAATGTATAAGCTCCGTACAGACAGTGCCCATAGTCAGTATCAAAGCCGGGTCTCTGGCACTGGAAGGCAGCAGCTCTACCGCTGCACCACCGTACGGCCCCTGATTGCAATTAGGTTCATCGGATGGAATGGAGAAGCAGACATCGACATTCACAGTACGGCGGAAATTCTGGAAGAATTCAGCGAGTCAAACGGCATCTGTGGAAATAGAAACAATCAACGTTTCAGGTCAGCTGAGTTCTTGCAACATTTTTGTTTTGTATCAGATTTCAACATTTACAGTTCTATTTGCTCTCCATTTATGTACATGAGTCCTACCCTAGCCCGGAGACCGACTGAGGTTACATACAGCATCTCCTACACCATTACACTAGAAATCATCAGTTAACATAATGCACATCAAGCATCAAACATGCGACATTTATTTATATACCTCAATATATCATCAGTCAATCCATGAATCGATGGAATGGTGGTACAGTGCTCAATCTCTGTTTCACCTTCCTCCACCTATCTCCTCTCCATTACAATGGTACCAACTTCCACTTCCATAACATCATCTGTCTTTACTTCTCTATGAAAGCCTTAACCCATGCCTTTATCATCTCGGCACCCTAAAGGGTGACATAAGCAAAATCCTTCCTTCTCTTATGCAGTCCCGTGGTGCTGAAGGTGTTCTTTGAGTCATAGATTCATAGAGCTTTGCAGCATGAAAACAGGACTTTCGGCCCAACTTGTTCATGCCAACAATATTGGTATTCTTGGTTTGTTCCATTTGCCCCTTATCCCTTCTAAGTCATAATCGTATCTGTTTCTATAGCTTCCTCTGACAGCATGTTCCAGATATGAGCCACCCTCTGAGAGGAATGTTGCCCCTGAGGTTCTTCTTCAATTTCTCCTCTCCCAACTTAAGCGTGTGCCCCTTAGTTTTAGAATCTTCCATCCTGGGTGAACGACTCTGGGCATTCACTTTATCCATGCCCTTCATGATTTTGAATATTTCATTACGGTCACCCCTTTTCCCCTTACGCTCCAAAGAAAAGTCTTCTACCAATTGTTGGGTGGTCCTTGAAGGTGAGCCTGGCCATCGGGAGGTATTCAGTAAGATCGGTAACAAATACCAAGGTGAATAGCAGAACTGTTTTACACTGTTGTGAAACAGACAGGTGATTCACCACTCTTTAGTGCCAATGCCCAAAACAATTTTAAGTTGCAATTGCTCATTTCCTCTATGCTGGCTTACCTTCTTCCACTGGGCTAAAGCCAAAAGCCATAAACCATTTCCATACCATGCTGGGCTACTGAGGCTACTTGTACAAGTTTTTAACTGATAGAATACATAAAACCCATGTAAAACTCCAGGCGAGTTTTACTATTAGGTTACAGCTACAAGTGGAAATAAACTAGTGAGTAAAAGCTGGATCTAAGAGCTATGTTTTAAGAGGGCTTCATACGAGGAGCAGGGGAGTAGAGAGGGAATGATGAGGTTGAAGGATGATGTGGCTGAAGCTGTACCCATTGGTGGTGAAGGTAGGAGATGTGCAATGGTCCAGTTTAGAGGAAAGCAATGATCTCAGAGGGCTGTAAATCTGGGAGACGCAACACAAATTAACCCTTCTTCTCCCGTCATCGCTTTCCCCCCTATATTTCCAGATGCACACTCTGATTCTCCAATACAGACACTCCCCGCCTCGCACAATAGGCGACCAACGTGAACTCATACATCCGTAAACAGTTCTGCACTCAGTCCCTAGTGCGATCAAAGCTGTTTGTGATTTCCACAACACTATGGTCACTCAGGCTTACTTTGGAAACAAGCTGGTAATGGCGGTGGTGCTTACCCAGAAGGCCGCGCGCCGCAGAAAGCGCCCCAAAGCCGAGAGTCAATGATTCTGACTTAAGTAAAATCTGACTTCAGGAGATAACTTCATGAGTACAATCTGAGTTCATGGAATGTAACCCTTACGTAAGTCGAGGAGTGCCAGTATGGGGCACTTTCCTATCTTCCGCACCGACTACAGCCATCAACAGCAGCTTCTTCAGTCACTTCTTCATCCATGTTTCTTTGTTCTGTGGCTTTCAAAGAATATTTACATTGCCTGCTGTTGAGTTGCCCTCCTGAAGCTTTCTGTCCTCCCCCCCCCACCCCCCCCACCAACTCATCCCCCTGCTTAGTGTGTGGCCCTTCCGCCTACTGCTTTGCTAACAAGCTGAGTAAGGAGAGTTATGGAAAGATGCACTGTTGTGAAGCTCCTTAACGATATTCAATCACTTGGAGGTGGAGTGTCTGAACACATTTTTGTTGCATAAACAGACTCCCACAGGCAGGTAGATTCAATGAGTGACAACGCTGAAGAATGTGCAGATCGCAGGGTTTCTTTAGAAAGGGTTATTTTGTATAATTTAGAGGTCAGTTTTTGGGCCTACAAAGCCTTAGTATAATCATCATCACAAAAAATAACAGAAGGGATCAGTGGAATGTTTGGGGCAACGTACATCAAAGAAAAACGAGGGCACAACACCAAAGAGTAAACCTGAAAGGAATGGTTATTGTTACGCCTCTCCCCTAACCCCCTAGCTATAAAACAAAGGCAATGTTTCTAAACCCTGAAAAGGAAACCGATTATGAACTTATCCATGAGCTCATGAAAACAGACGAACAAGCTGGAAATATATTAGAACAACAACCCCATCATAAGAAAATAACTTATTAGGCTGTGTTAAGCACAATGGGATGAATCGTCATTTCTATGAAGTACTTTTCCGCGATCTTATCATAAGATCATAAGACATTGAAATAGAATTAGACCATTTGGCCCATCGAGTCTACTCTGCCATTTGATCTTCGTTGATCAATTTTCCCTCAACCCCATTTTTCTGCTTTCTCTCTGTAACCTTTGACACCCTAACTAATCAAAAATCTGCGAATCTCTGCTTTAAAAAACCCCACAGACTTAGCATCCACCACTGACTTTGGCTAAATAAATTCCTCATCTCCATTCTAAACGTACATTGTTTTAATCTGAGGCTATGGCCTCTGGTCCTAGACTCTCCCACTACTGGGACCACCCTCTCCACATCCACTCTATCCAGGCCTTTCATTATTCAGTAGTTTTCAATGAGATCCTCCCCCTCATCTTTCTAAACCCCAGCGAGTACAGGCCCAGAGTCATCAGACTCTCCCATCAACAAAGATAGAGATTGAACAGGCCCTTTGGCCCACCAGATACAATGGAATCGCCCTTTGGCCCACCTAGTTCAAACTAGTTCTATGTCATCCCACGTTCACTTCAGCGGCAAATTACAGAGGCCCAATAAGGTATGGGATATCTTTGGGATGTGGGAGGAAAATGCACATCTCTAAAGGCGTACAGGTTTGTCGGAAACCCACGCACAGGGAGAATGTGCAAACTCCACACAGACAGCATCTGAGGTCAGGATCAAACCCGGATCTCTGGCAAGTGAGGCAACAACTCTGCCACCTGCACCATTGTGAGTCAAGATCCCTCCTCTAGTGCTTCACTTATTGTCCGAGGTATCTGTACCTACCCATTCACCTCTCCCCCCCCTCAATATCTCCATATCCTCTTACATCAATGGCCTGATTTACTTTTGGAATGTAATTATTCAGAGTATAATTGTTGCTGTTATTGTTTGCTCCAAAACGTATTACTTTACTGAAGTTGACCTTGATTTTCATGTGTTTGTTTTGATCCCATTCCTGATCTTACCGACTTAGTTTTACAGCTTCCAAGCAGTCATGGATAGATACACCAGAGAAACGAACCCTTTAGCCCATCAAACTTACTTTGCCTAACAAGTGTCCTTTTACACTAGCCCAGTTACATTCTCCCCATATTCTCATGAACTCACCACCAATCTACCGCTCAACTGACACGAGGGGCAATTTTCTGTGGTCAATTAACCTAACAAAGCTGAATGTCTTTAGGACATGAGCTGAAACCAGAGCAATTAGAGAAACCCATGCAGTCATGAGGAGAACATGCAAACTCCACATAGACAGTACTCATGGTCAGGACTGAACCTGGATCACTGGAGGTGTGAGGCAGCATCTCAACCAACTGTGCCACCATGCCACCATGGGTCAGCCAAAGAATTAGCTAAACCTTTTAACTCCTCTTTATGTGCAAATCTCATCATTACTAAATCTTGGCCTTATTTCAAATCATTCAATGTGCTTAGCTGAAATGTCCTCGAGCGGAATTCTGCTGGACATCACTCTAACCAAAAATGTGGTGAAGTGTGTTATTTTAGATCGCAAGTGCTAAACTAGCGTGAGAGTACTTGTCAACAGTTATACCATCTCTGAACATTTAATTCTGCTGGATTTGTGAAAAGGAATGTTGGGTAGATGGGTACACCTAACATACAAAACTTTTGCAAACAATTAGGACCAGTATAACCCATGGTATAATTCCCTTGAGACCATTTCCAGCTATTCTCTGCTTCCTTCCTCCCCAGTAATCCTCAATCTATTTTATTCCCCTTGCCACTAATTTCATCAGCTGCTAGTTACTTCTAATTATTTTCTATTTATCTATGTGCATGGTAATTTTGTCCTTATTAGTGATTCTAACATTTTTGCCGACCACCTATGTTAAACCAGCTGGCCTGTAATTAAGTAGATTAGCTGTGTCTCCCTTTTTAAAAATGGATACCAAATTGACCGCGCTCTAGAGCTTGGGGACACATCTGTGCTAAGTAATAGAGCCACTAGCAATTTCCTCCCTCATATCCCTTAGGATTCTAGTATGTATCCTGTCAGGCCCCAGAGCTTTGTCCTTCTTTACTCTAAATCATCTAAGAATTTCCCTCTGTCCATCATTCATCTCACTCTCAACCACTTCAAAATCCACCTCCTCTCTCGCATCCTTCCCCTTTGGTAACAACATTAAGTACCACAGCCACACTTTAGTCATCATCTGCAAATGACAAACCTCTCTTTACAGAGAGCTAAACAAGGAACCATAGATTAAATAATCTTTCACCACTATCACCAGTTTGGTTTTTATTAATTCTATTTATATTGAATGCACCAATACTGAATCTTTTAATACATTTTGGCTCTTTTCCCATTATATTCTTTCTAAACTTGATTTAGCCCAATGTTAATTTCATTTCTTGAATTGCCACGTTCCATAAGTTCATGAGTTCATAGGTTCTAGGAGCAGAATTAGGCCATTCGGCTCATCAAGTCTACTCCGCCATTCAATCATAGCTGATCTATCTTTTCCTTTCGAGCCCATTCTCCTGCCTTCGCCCCATAACCCCTGCCACCTTTACTACTTAAGAATATGTCAATCTCTGCCTTAAAAATATTAATTGACAGCCTCCACAGCTGTTTCTAACAATGAATTCTACAGATTCACCACCGTCTGACTGAAGAAATTCCTCCTTATGTCCTTTCTAAAGGTACGTCTTTTTATTCTGTGGCTCTGGCCTCTGGTCTTAGGCTCTCCCACTAATGGAAACGTCCTCTCCCACTCCATACAGGCTTTTCACTATTTTTATCTTTTTATAACAATTACCAATTTTATAGATCTTGCAGCCTGGTTTCCTGAATTTTAAAATGTTTCTGACCTTACCAGTTACCTTGTATGTGATAACATTATCAGCAGTTTTGTTTTGCAAAAATATATCTGCAAACAGTATTCAGGAACTCGAGAGTGAGAAATTCCTCTTTGGTTGTCATGTGCATGATTATCGATCACCAGTTGTACTGAAGAGTCTGAAGAAGAGTCCCAACCCAAAACGTCACCTATCCATGTTCTCCAAGGATGCTGCCTGATCTGCTAGTTAATCCAGCACTTTATCCTAAAGGCTTTATAACAAATGAAATACTTCTGAAATATAGGGAAATTACTAAACTGGCAAAGACCTAAAACCAGCACCAACATCTGCAGTCCCTTGCGTCTTCATTCTAATGTATAAAGCCACCTTCTCTTGTAAAAAACAAAAAATACTGAAATATTCAGCAAATCCAACAGCATCTATGGACAGAAAGACAGAGAAGATTGATAAATGTTTAGGAAGGAATTGCAGATGCTGGTTTAAACCGAAGATAGACACAAAAAGCTGGAGTAACTTAGCCGGTCAGACAGCATGTCTGGAGAAAAGGAATAGGTGACATTTCAGGTTGAGACTGAAGAAGGGTCTCGACCCAAAACATCACCTATTCCTTTTCTCCAAAGATGCTGTCTGACCCGCTGAGTTACTCCAGCATTCTGTGTCTATCATTGATAAAGGTTTGAATGATTTGGGAATTGAGAGCGACTGACACTGAATAAAGGCTGAGACCTGGGAGCAGATCAGTGATGATGAATTTAAATGGAGGGACAGCCTAGAGGGGCTGAGTGGCTCCAATTTTCTTGTGTTCTGGTGAGGCCTTTCAGTGGATGCTAATTCTGTTTGTCTCTCCACAGATGCCAACTGAACTGCAGACTATCTTCAACATTTTCAGTTTTTTTTAAATTTATGGCAACTGGAATTTTGCATTTTAAAGATCCTTTCCTCCCTCGCCCAATAGAAACCGAGTTGGCTCTGTACTATCCCAGATCAGGTCAGTACTGTAAATGGTTTAAAATCAAAGTTAATGTATTCAATAATTTCAATACAAGGGTCACTTTTTACAGAATCAACATTTTAGTTATATTGCACGTTGGAGATCTGAATTGGTCTAAATATCAAAAAAGTAATATAATCTTGCAATTACTCTTCACACAAAGGAATGGTGGGTATATGGAATGAGCTGCCAGAGAAGGTAGTTGAGGCAGGGACTATTGCAATGTCTAAGAAGCAATTAGACAGTACATTGACAGGACAGGTTCAGAGGGTTATAGGCCAAATGCAGGCAGGTGGGACTAGTGTAGATGAGACATGTTGGTCGGCATGGGCAAAATGGGCGAAGGGCCTGTTTCCATGCTGTATGCAACTTGATAATGACATTGCACCTCTGTGTTTCTTTTAGGAAAATGCAAAGTGCTTCTGATGTATCAGTTTTGAAATGAGGTTTAATACAGTAAATTGAAAGATAAAAGCTGATTCTGGGGCACAAATATTGCCCTCCATTGACATCCTGTAATTACAAAAACAGGAAAAGAAGAGGGAAATAAAGAAAAAGATTTGGAAAGGAAGGTGACGCTCATGAGTAAGGAGATTTTAAAGGCTTTACAACAAATTAAAGATTTCTGAAATGTAGTGAAATTCCTAGATAAGCAAAGACCTGCAACCGACAATGAGCAACTAAACTATTTTAGTGATATTACACACTAATCCAAATATGTCCTAACGAGAGTATTTTACAGCTGCAACAACTCCAGTTTTTGTAATCAGCGCCCATCGACGCTGGCAAACATGCAGTATGCCTCCTTTATCAGTCTATCCACTTGTCGTGCCACTTTCAGAGTCCTATGGACTTGCATGCTAAAATTCCCCTGTACATCAATGCACCTAAGGGTCCTAATATTTACTATCTACTTTCTTCTAAAAAAAACAGCGAAATGTGGACGCTATGCCAGACCATCACACAAACCAACCTCCCTTCCATTGACTTAATTTACACCTCACTCTGCCTCGGCAAGGCCACCAGCATTATCAAGGACGAGTCGCAAGCTGGCCACTCCCCTCTTCTCCCCTCTCCCATCAAGCAAAAGGCATAGGAGTGTGAAAACGCAATAACCTCCAGTTATTGCGTAGCTGTTATCAGGCAATTGATACATCGGAACACAATCAGAGAGCAGTGCTGAACTATTAACTACCTCTTTGATTGAGTCCGGCCCCTTGGACTCAATCAAAACGATAGCAGGCAGCCTTGGAAGTCTTACCCCATTACTCAAACCTCACATCAAAAACCTTGGCGTAATATTTGACTCCGCATTGAAATTTGACAAACAAGTCCATGCCGTGGTAAAAGCTAGCTTCTTCCAGCTTCGGGACGATAGCTAAAATAAAACAGTTCCTCCAACTTGATGACCTTGAAAAGATCATCCACACATTCATCTCCTCCAGCCTTGATTACTGCAACTCCCTTCACACTGGCATCAGCCAATCATCCCTGTCCCACCTGCAATTGTTCCAAAACGCCGCAGATTGTTCCCAATGTTGGGGAAGTCCAGGACAAGGCGTCACAGTTTAAGGATAAAGGGGAAATCCTTTAAGACCGAGATGAGAAAAAAAATGTTCACACATAGAGTGGTGAATCTCTGGAACTCTCTGCCACAGAAGGTAGTTGAGGCCAGTTCATTGGCTATATTTAAGAGGGAGTTAGATGTGGCCCTTGTGGCTAAAGGGATCAGGGGGTATGGAGAGAAGTCAGGTACAGGATACTGAGTTGGATGATCAGCCATGATCATATTGAATGGCGGTGCAGGCTCGAAGTGCCGAATGGCCTACTCCTGCACCTATTTTCTATGTTTCTATGTTTCTATACCACCTCCAGGTCCCTCAGATCGTCTGACTTGGGGTTACTGACCATCCCGCGGTCTAGGCTTAAGCTCAGGGGTGACTGCGCTTTTGCGGTTGCAGCTCCTAGACTATGGAACAACATCCCTCTTCCCATCAGAACTGCCCCCTCCATCACATCTTTTAAGTGTAAACTTAAAACCTATTTCTACTCTCAAGCCTTTTTTGAAGTCCGCTGAGGGAGAGCTGTATGTATGTATCTATGTGTGTATTGTTGATCTATTTTAAATGTGCTATAGAAATAAAATTGACTTGACTTGACTCTTTGGTGACCCTCGGAATATCCTTGATCGGACTTTGCTGGATTTACCTTGTATTTATACACTGTAAATGGCTCGATTAGAATCATGTATTATCATTCTGCTGACTGGATAGTATGCACAAAAACGTTTCACTGTACCTCGGTACACGTGACAATAAACTAAACTGAACTGAACCATATATTTCACATTTGTCCAGGTTAAACTCCATACACCCTTTCTTCCACCAAGTTTACAGATAATCTATATCCTGTTATGTTCAAGAAGGAACTGCAGATGCTGGAAAATCGAAGGTAGGCAAAAATGCTGGAGAAACTCAGCGGGTGCGGCAGCATCTATGTCTCCTCCCCTTCTCAGCTCCCCCTCAGCCCTCTAGCTCCTCCTCTTCCTTTCTTCTTCCCCCCCCACCCCCCCCCCCCCCCCCCCCCCCCCGCACTCTGCATCAGTTTGAAGAAGGGTTTCGGCCAGAAACGTTACCTATTTCCTTCACTCCATCGATGCTGCCTCACCTGCTGAGTTTCTCCAGCATTTCTGTCTATCATCTCTCTCCTGCTATATGTTATGTTTACAGGCCTGTTGTAATCTGTCCATCAAAATCAAGAGGAAGAGGTGGATTCAAACGAAGCAGATCCGGCCAAGGCTGAAAGCCTGGAGCAAACTGCCACCCAGCAGCTACTTCAGGCTTCACTTGGGGAAATATCCTGATGATATTGTAGGGCACTGAAGCCGGCTCAAATCCAGCATCCCTGATACATGCAAAAACATCCTTGGGTGCAAGTCCAGAAAACACCAGGACTGGTTTGATGAGAAGGACACCGAGATAGAACAGCTCATCTCCAAGAAAAGGAAAGCCTTTCGTGCCTGGCTAAATGATGTAACCTGCAAGGCCAAAAGAGCGGCTCACTCCTGGGCCAAGGTGGACGTCCAGAACCAGGTGAGGAAGCTTAAGAACTCTTGGTGGACAGATAAGGCTCTGGAAATATAGTGACTGGCAGACTCGGGTGATACCAGAGGATTCTTCAGCACTACTAAGGCCGTCTATGGTCCAAGCTACTGCGGCTTAAACCCCCCTGCGCTCAAAAGACAGACAAGAACTGCTGAAGGACAATGAATCCATTAACGCCCAATGGAAAGAGCACTTTCAGGAACTCCTCAACCGTGACAGCACAACTGAACCAGACATTATCCACTGCATCCCCCAGAGTCCCATCAGATAAGACATGGGTCTATTGACTATTGACAGAGGTTCAAGATGCCATCACAAGCCTTAAGAACAAGAAGGCCACCGGCCCAGATGGGATCCCAGCTGAGATCTTAAAGGAAGGTGGACCGGAGCTCCTGTACCACATCCATGCCCTACTCCTCAAGGTCTGGGAAAAAGAAGAATTTCCCTCAGAACTCAGGGATGCTCTAATAGTGACCATTTTTAAGTAGGGGGACAAGGCTGAATGTGGGAACTACAGGGGCATCTCGCTCCTGTCAACAACAGGCAAAGTCCTTGCTCGTATCCTCGCAAACCGACCTACCACTGTCTGAGGATGTACTCCCAGAATCACAGTGTGGCTTCCGCCCATCCAGAGGTACAGCAGACATGATATTCACAGCACGCCAACTCCAGGAAAAATGCTGTGAACAAAGGCAGCCTTTGTACATGGCCTTCATAGACCTGACAAAGGCGTTTGACTCGGTAGACCACCAGGCTCTTTGGAGCAAACTATCAAGGTACGGTTGTCACGACAAGTACATCAGAATATTGAGGCTTGTACATGATGGCATGTTGGTCACAGGGCTCAGCAACTGCGGCTCTGAGTCCGAACCTTTTGCAGTGGAAAACGGGGGCCAAACAGGGACGTATCATCATACCCACCCTGTTTGTCGTCTTCATTGCTGCCATACTGCACCTCATTGGTGAAGAGCTGCCACAGGGATCCCAATCCTCTACAGAACTGACGGTGGGATCTTCAACCTTAATAGGTTGAAGGCCAAGAACAAAGTCAGTAACACCGCCATCATGGAGCTTCAGTACGCGGACGACTGCACCATTGCAGCACACTCTGCAGAAGACCTCCAGGGCATCCTGAATGCCTTTGCCAAGCCTTAAATATCAAGAAGATCCAGGTCCTACATCAACCTCCACCCAACCAGCTGTCTACCCAGCCCACTATAAATGTGGACGACACCACTCTTGAAAACGTTGACCGCTTCCCCTACCATGGCAGCATTCTTTACCCAAAAGCTGACATTGACTCTGGGGTCAACCATCGCCTGAGTTGTGCCAGCGGAGCCCACACCAGACTCAGGAAAAGAGTCTTTGAAGACCGAGACCTGAAGGCTTAAACAAAACTGCTGGTCTACAGAGCTATTGTCCTACCCACCCTGTTGTATGGAGCCGAGTCATGGACCACCTACAGCAGGCACCTGAGAGCCCTGGAACAATACCATCAAAGATCCTTAAGAAAGATTCTGAGGATCAGCTGGGAGGACACATGCATCAACATCAGTGTTTTGGAGGAAGCCAACATGACCAGCATCACCACCACAATAATGCAGCACCAACTTCGATGGACTGGCCATGTCATCCGCATGTCCAACACACGTCTCCCTAAACAGATCCTGTACTCTCAATTGAAGGAAGGTCGGCGAGCCCCCGGCGGGCCAAAGAAATGCTTCAAGGACAACATCAAGAACAGTCTGAAGAAATTCCACATCACATCGAGCAACTGGGAGCACATTGCACTGGACAGGCGCTCCTGGAGGAAATCCGTGCAGGAAGGAGCTGCATGTCACGAAATGGAACTACGCTGTGTGTCGCAGAGACAAAGCAACAGGACCGTAAGGAGAGAGAGAAGGGGACCCGACAACTACCAACCACCGCAAGTCTACCCTGCCCATGTTGCACCAAGGTGTGTGGATCACGGATCGGCCTCTGCAGACATCTGCAGACCCACTAGTAGACGACCCTATGCAGAGGAGAGGACAGTCACACTCGTTTTGAGTGACCGCCGATGATGATAATGATGGTTGTAATTCTCCTAAAGTAAGAATTGAATTGTTCTATTGGTGGTACGTATACCAATTAAATATATTTGACTAGACTCTTGACTTTGACAACCTTCCTTGCAAACCACAACTCCACTAATTTTCATGTCATCTAATCGGACTACCTACATATTCCTCCAAATCATTAACATGTATGTAACAAACATAGCATTACTTGGTCAGCGTAACTGGCTTCATTACAAATCTATGTTTTCCCCAGCAGGTCAACATATCATAGCTTCACCTCTGGAGCAAATAGTAGATGTTTGTTCTAAATGGTGTTTTCATCCTGCACGCCTCTAGGCCACTGCACTATTGGGTGACTTAAGGAGTTGGGCACATGTCTAATAATGGTCAATGAAAGCCAAACCTGCAAGCTGGGAGAAATATATATATTGTGCTATATTTTGACGCAATATTTTGTGGATTGGATTTTCATCTAAGGGAAGTGATGAAAACATTTAGATGACATAATTCAAAGACGGGAGTGCATAACTTTAAGGGGAAAAGTTTAAAGGAGATGTGCAGGGCAAGTTTTTTCACAGTGACTGGTGGGTGCTTCGAACGCCCTTCCAGGCAAAGTGGTGGAGGTCGACACAACAATGGTGCTTAAGAGACTTTTAGATGATAGGCACACGGATGTGCAGGGAATGCAGGGGTCTGGATCACGAGCAGGTAGATGAGATTGGTTTATTTTGACATCATGTTCAGCCCAGACATTGTAGGTCGAAGGGCCTGTTCTTGTGAGCTATTGTCACATGATCTGTGTTGTATATAATTAAACGTACATTGGGAGCAGTTCATTGGTACTCTGAATGCTGAATTATGATGGGCCTAATAGCCTCCCTGTTATAGTTATCTTGTGAATGAGAAAACAACAATCCACTAATTCAGCCATTAAGCTATTTATTTTTTACAATGGGAATGGCATTCATGCCTGGAGAATTCAAGAATCACCTTTGGGCTCAGATTTCTGAGGGTCTGTTCCCTTTACACAAAAGTACTGCTGTCAGAAATCAGTGGATCCAGTTTTCACTGGGAAAATGGGTCAACGGAAGACAAGTTAGAACATAGAACCGTTCAGCACACAGATAGGCCCCGCTGCGCACAATGTCTGTGTCAAACATGATGCCAGGATAAACTATTCTCATCTGCCTGCACATATTCCATGTCCCTTCATTCTCGGCAAGCCCGCGTGCTTTATAAAAACCTCTTAAATGCTACAATCATATCTGTCTCCACCACACCCTGGCAACATATTGAAGGCACCCACCATTCTCTGTGTAAAAAACATGCCATCCACATCCCCTTTAAACTTTGTTCATTTCACCTCCAAATACATCCTTTAGTCTTTGACATTTCCACCCTGAGTAAAAGGCTCGAACTGTCTCCCTTAAATATGTCTCTCTTAACTTGATAAATTTCTGATAGAGCAGATTCACCTCAAGTTCTGGTACTCCAGATAAACCAATTGAAGTCTGTCCAACCTGTCCTTGGAGCTAACATCCCCTAAACCAGTCAGCATTCACCATCTGCCCCCCCCCCCCCCCACCCCCCCCCCCCCCCCCCCCCCCCCCCCCCTCGCCTGTGTTGATCTATTACATCATGCTTTGTCCTGCTTCTCTTCTCATCTAGTTTTCTTTCCCCTCCCTGCTATCAGTCTAGAGAAGTATCCCATCTGGAAACATTACCTATCCCTGTTCTGCAGAGATGCTGCCTGACCTGATGAGTTACTTTAGCACTTTGTAAGATCACCCAGAGAGTTGTGAATCTGTGGAATTCTCTGCCACAGAAGGTAGTGGAGGCCAATTCACTGGATTTTTCAAGAGAGAGTTATATTTAGCTCTTAGGGCTAACGGAATCAAGGGATATGCGGAGAAAGCAGGAACAGGGTACTAATTTTGGATGATCAGCCATGATCATATTGAATGGCAGTGCTGGCTCGAAG
This sequence comes from Leucoraja erinaceus, assembly GCF_028641065.1. Taxonomy (NCBI): domain Eukaryota; kingdom Metazoa; phylum Chordata; class Chondrichthyes; order Rajiformes; family Rajidae; genus Leucoraja; species Leucoraja erinaceus. Next base: position 13,951,266 of record NC_073387.1, on the reverse strand, counting down.
GGTCGAATGTCCGAATGGCCGACTCCTGCACCTATTTTCTATGTTTCTATGTTTCTATGTATGTCAGTATTCTGGTAAACCTCTACTGCACCTTCTCCAAACCCCTCAGATCCTTCCTGTAATGGAGTGATCAGAACTTAAGTAGGTTGCAATTGGGAACTTTCTATGGGATGATAACAAAAGTCAGATTCATGATAAACATTTTATGGAATCATGAAAACTTACAACATGAACAGAAATTAAGAAAAAAAGAAACAAAATACGGATTGTATCTGAAAAAAGATAACTGTTTCGTGTATGAATTTCCCCATCCTCAGCTATCCCAAATAGCTTACATTTACTGGAGACATAAGAGTCCCGACCTGCCAGTTCATGTCCTCCAGAGATACTGAAGAAGGGCCTCGAGCCGAAACATCACCTATTCCTTCTATCCAGAGATGCCGCCTATCCCGCTGAGTTACTCCAACATTTTGTAGATGCTGCCTAAGTTCTGCGGAAATTAGTGTAGAAACATTAGACACTGGGCAGAGAATCAGTACAGAGCACGATCCCATAAAGAGCAATGCAGTGCTGTATATACACTCTTGATTGCTGAGCGATCAATAATGGCAAGAAAACCAGGGCCAACTGTTATACTCTTCTTCTCTATATTACACTGGATATTTTGTGTCCATTTTTAAGTGTGGGCAGGGTCTCGAAAGATCATTTATTTAAAGAAAAATGGCATTTCCAATATTGCTGCGCTCCCGCAACGGTGCCTTCAAGAGTCTGAATGAGATGTGTGTACATGCCTACCAATATTAAAAGGCAATATTGGTAGGGATCAAAACGAACATATGCCAAAGAGGCACAGCTGCTGTGTTAATTGGGCTAAAGGGTTAAATCAACATCCTGAGGAGGAAATGTCAAGGTCCAAATTGTTAACTTCCTAACAGGACTGTGACTATCATATCAACCCCAGCCTCCACAAATCATAAACTCAACGTTTCCTGTATTCACGGCAGTGAAGAGCAGGTGTTACAAGGACAGGAACACAGGTAGGTGGTCTTGCTACTGGCATCTCCCCACGCCCCTATTAAAGTTTGATCACAATGGCCTTTTGTCACAAAGCTTATCATCGCCATCAGAAGCCGAAGAGACCGTTAGAGCGGCTCTGTGTGATTGCTTAAGGCTGCCTGGGGCCTTAACCTCTTTGCCATCCCACGCTGTTTACAGGAAAGCACTTATTAAGGGTTTTTGAGCTCCAGTTGCTGTGAAGTTTCAAATACACTTTTGTTTGTTGTGTGACTGAATCATTTGGGACAATTTTGTTACCAGCTCGCATTGAATTTAATTGAATTTGGCATGTGCTTTATTCATCAAATGAAACATGAAACTTCATTGCAGATTCATCCCCGCTCTGGGACTCTCCATGAGACAAAGAACGAGAGAAAGAAAGGCAGAATAAAAAAAACCATAGGGGAAAAAAAAATTAATGACGGAGACAGGGAGAAAATGGGAGACAGAACAAGGGTGAAGTAAACAATGAAATACATCATGTGTGAGAGAGTAAAGGAACAGAAACAGAGTAAGAGACCAAATGAAATTACACACACAGGAAGAGTGTGGAATTGTACGATTAAGAAGATCACATTAAGTTAAAACATCCCACACAAAAATGTGAAATGTGCTTGCTTGTTGGAAGAAATAAAAGCTTAGCATACAGGTTTGCACTTCTGTGACTGGAAAGATCAATTCATCAGGACCGGATGAAGCTGAGATATCTGATCTTGTTAAACTGGCCTCAGATCTCGTTGTTGCAATGAGCAAAACAGAAATCATAATATTTTAATATAATTCTGATCGTCAAATATAATTTTCTTCATAGAGAGTCGCTTTTAAGAGGTTTATGGGCCTGTTGCAAAGGTGATTTTTTAGGCAACTGAAGGCGACTAGTTTGTTGCCACGTGTTTGCCGGTGGTTGCCGGGAGTAGTCTCCTCAGTCGCGCAAAAAGTCATAGCGTCTTTCTGGTTGTCACTAAATTTTCAACATGTTGACAATGAGCGTAGCTTGACTTCTCCTGATGTAGGTGCTGTCGTAGGTTTTTGCCGGTTTTTCGGAGACCTGCTACGACTATGACAGTCACCATAGTTGCCTAAAAAATTGCCAAGTGGGACAGGCCCATTAGTCTCACGAGATATTCAGTGCCTCGTTAATAATTAAAAAATACAGCAGAGACACAGTCTTGCAGTCCCTTTGGCCCAAATCGCCCATGCCAACCAAGATGCCCATTTGTCTGCATTTGGCCCATATGTCTCTTGACCTTTCCTATCCACGTAACAGTCAAAGTGATCTTTTAAATGTTGTTATAGTACATGCCTCAACTACCTCCTTTGGCATCTCGTTCCATATACCCACCACCCTCTGAGTGAAGAAGTTGCCCTTCACATTCATATTAAATCTTGCCCATTTCAAATAAAGCCTATGTCCTCTGATTTTTTATTCCCCTACCCTGGGTAAAATACTCTGTGCATTCACCCTTTTATCACTATTATCATTCCTTGACCTTGTAGTGTTCAGGAAATCCACTGTATATTTACAGTGCCACACATTCTGACCTTTCTAATTCTGCACCACCTTTATCAGTGGGTGAATGCAGTGCATGAGTCTATACTCACAACGATGATCCCAGGTTTAGCCCTTGGACTGAGTTGTTATCTGTTGCAATCAGAGCGTGACTGTGGAATAATAAAACATAGACAAGGCTTCCATTCTTTTTTTTGGACTGAGCACCTATGTGGAAGTGAGATAAGGAGATGAATAGATGGACTCACAATGCTGGAGTAACTCAATGGGTCAGGCAGCATCTCTGGTGACAACAGACGTATGGATATTGATTTATTTTGTTTCAAGTAATCCTTATATTCCCTCTCTCTCCGTCCTTCCCCCACCCTAGTCATCCTGCTAGATTTATTGTTTGCATGTCTCTTAATTATCACCTCCTCCAGAGCCAACAATAGACCACTGTGGGCTCCTTGGCCATTGGTGCCGGCTCTGATTTCTACTGTACCTTTTCATACCTCTAGTTTCCATCTTCCCTGACTCTCAGTCTGAAGCAGGGTCTCGGCCCAAAATGTCATCTATCCATTTTTTCCAGCGATGCTGCCTGACTCGCTGAGTTACTCCAGTGTTTTGTGTCTATGTTCGTGTAAACCAGCATCTGCAGTTCCTTCCTACACCTAAGGAGAAGAATAGGCAAAGTAAGTAAAAACCAATTATTCAGACATCATTGGTATAATCTTAACCTAACATGCCTGGCAATAAAGAAACAGAATTGTCTGCATTACTTGTCCCAGTGAGCATTAACTTGTCACCAACTTTACCCTCTGTTCGTTTTCAGAACTTAGATCCGCAGCTTCATTACAATCTCCTACGTGGTCAATCAACAAATGTCTTGCCCCTTGATTGCCTTGCATCACGTCATCCATGTGAAGAATCTCATCCTTGCCTTTCTTTAATCTCGATATCTGACTGGGTTTTTGGCCAGCCTTCTTCATTCTAGGTTATCCAACACCGTGGAACCATTGTCCAAATCCAGATAAATTCTCATTTATTTATCACCTATACAATAACTTTCAGAATAGTAAACCTCCATTTTTAATTTTTGCCTAGGTTTTCAAATTTCTTCATGGCTCTACCAATCTCTACCCCTGTAATGTACCAGCCCTAAAAGGCTGTATGTTCTCTATATTCTTCCAGTCTGGTTTCTCCATCACCTCTAAACGTTTGCTCAACCTTCAGGGCCATGGCCTTCAGTTGAAAAGACCCTGGCTACAAAATTCCATCCCACGTCTAAACTTCCAAGAGTACAAACAATCCCCTTCCCTTTACAGGAGGCACAGTGATGCTGCGGTTAATGCTGCCATCACACAACTTCAATTCTGATCTCAGGTTCTCTCTGTGTGGAGTTTACTTGTTCTTTCTGCGACCACAGGAGTTTCTCCTCGGTCCTTTGATCTTGACCCATAGACATGCTGGTAGGTTTCCCAATTACTGCAAATCACCCTTCATGTAGGGGTGCGGGGGGAGAATCAGGATGGAGTCAATAGGCATGGGATGTGTCAGGGAAATAAGTGGGGCAAGCGGTCCCTGAAATTCCGGCATTCGATTGGCTGATCTTCGTGGCTATCCCTCGAGGTCGAGGATGATGGTCTACGTTCCGTTGTTTTTATGGACTCTCAGGTGGCTTATGAGTCCAATCCTGGCTTTGACAGTTCTTCGGCATTCAGGTCATTCCAGATGGCAGATCAGGCTTTGGTTGTTGCTGCCTCTCTTTCCGTTTTCTTCTCTTATCTTCTAATTCTGCGCATCTGTTGACTTTGAAGGTCGCTGTTCGTTCATGGATGATGGTTCGCCAGAGTTTCCTGTCCTTTGCATTGGTTTCCCAATTGTCGATGTCGATTTCATGCTGGCTTTTAAGGCGTCTTTGAATCTCTTCTTTTGTCTGCCTCTTTTCGATTTGCCTTCTTTAAGCCGGGAGTAGATGGTTTGCTTTGGGAGACACTCGTCTTCCATCCGAACAACATGACCGACCCATCTTAATTGGTTCTTGATGACGAAGGCTTCGATGCTAGATGTTATTATGTTATAACTTCTAGTATCTAGCCTCTTTATTACCTTATATCAAAATCTGAAAAATAATAGAAGTTAATTGCCAGGCTTCTGAAGAAAATTATTGAATAGGAGATCAATATTGGCTCAAAGCTAAGTCTCTGCTGATTTAAACATCACTCTATGAGCTTGAGGCTTTGGCTCACAATTATTGAGGAATAAAGGTTCCCCATATAGAGCAATATGGGTTAAAATTCACTTCAACAACCTTGTCGTCTTTTTGAAACATCATAAGCTGTAATTCATGACGGGGAAGTCGTATTATTAAAGCTATATTTATATTTGCAGAACAAGGTATTAAATATGGTTATACTTAAATAAAAGTGTGTAGTTGTTTTAGATGGAATATTGTTTAAAATGATCCTGTTTTGCAAAGTGGCTAATAATCTTTAAACTTTAGAGATACGGCATGGAAACAGGCCCTTTGGCCCACTGAGTCCACGCCGACCAGCGATCGCATTAACACTATCCTACACATTAGGGACAAATTACAATTTTACCAAAGTCTAACCTACAAACCCGTATATGTCTTTGGAGTGTGGGTGGAAACTAGAACACTCAGAGAAAACCCATGTGGTCTCAGGGAGAAGTACAAACTCCATACAGACAGCACCCATAGTCAGGATCAAACCCAGGTCTCTGGCGCAGTGAGGCAGCAACTCTACCGCTGTGCCACTGTGCCACCCTCATCTGTCTGGAAATAAAAATGTTTGGAAAGTATATTTTGGTAGCTTGTCCTGTTTCTTCTTCATCAGTTCTTAAACTAGAATATGAATTGGATATGTATATGGACGGGAAAGGAATGGAGGGTTATGGTCTGAGTGCAGGTAGATGGGACTAGGTGAGAGTAAGTGTTCGGCACGGACAAGAAGGGCCGAGATGGCCTGTTTCCGTGCTGTAATTGTTATATGGTTATATGGTTAGACAGGGGTACAAGGCAGTAGATGGGTCATGGGAAAAGTTCAGAAATACGTACCAAAGGTTTTCACAGATATGTTTGGAAATATTGGACACTTGCTCAAATGAGGAAGAGATTAGAAGGACCGCAAATAAAGATAAATGCTTAATGAACCCAAGTGGAAGGATTTGAGGGAGAATTCTGGAATTCGTGGTCTAGAACAATGAAAGCAGAACCAACAATGGGTTGGAAAAGACTTAGAGACGAGGAAGAAAGTTTTGCAGTCTTAGAAAGGTGAACTGAGGAGTAGCATGGTACTGGTCCTTGGCTCCTCCACCAAAAGGGAATAGTCTCCTTTTATCCGTCATTTACTTATGTTTGGTTACTTCATATATGAAGTTTGTATGTGTATAATAGTTGTATGTATATATATGTCTGTAGGTATTATGGGAAATTGCCTGGGGTAGTATTATTATTATTAATTAATTGATTTTTAAATATGGTAGAAGTGTTGGGGAAAAGGGGTGAGATTTAATAAGTTATTCTTCTTCTCACTCCTTTTCGAGCTTGTACAGACACAGAGTTGGACATTGGAAATTTGCTTTTTATTCTTTTCATTGCTTGTAAACATTGAGTGTAATGTCCAATTGTTTGATAATTTCGATTTTGTTACTATTAATGTCTTTAATGTCTTTACTTGTTCGGAATAAATAAAACAAACAAATAAATAAATAAATAAAATTGCTTTATGTACTGCCATCACATTTTCCCTCAGTTTTCTGATAAAAGGAGACTATTCTCCTTTGATGGAGGAGCCAAGGACCAGATGTAATAAATATAAAGTAAAGAAGTGCAGTAATATTGATGTGAGGAAAAACTGTCTGCAGTGTATGGTTGGAATTGGGAATTCACCGTCTGTTGATTAGATGGAGGCAGGTTCCATTGTGATGTTCGAGAGGGAAGCGGATAGGTATATGATGGGGAACATTTTGAAAGACAACATGAAAGCGTCAGTGGTAGGGAACTACACAGACATCAGGGGTCAAATGGCTGTGTGACTTCCTATGTTGTAACCAGTTGATGATGCAATGAGGGTATGACTAGTTGCTGCACAAGTTGGTCGATGAGGGGGAGGCAGGGGCTTTGGATGAGTTGTGGTTTATGCACGATGGAGGATGGACAGGAATGTTATAAATAATGAAATTTGGTGACGGTTAATTAGAGGAAGACTAGCTGAGTTAGGTGGGCATTGCTGCAGGAACAGAGGTGGTCACTCTTTGTGATGTAGAGTAAATGGGGATGGAAACACAGCACAAGGTAACACAGGATGCTGAGTACATAAACAAGGTGTCTTATCCTGAGACACTGAGCAGGCGGTAAGCTCAGACAGAGTTTATTTGAAATTGGAATTGGCGACAGTGATCTTTTTGATGTTTAGTTGAGTTGATAGATAAGGCTCTGTTGGAGAGGACCACAGTCTAGGGACCTTAGACAATAGACAATAGACAATAGGTACAGGAGTAGGCCATTCAGCCCTTTGAGCCAGCACCGCCATTTAATGTGATCTTGGCTGATCATCCCCAATCAGTACCCCGTTCCTGCCTTCTCCCCATATCCCCTGACTCCACTATTTTTAAGAGCCCTATCTAGCTCTCTCTTGAAAGTATCCAGAGAACCGGCCTCCACCGCCCTCTGAGGCAGAGAATTCCACAGACTCACAACTCTCTGTGAGAAATAATGTTTCCTCGACTTCGTTCTAAATGGCTTACTTCTTATTCTTAAACTGTGGCCCCTGGGTCTGGACTCCCCCGACATCGGGAACATGTTACCTGCCTCTAGCGTGTCCAAACCCTTAACAATCTTATATGTTTCAATGAAATCCCTTCTCATCCTTCTAAACTCCATAGTGTACAAGCCCAGCTGCTCCATTCTCTCAGCATATGACAGTCCCGCCATCGCGGAATTAACCTTGTAAACCTACGCTGCACTCCCTCAATAGCAAGAATGTCCTTCCTCAAATTAGGGGACCAAAACTGCACACAATACTCCAGGTGTGGTCTCACTAGGGCTCTGTACAACTGCAGAAGGACCTCTTTGCTCCTATATTCGACTCCTCTTGTTATAAAGGCCAACATGCCATTCGCTTTCTTCACTGCATGCTTACTTTCATAGACTGATGAACAAGGACCCCCAGATCTCGTTGTACTTTCCCTTTTCACAACTTGACACCATTTAGATAGTAATCTGCCTACCTGTTTTTGTTACCAAAGTGGATAACCTCACATTTATCCGCATTAAACCTAATCTGCCATGCATCTGCCCACTACCCCAACCTGTCCAAGTCACCCTGCATTCTCATAGCATCCTCCTCACAGTTCACACTGCCACCCAGAATAGAATAGAATATGTTTATTGTCATTGCACAAAACTGAGCAACGAAATTGCATTTGTATCTGGGGGGGTTCTGATTCAAATTTAGACTTAGACTTTAGACTCTTGAAATACAGCATGAAAACAAGCTCTTCGGTTGACTGAGTCTATGCCAACCTGCGATCACCCTGTACACTAACACTGCCCCACATACTAGGGACAATTTAAAATTTTATCGAAGTCATTTAACCTACAAACCCGTATGTGTTTGGAGTGTTGGAGGAAACTGGAGAAAACCCATGCGGTCACAGGGAGAGCGCACAAATTCTATATAGATAGCACCCATGGTAGGGATTGATCCAGGGTCTCTGGCACTTTAAGGAAGAAACTATACCGATGTGCCACCCTTGTAGCATATGTGGAGAATTAAATGGGATTATTGTAGGTTAGTGTAAATGGGTGAGTCCGCGAGCATTGCCACTTTTCATTTCACTGCCCATCTCATATGTGTATGTGACGAATGAACTTGACTTGACTTGACGATGTTCAGCACAGATGCGATGGGCTGAAGGGCCGTTTCTGTGCCATCTGACTCGATGATTCTATAGTTACGAATTGATGACACATTCAAGTAGATAACTGGAAAAGGAAGAGGAGGCACACATCTGAAATGTAAGTGACGAATGGGAAAAGATGCCATAACTAATTCCACAAAAATATGTAGCAAAAATAGCTCATGATATGTAGTAGCAGAAAACATGTTGTTCACAAATTAACTGCCCTGCTTCCGCCACCAATCGCTATCTGCGCACCAATGAATTAATTGAGCATGTCCCATTAATGTTCTCTCTTTGAGGATAGATTTTCATAAAAAGTGTCCTTTTAGATATAAAGGGCAGATATTGAGAGACACTTGGAATTACAATTAGGAAGAGAGTTTCCTGTATTCCTATGTTTTAAAAGTACTTAGCTGCATGTACGGTATTTTGGGACGTCTTGAGATCGTGAGAAGCATTGCATGAATGCAAGAATATTTTTGGATTTTTGTTTGATATTTCAATTCATCCTTCGAGCAAATCGTTTGCAATAGCACCAGTTTTGCAGAGCAAAAAATGAACCTGGATTCTTGCTCCTAACCTTTGCTGGAAGCTCTTGTTTGTGTCAGTTGGGTGAAGATAGAATTTCAATCAGTCGTTTATTTTAGTTTAGTTTAGTTTAATGATACAGCGTGGAAACAGGCCTTCAGCCCACTGAGTCCGGAACTGATTTTTATTTGGTCACAATGATTTATTCATAAAATAACTTCACTATCTTCACTTTGAGATTCATTTTAAATACTCATAAATATCAAACATGATTAAATTTAACACTTTTTCCTATTTTTCTTTTGAAACATAGACTGGTATACAAAGTGGAAAACTAGCATAGACAAGTCAATGAGATCAAATGGAGTCTGTGTGTCTATTGAACACCCACCTTATTCTGGCATATACTTCACCACAACTGTTGATTCAACTCCCTTGCACTGTGAGCCTCCTCTGCCTTTTACCCTGGTGTGAACCTTATACGCTCTAACAGGTCTATGCGCTGTAGATATGAGCTCTGGTGATACCCGGCTAATTTAGCCTTCCTTACCCAGATCTGGCTGGATTACAAAATGCTGGAGTAACTCAGCGGGACAGGCAGTATCTTTGGATAGAAGGAACGGGTGACGTTTCGGGTCGAGACCCTTCTTCGGAAAAAGGGTCTCGACCCGAAACTTCATCTATTCCTTATATGTAGAGATGCTGCATGTCCCATTAACTTATTCCAGCATTTGGTATCTATCTTCAGTGTAAATGAGCATCTGCAGCTCCTTCCTACACATTCTGGCTGGATCACTTTCTTCTTCCAAAATTGCACGAAAAAAAATGCTTGGAGACCCAAAGAACTGCAGATGCTGGAGCAAAACACAAAGCGAAGGAGGAACTCAGTTGATCAGGAAATGAACTGGTGATGCTTTGGATCGGGACCTTCTACAGATTTGATCCCGAGCTGAAAAGTCACTTGTCCATTCACTCCACAGATGCTGCCTGACCTGCAGAGTTGCTTCAGTTCCTTAATGTAGAGAAGGGAGCAATATTTCCATTTCCCAGCATTTCCTTCACCAGTTATTTAAGGGTAGTGCAGAACAGAGCTGTTCACTCACAAAACCAGCGTTCATTCCTAGTCTTGGGGCTGGCTGTGAGGAGTTTGCACGATCTGCTTGTGAATGCATAAGCTTCCTGTGGGTACTTTGGTTTCTTCCCACATGTGAAAGATATGTGAATTGATAGATTAAACTGCTCACTGCACATTGCCACGAGTGTCCATGAGCAGTTGATGAGAAAGTTGGGAGAATAAAAAATGGAATTAATGTAAGATGAGCCTACATGGTTTAATAGTCAGCATCAATCTGAAGGGCTGAAGGGTCTGTCCTATGCTGTACTTCCCTGTGACTAAATACAAAGGGCTGGTGGATTTTTTTAATGATCTATTTACCATCTTTGCTTCTTCCCCTTCTCCTAACGCACCAAACCCAACCTCCCATTGTTCATTTATGCCTTTATTTTGTCTCTTGCTGTTTTTGTTAGTTAGTTAGATTTAGTTTATTGTCATGTGTCCCAAGGTACAGTAGTGAAAAGCTTTATTTGTGTGCCAGCCAGCCAGTCAGCAGAAAGACAATACGTGATTACAATTGGGTTTTGTATAGTGTATAGATCAATACATGATAACATTTAGTGTAAAGTAATTTAAAGTCTGATCAAGGATAGTCCGAGGGTCACCAATGAGGTAGATAGTAATTCAGGACTGCTCACTGGTTGTGGTAGGATGGTTCAGTTGCCTGATAACAGCTGGAAAGAAATTGTCCCTGAATCTGGAGGTGTGCGTTTTAACACTTCTATACCTTTTGCCAGTTGGGAGAGGGGAGAAGAGGGAGCGGCCAGGGTGCGGCTCATCCTTGATTATGTTGCTGGCTTTCTCACACACCCTCTATGTTAATATCAAGTTATTTCAGTATGTCTTCATGAGGGCAACAAATTCATTAGAGCTTTTTTGAGGAGTTCTCAGTCTAAGGGAATGGTAAGGAACAAGTAGCTGTATTGTATATGATATTCACTGTGTATATGAACACGAAGCACAGTGGTGCAGCTGGTAGAGCTGCTGCCACACAGCGCCAGAGATCCAGGTTCGATTCTGACCTCGGGTGCCGTGATGTGGGGTTTGCACGTTCTCCCTGTAACTGCCTGGGTTTCCTCCAGGGGCTTCGGTTTCTCCCCACATCCCAAGGTTGTGTGGCTTTGTAGGTTAATTGATCCCTCTGTTTAGTAAAAAAGATTTCCAACTATCAATGAGGTTGAAATCATAGCAGTGTTGTAGACTGAATTAGGCATTGTCGTGATGAAGGAAAACTGGAGGGTTCAGTAGTTCTGTGAATTCATGGTCACTATTACTGATACAATCTCAGACTCTGAGACTGACATTACAATCGGAATCTGAGGGGTCACTTTTTCACACAAAGAGTGGTGGGTGTATGGAACAAGTTGCCAGAGGAGGTCGTTGAGGCTGGGACTATCCCAATGTTTAAGAAACAGTTAGACAAGTACACGAATAGGACAAGTTTGGAGGGATATGGACCAAACACAGGCAGGTGGGACTACTGTAGCTGAGACATGTTGGCCGGTGTGGGCTAGTAGGGCCGAAGGGCCTGTTTCCACACTGTGACTCTGATGATAGAATAGCATCATGATAGAATTCCAACTCTTCGAATCGTTTCTTCAAGCCTTCAGATTACTAATCCAATAATACAACCACAATGTTTCCATGCCTCATATTAACCTTGAAGTTAGACTAGTGTCTCCAGCTACTCACTACTCAAGTTCTGGGGGAGTTCCAAAAGGTAATAATATCACCATTGAAATCTCACAAAGGGACCCCTAAGTTCAAGCAGCACATTCATATCTACCATGGAACAACTAAAAGACAGGTTTCAATTTCAGAACCACAGAGAAAACCCTCATGCAGCCAGGAATACATTTAAATGGGTTTATACACAAATAGTAGTCACCTCTCAAGCTTGGATAAACCAATTATACCAGAATGTTAATTGATAACATTAGAACTGTGAGAAATTACAATATTATTTCCACAAACATAAAGACATACATTTGAAATGTCCTGAAGATGAGGCCATGCCAGTCGCTGTGAAAGTAAGCTGAAGAATGGGCCATTTATCACATTACCCTTCATGTTCCCAATGCCACTGTCTATTACACAGAAGGCTAAAACGGAGGTGAATATGGATATGGATTGTGTGCATGCAAAGGATATTAATTTAACTTGGCATCATGTTCGGCATGGGCATTGTGGGCTGAAGGGCCTGTTCCTGTGCTGTATTCTGTTATGTTCTATGTATATAATATTATAAAGTTTGATCAGGACACCAGTTGTAATTTGTGCAGGTAAGCATGGTCTAGGGGAGTTCCTCCAACAGAAGATCATAGATCTGAAATGCTATCTCTGTTTCTCTTGTCACTGATGCTGCCTGACCAGCTGAGTATCCACAGCACTTTCTGTTTCGTTGAATTTTGCTGCCATCTTTAGTATTTTGCTTCTGATGATTACCCCGCTCTCCTTTGAAATGGAACCATAGGTCTTTTCCGGCAGTAAGCCGGGGCAGGTGAGCCTCAGGTGAAAGCACCATCTGAAAGGCCGTCTGATTAGAGAGCATTGGAACATCCATCTATCTTGCAAGTCTTTAACGTGGAGACCCACAGGCATACAGCATGAAAACAGGCCCTTCGGCCCAACTTGCCTGTTGACCAAGATGCCCCATCTATACTCGTCCCTTTTGCCCATGTTTGGCCTATATCCCTATAAACCTTTCCTATCCATGTACTTGTCCAAATGACATTTAAATTTTGTTATAGTATCTGCCTGAACTACCTTCTCTTGTTGAGTGGATAAATACTGTAGACCTTCACAACCTAGACAGTGGGATTGGATATACTCTGGGAAATTACATGTAGACAAAGAGCAAGCTGGAAATCAGTAGGGTTGGGGAGGGAAAGATACGTGGACTGTTCAAAGATGGTGTATGGAATAATAGGAATAGGAATCTGGAAAGATTTAGACTTGTCTTAATGGACAAACAAGAACTTTTTGTTAAAATATGGTCTCCATTCATTAATTATTTGAAGGGATAGATTGGCCCGGCACAGAAACCCAACTGAAGCTTGAACTCAGGATTAGATGAAAAGTTATACTTTATAATCTACGAACCTATCTCCAATGACATATTATTAGTAACTCATTCCACCTTTTTTTCCTTTTTTGACATTTGTAATTTTTTTTTGCTCTCTCTTTCTATCTATATAAAAAAAAGCAGAATCAATCCACAATTGAACATTTTAATAATGTATGATTGATGTACATGAAAAGTTTTTTACTATAATATGTAACTATACTCTACCATAATATGTTTGCTTCTAGTAAAAATATTTATATTAAAAAAACTAATAGGAATGTATAGCAAGAGACCTGAGGTAACACATTAGGGAATGACACAGCTGGCAATTCCTCAACCGCAGAACAGCCTGTCCAGTATAAGAGGTTTAACATGAGCAATGTCAACAACGGTAAGTATGATGACTGCAAGCAACTGATAAAATAGATAAACTTTGCAGGTTACAAATAAGAATTAAAAATCCATAGACCGACTTAGTTTGAATTCAAGGAACCACATGGAACATCTACAATATGCCATTGAGGAATCCTGCAACAAATGTTTGACCTTTGTGGAATCAGGTTGTCTTCAGAAACCCATGAGAAAGATCTCATTTTCTAATGAATGTTAAGTCAGCTATCTGTGACTGAAAATAACAACTGTGAACTATAATGGGCAGCACAGTGGCTCAGCGGTAGAGTTACTGCCTTACAGTGCCAGAGACCTGGGATCGATCCTGACTACGGGTGCTGTCTGTACGGAGTTTGTACATTCTCTCCGTGACCTGCGTGCGTTTTCTCCGGTTTCCTCCCACACTCCAAGGCCGAACAGGTTTGTAGGCTAATTGGCTTGGTATAATAGTAAATTGGCCCCAGTGTGTCTAGGACAGTGATAATGTGCGGGGATCGCTGGTCGGCACGGTCTCTGTGCACCGAAGGGCCTGCTTCCACACTGTATCTCTAAACTAAATTAAACTAAGCAGCACAACATTGCTCACATACTTTGCAATGGTCAGTTACAGAGGATTATCAGCCTTACCTCTGGAGGAGAACGAAAGAGCTGAGTTATTGATAGCGATTCAATTGAGCTGATTGGCAAGAAGTGGAAGATATTACAATGGGTGCTGAGTTCAATAGAACACATGCTGACATTCAAAACCCTCAAAGGATTGCACTTTTTATAGCATTCATATTCTAAGGCCACCTCTCCGTATGCAGAATGATTAAGACATTAAGTAGGAGAAATCCTATTGCATTTTGCTGTCATTCTGAGCATAGGAGCTGGAATCATAGTAAAAAATAATCAGCGTTGGGCATCCCTACACGGAGTCTGCAGACATTTGCCAACATTATCATTCCCTGACACTCACGACCAAGTTGCTTTTCAACTGTGGCACTAAAGTTACCCAAGAACACAGAAAACGTAAAAGAATGAAAATCGCTTGCCTTTTCCCCAGTGCTTAAATAGGACATTTGGAGTATTATGTTCAAATTTAGTCACACTGTTTTTGGAAAGATGGTGTTAAGCTGGAAAGGGTGCAGAGAAGATTTACAAATATGTTGCCAGGTCTCGAGGGTCTGAGCTATAATGAGAGGTTCCAGGCTAGGACTTTATTCCTTGGAGCACAGGAAGGATCATACAAAATCCTGAAAGGAATAGATTGGGTAAACACAGTCTTTTACACAGCGTGGGGGAATCAAGAACCAGAGGACATAGGTTCATGGTGATGGGGGAAAGATTTAATAGAAACCTGAAGGGTACCTTTTTTACACAAAGGGTGACGTATATATGAAATTAGCTGCCAGAGAAAGTAGGAGACAGGTACTATTCCAAAGTTTAAAAGACATTTGGACAGGTACATGGATAAGATAGGGTGAGAAGGATGTGGGCCTTCTAAACCATTAGGAGAAAGAGAGCTCTATTCTCAGTCCCATTCTGTGGACATTGCAAGAAAATCAGCAGGCTGAGGTTTGGGATGCTATGCCCAAAACATCAATCTGTCCAAGATTCAGTAACAGATTAAGCCTTCTTCTTCGATGAGGAAGCTCATAGTCATATATACAATCAGTTGAGTCGTAGAGCTTCAAATGTCAGTCCACATTAAAAATGCAGGAGCAACTAGGAAGAGTCAAGGATGAAAATCGTCAAGCAGTATTCCGGTTAAGTATTGTGTTCCAAGTTTATTCAAGTTAACTGCTGTTGGGAAGCTCATGGAGGGCTCCAACAGAGAGCCTAGATCCTGATAAACTATAAAATCAGATTTGTGCAGATTGAGTCCAGGGGAGTTTCCTCCAACAGATATTGACCTGCTATTTCTCTTGTCACTGACAGCCTGGGCAGCTGAGTATCCACAGCACTACCAACATGGGTTTCCCCGCCATTGGCCCTTGAAATGGCAGTACGGGGCAGGTACCTTGCACAGAAAGCACCCGGAAAGGTCATTAGATGTATTAAAACCATAATTGTCTATCCCTTACACCTTTACAGGAGACCCACCCAGTTTACAGCACAAATATAGGTGATACTTTTAAAGTCCCTTTATTGCCCTGAGTTTATCCAAATTAAACCTGTTCCTATCCATGTACTTGTCCAGCATTCACAACCTAGACAGTAAAGTTTGGAGACAGAATCAGTGGATTGGGGAGGAAAGACTTCACCAACTAAAAGTGTTCATGGGACGATTACATGGAAACAATTGGAAAAGTATATAGGGAAAGATACGTGGACTGTAACAAGATGGTTTGGGATAATAGGAATAGGTCGAGAAATTAGACTTGTCTAAATAGGGAATTTTGTTAACACTGATTAAGTAGAGTCTCCAGTTGTAATTATGGTTTGAATCAAGCACAGAAACCCAACTGAAGCTTGAACTCAGGAGATGAAAAGTTTATACTTTATAATCTACGAATCTCCAATGACATTATTATTAGTACTTGATTCCACCCTTTTTTTTCCTTTTTTGACATTTGTATTTTTTTTTTTTCTCTCTTTGATCTATATACAAAAAAAGCAGAATTCCACAGTTTTGAACATTTTAATAATGTATGATTGATGTACAGGGTTTTTTACTATAATATGAACTATACTCTACCATAATATTAGTTTGCTTCTAGTAAAAATATTTATATTAAAAAACTAATAGGAATGTATAGCAAGAACCTGAGGTACACATTAGGGAATGACACAGAGAATAACTCTGTCCAGTAAAAGTTAGGTCTTGACTGGGCCTATAACAACGGTAAGTATGATTAGCTGAGAGAGACTGATCTGATAAACAGATAGGTTAATAAGACACCGACTTAGTTTGAATTCAAGGAACCACATGGAACATCTACATACAATCAACAAATTTGAGTCTTCAGAAACCCATGAGAAAGATCTCCAATCTTAAGTCAGCTATCTGTGACTGAAAATACCAACTGTGATACTATAATGGGCAGCACAGTGGCTCAGCGGAAGATGCCTTACAGAGACTTGGGATCGATCCTGACTACTGGTGCTGTCTGTTAAGTTTGTACATTCAAGGACCTGCGTGGGTTTTCTCTCGGTTTTCTCCCACAAGACTGAGTTTGTAGGCTAAAGATCATGGATGATAGTAAAATCCCTCCCGAGTTGTGTCAGGACAGTGATAATGTGGCGGGGATCGCTGGTCGGCAATAACGAAGGGCAGCTTCCACATGGAACTAACTCAATCAGTTACAGAGGATTATCAGCCTTACCTCTGGAGGAGAACGAAAGAGCTGAGTTATTGATAGTGATTCAATTGAGCTGATTGGCAAGAAGTGGAAATACAATGGGTGCTGAGTTCATAGAACACATGCGACATTCAAAACCCTCAAAGGATTGCACTTTTTATAGCATTCATATTCTAAAGGACACCTCTCCGTATGCAGAATGATTAAGACATTAAGTAGAGAAATCCTATTGCATTTTGCTGTCATTCTGAATCTCCTAGTAAAAATAATCAGCGTTGGATCTCAGGTCTTCAGGACACAGTTCATGACCATCCCCAGGATAATCATGAGGACAACTCACGACAAGTTGCCAGTTTTCAACTGTGGCACTAAAGTCACCCAAGATGAAAACGTAAAAGAATGAAATCGCTTGCCTTTTCCCAGTGCTTAAATAGGACATTGGAGTATTATGTTCAAATTTAGAACACGACATATTTTTGCCAGGTCTCGAGGGTCTGAGCGCTAGGAGAGCACAGGAAGGATCATACAAAATCCTGAAAGGAATAGAATGGGTAAACACAGTCTTTTCTACAGCGTGGGGGAATCAAGAACCAGAGGACATAGGTTTCATGGAAATATGGGGGAAAGATTTGTGAAGTCTCACCTTAGAGGGATTTTAATAGAAACCTGAAGGCATTTTATACACAACGGGTGACGTATATATGAATTAGCTGCCAGAGAAAGTAGGAGACACAAAGTTTAAAAGACATTTGGACAGGTACATGGATAAGATAGGGTGAGAAGGATGTGGGCCTTCTAAACCATTAGGAGAAAGAGAGCTCTATTCTCAGTCCCATTCTGTGGACATTGCAAGAAAATCAGCAGGCTGAGGTTTGGGATGCTATGCCCAAAACATCAATCTGTCCAAGATTCAGTAACAGATTAAGCCTTCTTCTTCGATGAGGAAGCTCATAGTCATATATACAATCAGTTGAGTCGTAGAGCTTCAAATGTCAGTCCACATTAAAAATGCAGGAGCAACTAGGAAGAGTCAAGGATGAAAATAACAAAGCAGATGGATACTGATAATTCTAAGTATCTTCCAAGTTAATATTTAAGATGACTGCTACGGTCAGACATGGCCCCATAGCAGAAGCGTCCATGTCGCAGGACTGGAAACTGGAAGTATCCTGAGCTAATCCTGTTACCACCATCATCTTTCTATTGTGACAAGTGATGGCTTCCACGGATTGTCGCCGGAAGCTTGCGTCCTTTTCGGGACGGACGATGACAGCGAGGTCAACATTTGTAACAAGATGGACACGAAAAGAAGAAGAAGATTGTCAGAAATATATCAAGAAATTATATATTTTTTGTAGAAAGCAAAGTTGCACAAGAATGAGAAAGTGTTATGGATTGGAAGCATTCTTTAGACTCAGCCTTCAAAGATGACCATAAAGAAGATAACTTAGCATCATATGGCTTTAGTTTAGTTTGGAGATACAGCATGCAAACAGGCCATTCAACCCACTGAGTCCATGCTGACCATCGATCACCCTAGTTCATACTAGTTCCATGTTATACCACTTTGTCATCCACATACTACACACTCGGAGCAATTTGCAGATGCCAATTAAACTACAAAGTCTTTGGGATTTGGGGGGAAACCAAAGGATCTGGAAGAAACCTACACGGTCACAGAGAGAAAATGCAAACTCCATACAGACAGCACTCGAGATCAGGATTGAACTTGAGTCTGCAGCTCTGTCAGGCAGCAG
The DNA here is from genome assembly GCF_028641065.1 of Leucoraja erinaceus. Classification (NCBI taxonomy): domain Eukaryota; kingdom Metazoa; phylum Chordata; class Chondrichthyes; order Rajiformes; family Rajidae; genus Leucoraja; species Leucoraja erinaceus. The sequence continues at coordinate 13,932,650 of NC_073387.1, read as the reverse complement.
ATCTACCAGCTGTGCTACCATGCCTTCAGGAGATGTTAAAGTACCTCACGGCCAACAAAATATCTTATATATTCTGGATAGTATGACATAATGTAGGGAAAGGAGGTTAATGCCCAACATAATCCTACTGCAACGCTGAGGTAAATGACTGAATAAAATGTGTTAGCAAGGTCATTTGAAGGTTAAATAGTGAGATGTAAACATGAGGGGAACTCTTTTACTTTTACATCCTGTGAAGAGGATATGGGGAATCTTGTTTAACATTTTGCCTAAAGAACAACACAATGTAGCTCTTTCTTGGTAATGCAGTGAAGTCTTGGTGGATAACTCTCTAGAGTGTTGCTTGTGATGCAAAGGCAAGCTAAGATAGGCCATCAAGTATTCTCAAGGCTTGTATTTTGGAATTATACTGAGCATTCTGGTTGTTACAGATGTTGTATAGCTAAAATATTATCACATGTTATTGACATTATTGAAAGGTTGTGTGCTAGAAGTCATCTTGTAAATTCCTCCCAGGAGCTGTCCATAACCCTGCTGTGTCCTTCTCATGTCTGGCTTCCTGTGTCTCAATGGTGTTTAGGTTTTGACTAGAGCACCTCCTAAGGAATTTCAATTTTCATGCCTTTGGTGATGATCAAAATAAAAAAAATGGACAAACACAGCAGGTCACCTCTGTTAAAATGGTAACTCTGGGGATTCATCAGAAGATGTCTTGCCCATGTAACTATCTGAATCTTCCACTCAGCATGTAAAAGGACAATGCAATCTTAGAATACTACAATACAGAAACAGGACCTTCGGCCCGACTCGTGCATGCTGGCCAAGATGTCCCGAAGCTGGTCCCATTTGCCTGCATATGGCCCATAATCCTCTAAGCCGTTCCGATCCATGTATAGTGTCCTTTAAGTACTGTTAATGTACCTGCCCCAATTACCTCCTTCAGCAGTTCATTCCATATACCCACCTCCCTTTGAATGAAATAGTTGCCCCTCAGGCTGTTATTAAATCGTGCCCCTCTTGTCCTAAACATATTTTCTCTGGTTCTTCATTCTTCTATCCTGGGTAAAAAACTCTGTATTAACCTTATCATTCTTGTCGTGATTTTATATGGCTCTATAAGATCACCCCTCAGCATTCTGAGTTCCAAGTAATAAAGTCCAAGCCTGCCTAACCTCTCCCTACAGCTCCACATCCTCGTAAATCTTCTCTGACCTCTTCCAAGCTTAACTTAAGAGGACATGTAACAGTACGTAACATACTTCACTAATGATCTTTCTTGCATCCATAAAGTACCGGCCAATCTTATCTCAGAGAATCAAATCATCAATTTGTTTTTAAGATTGTGCAGAAGTGCAGCGAGATTGCACTGGCATAGACAGGGTAAACCACAATTCTAACCTCAATGCCTATTTGCAAACACAAATTGATTAAATCAATGGCCATAATTAGACATTAGTTGGAAACTAAGGAAGTTAGATTTATTTTGCCTTTTCATCACAATGTAGATTGGTATTATGCTTGCCTGGCCACAAGCATTCAATCTGCATTAATGATAACCGAACCAAAATAATTGGCCTATAGTTGATTGAAGTGAATAAACTGTATGGTTCAAACAGGTTCTTGAGAAACTTTACAGATTGCCCTGTGGAATGATACAATGCTTTTCCCAGATATCTGCAGTGAGACGAGAGTTCAAATCCAAACTCAGCAACTGTGTATTCACATTTGGTTAATTAAATAATCTGGAACTAAAAAGCTCATCTCAGATTTTGCAAGCATGCAAGAATCCATGTTGTTTAGACAATTAAATCTGCCGCCCTCAGTTGGTTTGAAAAGATGTCAGCAAATGCCCGATTCTTAAACCCCTGTCCCACGGTACGAGTTCATTCCAAGAGTTCACCCGCGTTTGCCCTGATTCGAACTCAGAGATTTACGGTAATGGCCACTCGTCGGTACTTGGGGCTCTCCTGGACATTTTTCATCTTGTTGAAAAATCTTCACGAGTCTTCCCGTGTTTACCTGCCATTAGCGAGTCTTCCCGAGTACCTTCCGTTAGCGTTATGAGCAACTAAGAGACGTCCCCGAGCTCTGAAGTACCCGCTACGTTCATTCTCCGTGCTTACCACAAGTTCGATTTTTTTTTTAAACTCGGGAGAGCTCTCGGAATGAACTCGTACCGTGGGACAGGGCTATTAAAGTTTTCAAGAGTTAACAAGTTTCCCGGGTACCTGCCGTTAGCGCCACGAGTCGCTAAGTTGCGTCCATGAGTTCCAAAGTTCCCGCTACGTTAATTGTACGTGATTACCATGAGTTTAATTTGTTTTAAACTCGGGGTCACTCATGGATCGACTCGCACCATGAGACAGGGGTTTTAAATCCTCTCAAATGAGCAATCAGTTCCACTGCAAATAGGGATGGATAATAAATGCTGAACTCGATAGTGATGAGTACATTCCACGAAAGAACTGGCACAATAGTGCAGCTGATAGAGCTGCTAACTCATAAAACTCCAGAGACCTGGGTTCGATCCTGACCTTGGGTATGTGTGCATGGAGTTTTCTCCCTGTGCTGTGTGGGCTTCCGCCAGGTGCTCAGGCTTCCTACCACATCCCAAATACGTGGATTTGTATGTTAATTGGCCTCTGTAAATTGCCCCTAATGTGCAGAGAATGGAAGGAAAGTGGGATAATATTGAACTAGTGTAAATAGATGGTCGGCATGGACTCGGTTGGCTGAAGGGCCTGTTTCCATGCTGTATCTCTAAACTAAACTAAGCAAAACATGGTGTCCAAGCATATTATCTGTACCTAGAAATTCACATCAGATTATATGCTTAAATTCACTTTGTGATTAAAACAAGTAAGGTTGTGTATGTGGCATGATCTGGAGAAGCCAAACTATAACTCACTAATGGTTTGAAGATCACATACAGCAGTGGCACCTACACCTTCTTTATCAAGCTATTAATGGAATCCCAATGCTGAGAGGTATTTTGCTGTGTCACCATTTTAGGGAAATTTCCAAAATTGGGGAAAGGCTTCCAAAGATAAATTGTCACCAAAATACATTATGTGGACAAAAACTGATATAAGATTAACTCAATAAATGAGTGTAATAAGTGTCTACTTAATTGCTGAATTAACTACAGACATTTGTCTTTAACATATTCCTTTCTCAGCTATTGTTATCCAGTCCCTTGGTCCTTTAGTCCTTTGGTGGGTGGCACGGTGGCGCAGTGGTAGAGTTGCTGCCTTACAGTGCTTGTAGCGCCAGAAAACCAAGTTCGATCCCAACCACGGGTGCTGTCTGTACAGAGTTTGTACATTCCCCTCGTGACCGTGTGGGTTTTCTCCGAGATCTTTTGCTTCCTCCCACACTCCAAAGACATACATGCTTGTAGGTTAATTTGCTTGGGTTTGTACACTTGGTATACGTGTAATTTGTCCCTAACGTGTTGTAGGCTTGTGTTAATGTGCGGGGATCGCTGGTCGGTGCGGACACGGTGGGCCGAAGGGCCTGTTTCCACGCAGTATCTGCAAACTAAATGCTGGCAATCAGCATTCTCCTCTGAAGCCATCGTTTGTGAGATTGAATTTTAACCAGGCTCTGTTTTACTTTCAACAGCCCTCTCCTTAGATGTCATAAAAATAATCACCTTAAATTCCTGCCTAAGGAATTCCACTATCTCTCGTCTTTCCATCGATTAATCCATTTCACATACTATCACCCAGTTTCCTTCCTTGGCATCAATGTTAAAATTGACACCATGCTTTTATTTAAAGACATTGATTGCTGATCTACTCTAATCGCCCTATCCTGTACAACATTCACTGACTGAGAAAGAAGCCAGGGAGTGTGACTCATAAACAGTGTTTGCTGCTCTTCTGTATCGTGGCACTGGGAAATGAGCAAAGGCCACTGCAGGTTGATTTGATCGAGTAAATAAGGTGGAATAGTTTCCATCAGCAGATGGGTCTGCATCCAGAGGAATCACATTTAAGAGAATTGGCAAAAGAACCAGATGGAAAAGAAAGAAAGCAAAATGATCAGGAAGACAAGATCAGGAAGGGCGGCACAGGTGCTCAGCGGTAGAGTTGCTGCTGGGTTCGACCCTGACTCGGGTGACGTCTGTATGGAATTTAAACGTTCTCCCTGTGACCGCAATTGTTTACTCACACATTCCAAAGACGTGCAGGTTTGTAGGTTAATTGGCTTCTGCAAACTCTCCCTAGTGTGTAGGCTGGAACTAGTGCACGGGTGATTGCTGGTCAGCGTGACTCGGTGGGCTGAAGGGTCTGTTTCTACGCTGTATCTCTAAAACTTAAACATGGACTGAAAGCGAAATGGGAAAATTGCGATAGTGCAGATGGGCGAAAAGGTTGGCATGGATATGGTTGGCTGAAGGGTCTGTGCTGTGCCACTGTGACTCGAAGCAGATTCAACAGTAAGTTTCAGAAGGCGAGGAATATATAAGCAGAAGATCAAAATGATAGGGTGCGAGGAAAGTGATGGGAGTAAACTAATTAGATTACTGGTTCAGAGGGCTGGCAAAAGCACAATGGACCAGATGGTTTTTGCATTACTCATCTGATTCATTTGACCTATTTTAATCCCATGTCTTCCTGCCACATATGTACAACTTAGCTTCGGTCTGGTTTCACCGGCACCAAATACACTCACTATACTGTGCTACATTCTTGAAATATCATTCAGCCCAACTCGTCCATGCCGAACAAGATGCCCATCCAAGATTGTTCCACTTTCCATGATGCCCGCCTTTGGCCCATATACCTCTAAACCTGTCCTACCCATGTACCGAAAATTTGGGATGTTTTGACTTGGCAGGCGATTGAACAAGAGCATTGGTTGAGACCATTTGAGCACCAAAATTTAGTGACTTGCGTGTCTGATACAAATTAATTTATCATTGGGAGCAGTGACTTGTGTTAATTTTGAAGGAGCATCCCATCCACATCCTCTGCAGGTACCTCTATCGCTGGGCTTCACCCACCTCAGATTGCTACTCAATTCATGGAATATTACGTCGAGTCTCTCATCCACGCACTGGATTTTAAGCCTGAACCACTGAGTTTCTTCTGCAGTTTAGAACATAGAACATAGAATATTACAGCACAGGAACAGGCCCCTTGACCCGCAGAATCCGTGTCGAATATGATGCCAATATCTTTGATCGGACTTTATTGGCTTTATCTGCACTAAACGTTATTCATTTATCGTGCATCTGTACACTGTGACTGGCTCGATCGTAATCATGTATTGCCTTTTCACTGACTAGTTAGTACATAATACATTTTTTTCCACTGTACCTCGGTACACGTGACAATAAATTAAACTAAACTGACCTACTTTATGGAAGTTATGCACTACACCACTTTCAAATGACATGATAGTGGCATTTTCGAAGATGTTTAGATAGGGATACACAGGGATTGGAGGAATATTGATCCTGTGCTGGCAGATGAGTTTAGTTTATCTCGGCATCATGTTCGGTGTGGACATTGTGAGCCGAAGGGCTTGTTACTGTGCTATACTGTTCATGGTTCTACTTTGGACAGTCAAAATGACTAACCAAAGTGAGCCATCATTTAATGTGTGCCGGGTACGAAACCAGTGTTCCTTTCAGTTACTGTGAACACCAGTAAAACCACATCTCATCTCACATCTCAAAAGTCCCTTCAGAGTTGATTTGAGAGACCATTTTATCATTTCCTATAGCGTCATTTTTTCCAAATTCACAACAGCCTTAACTGCATTAATCAAGATCTTTATCTTTGGTGGTATCAAAGCTATTTTAAACACAAGTGAAATTGTTTTTTTCCATATCTAAATGTACTTGGTTGGTTTCTAAATGTGTTCGTGTTTCTTGAAATAAATATTATATCTTCATGCATGAATTCTGGCAGCCGAAACATAATAATTTCAAACATTCTCAGAAGAGATTTACAAACTAGAATAACTCTTTTTTTAGTTCTCAGCTGTCCTGACCAATGGCATTAAAACATATTCTAGAGTAGCTCTTAGTCCTTGGAGTGAATCTACTCTTTGAGTATCTACAGCAGGAATACTGCCACCTCCAGCAGCCTGATCTCTATTGTAGGTCAGTCCACAGGGTTAGAGCACATGCAATTGAGGATCTTCTTCTTGCGTATGGCGTGCACAGCCTAAAGTTGTAGGACAACTTGTTCTATTTGATCGTATTTAATAGTGCACACTGGATTGATTGCATTTGTCGAAACAGGAGGACCACGTGTAGCTTGCAATTGAGGATAATATGGTGGCAAGGACCAAATATTGGTTACCATTCAGAAAGGAAAGTATGTCATTTAAGAAATGTTTCTCTGTGACACGGTGGCGCAGTGGTAAAGTTGCTGCCTTACAGTGTCTGGGACCCGGGTTCGATCCTGACTACGAGTACTGTCAGTAGAGAGTCTGTACGTTCTCCCTATGACCATGTTGTGTTCTCTCCGGGTGCTGCGGTTTCCTCCCATACTCCAAAGATGTACAGGTTTGTAGATTAATTGGCTTCAGTAAAAAAAAAAATTGTAAATTGTTCCTAGCGTGTAGTGCTAGTGTATGGGGTAATCACTGGTTGGCAGGAACTTGGTTGGCTGAAGGGCCAGTTTCCACGCTGTATCTCTAAAGTCTAAAGTCCTCAGATTGGCAAGCAGTGACTAAAGTAAAGGGATTGGTGCTTGGGCAGCAAATATTCATAATGTACATCTACTTTGGCCTAGGGGACCAATTGTCATTTTCCTAAGTTTGCTGATGATGCAAATTTAGATGGGATTGTGAGTAAGGCAGAGGATGCAAAGACACTTCAAGTAGATCAGGGCAAGTTAAGTGAGTAACCATTAACATGGCAGATGGATTGCAATAGGGATTCAAGGTCATTTATTGTGGTACACAAAACAGTAAAGCAGAATGTGTGTTAAATGGTGATAGATCAGAATATACTGATGTTCAAAGGGACCTAACAATGTTATATGTACAGTATATCACTGAAGACTAAATTGCAGGTGCATCCAAAAACGGTTTATAGTTTGTTGGTCTTTGGTGTGAGATGATTTGAGTACAGGAGGTGAGAGGTCTGATTGCAACTATATGTGGCTTTGGTGGGTAGGAGTATGTTGTTAGTTTGTTCTATTTACCTAAAAAAGGATATATGCTGAAGAGGAGTGTAACAAAGATTGCCCAAACTGGTTCCCAGGATAACAGGTTTGCAGAATGAGGAGAGATTGAGTAGATTAGGCGTGTATTCTCTATAGTTGAAGGTATATAGTTGAAACTTGCAAAACCCAGATAGAGTTGAAGAATTTGATGCAGGGAAGATGTTTTACTGAGAGACACAGGGAACTGCAGTTGCTGGAATCTTGAACAAAACCAATAGTGCTGGAGGAACTCAACGGATCAGGCAGCATCTGTGTAGGGAATGGACAGGCGATGTTTCGAGTCAGGACTCCTCTTCAGTCAGAAGTCAGACAGTCTGAAGAAGGGTCCTGACCCAAAACGTCATTTTGTTTTGTTTAGTTTTGACATACAGTGCAGAGACAGGCCCTTTGGCCCAGCAAGTCTGTGCTGACCAGCGATCCCCGCACACTAACATATCACACACACACACACACTAGGGACCATTGTTATCAAGCCAATTAACCTACGGAACTGTACGTCTTTGGGGTGTGGGAGGAAACTGGAGCACTCAGAGAAAACCCACACAGTGCATGGGGAGAAAGTACAAACTCTGTACAGTCAGGATCGAACCTGGGTCTCTGGCCCTGTAAGGCAGCAACTCTACTGATGTGCCACTGTGCCAAATGGACTAATTCTGCTCCTATAACTTATGAACGTATGAGAATTAATGAACGTTGAGGTCAAGTGGCCTTTTCTGTCAAGATAATCAAAGTAATTTGTGACCTAAAAGAACAGATGCTCAAAACACACCATTTTTTATGCACATTGATATGTGATACCTACTACCAAAGAGAACAAACAAATATTAAGAACATTGTAACATGAAAGGGTTAATAACAATCAAACTACAAGTAATTCTGCATTTTTTTAAATATTACCATCTGTCAAGGAATTTGTGTTGAGAAGGCAAGCAAACAGCAATGTCTGCTTGTCTGGAATCAAAGGATGGGAATTCACATAAAGTAAGCTTTTACTTACTTTAACCTTATATGTATGAACTGTGAGGGAACAAGCTAGTTTCTTCTATGAAATTTGGGAATGTGCGCTATAAACCTAAAGCCTGACGTTAATGGTATCTTTACCGAATGATAACTGTTCACACCATGTAAGGGGGTTTATTCCCTTCCAGCAAACAAACTACAAGCATTATCACAAAGTGTAGTTGAGTAAGCAGCGGATGATTGAGGCAGATTATTTTTCTGTTACGTGTGTAGGTCTGGAGATTTTAGTATGAGTCAGTGTTGGAGAAATGTTAGACAATGTTAAGAAGGGTCTCGACCCGAGACATCACCAATTCCTTCTCTCCAGAGATGCTGTCTGTCCTGCTGAGTTACTACAGCTTTTTGTTTCTATCTTCAGTGTATTTTTAAACCAGCATCTGCAGTTCCTTCCTGAGAATGCTCGCTGGCAACTGGGACTGTGACGGTCATTCTGATGCAATGACGAGTGAGCTTTGAACTGTGGCTAAAACCATTCCTTAAACATCATTCAGCGGAAATGGAGCATTGAAAAAGATGCTGCCGATGATCAGATGGAGCAGGCAGGAACCTCAGGAAGGAGTTGATGAAGCAATTAGTGAGAAGAACCGTCAGAGTAAGCTCAAGGTAGGGGTTCAGTGACCAATTTTCCTGAGCTCTGCTTCCTACTGGTGCTCTAAAAAAAGAAAGGATTGAAGCAGGAAACAATCCCATGCTTCCATGCTGATTCAGAGTGACACCGTACACAAACTTCCTCTGACATCTGCAACTGACTGTGTACCAGGAGAAAATGTAAAGTCAATTTTAGGGACTGCAATCCATAAATTCCTTTTTAATGCGCTGGGTGCAATAATGAGGCTACTGATTTTCTGAACCTCTAGTTTGTTGGCAATTTAAAAGGTTAAGATTGCTTTTGACACAAAAGGCAGTAGTTATCATACTTGTCCCAAAATATGTTTAAGCCACATCATTGTTTTCTCTGAGGTAAACAAAAATGCTGGAGAAACTCAGCGGATGAGACAGCATCTATGGAGCGAAGGGCTGTTTTCTCTGAATTGCTATCAGGCTTAATCTCCCATCCACTCAAGAGTTAAGAATAAAGATACTTCAATTGACATACACATCAGCAACGCTACACTACAATCCTTATTTTTTGAAGGTTAACGGGCCCATTAATGCAGCAGCACATAAATAAATATATAATAATCGATACTACAAAAATTAACAAACATTAGTGCTAAGTTGCATAATAGTGCAAAACGGAAGTCAGCAGTGCAAGCAAAAACAGTGCAGGGAAGATTGTATTTGCTGAGGTAGTGGTTAGTGTTGTGTAGGGTGTAACATCATAGAATCAAAAGATATAAGAACAAAATTAGGCCATGTGACCCATCGAGTCGGCTCTATCATTTGAACATGGCTGATCTATTTTTCCCTCTCAACCCCATTCTCTTGCCTTCATTCTGTAACCTTTGACACCCTTACTAATCAAGAACCTATCAATCTCCGCTTTAAAATACCCAATGATTTGGCCTTCACTGCTGTCTGTGGTAATGAATCCACAGATGCACCACCTTCTGGCTATAGAAATTCCTCCTCATCTCCATTTATTTCCTCATCTCATCTCCTTTTATTCTAAGACTGTGCCCTCTGATCCTGCCACTCTCCAATTACTGGAAACATCCTATCCACGTCCACTCTCTCTAGACCTTTCATTATCCCCCTTCATCCGTCTAAACTCCAGTGAGTACAGGAGCAGAGCTATCAAACGCTTCTCAAAGTAGTACGATGGTTTCTTAAATCTGGAGGTTACGGCTTTTAGGTTCCTGTTCCTTTTTCCTGATGGTGGTAGCTAAATGAGAGAATGGCCAGGATGGTGTGGGTCTTTGATGATGTTTATGGCTGCTTGAGGCTGCGCATCCTATCGATCTCTTTAAAGGTGGGTAGGTCAGCAATGGTGAAGGACCAGGCAGAGTCTCCCACTCCCTGTTGCCTTCTTCACTTATGAGTGTTCTAACTAGTGAACCAAGCCGTGATGCAACCAGTCAGAATGCTCTCTACTCTATACCTCTAGAGGTTTAACAGAGTCATTGGCAACATACTGAATCTCCTCAAATATCTCAGGAGGTAGAGGGCTTGGTGAGTGTGCTAGGCCCAGGACAGTTCTTCAGAGTTCCACAAGCCAAGAAACTTGAAGCTGTAGACTCTCTACACTGACATCCGTTGATGAAGAGAGATCCGTGGATCCCTGGCTTTCCCTTCCTGAATCCAGCAATTAACTCTTAAGTCTTGCTAACTCGGAAAGCAAGATCTTTTTTCTGGCACCATTCAATCAGATGAATCAATCTCCCTCCTGTACTCTGTCATCAAACAATGGTGGTATCGTCGGCAAATTTGAAGATGGCGTTGGAGCTGTGTTTTGCTGCATAGTCAAGGGGTGAGAGAGAGAGAGAGAGAGAGAGAGAGAGAGAGAGAGGACTTTGGAGGTATTCCGTGGGCGCTGGTCACCGCGTGGGGTTGAGAGTATTGTGAATAATGATTGTAATGTTGTACTATAATGACACGATATAATGTAAGTTCGTTTTGTGTATGACTTGATCTGTTGTATTATTTGATGTGTTGAATAAAGTCTTTGAAAAAGAAAAAAAAAGAGAGAGAGAGAGAGAGAGAGAGAGAGAGAGAGAGAGAGAGAGAGAGAGAGAGAGAGAGAGAGAGAGAGAGAGAGAGAGAGAGAGAGAGTGTAGAGTAAGGGACTGAGCACACAGCCTTGCGGTGCTCCTGTGCTGATAGTTATCGAGGAGGAAATGCTGTTGCCAATTCGTACTGATTGTGGTCTGCCGAAGAGGAAGTTGAGGATCCAATTACGTAGGGTCGTGCAAAGATCTAGTTCTCGGAGTTTGATGATATGTTTAGAGGGGATGGCGGTGGTGTAGCCGATAAACAACATCCTGACGTATGTGTTCTTAATGTCAATTATAACTCCCGTTACAGTCATTAACCCATCCTAAAGCCCTAAGGCCCATTCCTATCCTGGATGAAATCATTTCAAACTATCACAAACGTACTGATTATCCTGTACTAACACCTATCTCCCCAAATTTAATTACTGAATAGTGAAAGGCCTGGATAGAGTGAATGTAGAGAGGATGTTTACACTAGTGGCAGAGTCTAGGACCAGAGGCCATAGCCTCAGAATAAACGGATTTACATATAGAAAGGAGATGAGATGGACTTTCTTTAGTCAGAGGTGGTGAATCTGTGGTATTCATTGCCACAGAGCAGCAACCATATCAACGGATTATTGATTAGTATGGGTGTCAGGGGTTATGGGGCGAAGGCAGGAAAATGTGGTTGAGAGGGATAGATAGATCGACCATGATTGAATGGTGGAGTAGACTAGATGGGCTGAATGGCATAATTCTGCTCTTAGTACTTATGAACTTATTTTCACACGTGACATCGCTTAAGTCATTTATTTCCCTATTTCTGCAACCCCTTTCCTCTTCACTTCTTTCTCCATCTTCTTGCTCACGTTCACTCGCCTTTGCTCGATGGTTAGAGTCATGCTTTCAATTGTCTACGTACATTGCTTTAGAATTCCTTCCTTAACTCCTTCTCTCCTTTTCTGTTTGGATCTTCCTTGAAACTCATCTCTTTGAACCAGTAATAAATCACCTCTGCCCTCATCTTGGTCCCATTTATCTCATTGAGGTTTTGGAGCATTAAAGCTACCATGCCAGAACTTCTTGGTGTTGATAGCATAGAACATAGATCAGGAGTGCATTACCTGAGGGGTTGTGCTAAGGCACCTCTTAGAGCCTGACCAGACTTTGGCCTGTAGTTTAGTTTAGTTTAGAAATGCAGTGCGGAAACAGGCCCTTCGGCCCACCAAGTCCGCACCGACCAGCGATCCCCGCATGTTAACACAACCCTACACACACTAGGGCCAATTTTACCTTGATACCAAGCCAATCAACCTATAATCCTGTACATCTTTGGAGTGTGGGAGGGAACCGAAGATCTCGGAGAAAACCCACGCTGGTCACGGGGAGAATGTACAAACTACATACAGACAAGCACCTATAGTCCGTTCGATCCAGGGTCTCTGGCACTGTAAGACAGTAGCTCTACCACTACTCCACCATGTTCCCCTGTAATGTGCCTGCTTCAAGCTCAGTCTGACATAATGGCTTCTGCAGTCAAACATTCTGGCAATAATCAAAGTCTTGTTTGAATATTGGTCACTCCGTTTACATAGTGGCCCTGGGATCGGTCTCAGCAAAAAGAGATTCAGGTTTGAAGGAAGGCAGAAAAGTATGAAGGGGAAAATAGCATACGCATTTAGTTTAAATAAAAGGGACTATGGCATTTCCCTCATTGTTGCAAAAGTATTCAGTTTTCTTCAAAGGTTTTGCAGTTTAGAAAGTTGCTGTTCTTTCGATGAGATTGTGGCGAATAACAGGTTAACAGTGACTGGGTGTGATAAAGAAATCTCAAGTGACCACATGCGTTTTCTTTTGTGTAAAGAATTAATACTAAAGATACTAAAGACAGATATAATACTAAAGAGAGATATAATACTGGTCTTTAAATTAATTAAAGGAATGCATGCGGGACAAGCAAACAGACCAACAAACTGGATAGGGAGCCACAGATATAACAATAACAAAATTCGCAACAAAAATCAAAATGCTGGAAGTACTCAATGGGTCAGGCAGCATCTGTGGCAGCAACAGATGTATATTGACAGTTCAGGTCAGGACTGTGCGGAAAAGGAAAGATTTTGAGTATATATAAGTACAAAGGATGGTAGGATGGATATTCCTCCCCTCCTTCCAGGTAGATAGTAGTTCAGCACTGCTCTCTTCTGGGGAGTTCTTGGGGAGCCAGAATAGACATGTTCTCTCTCAGCGCAGTAGCAACACAAGTTCTTTGGATATTCTGGAGTCAGAACCGATGTTATAAACATGGGAACCTTCCTGTCTTCAGCCCATGCAATAATCAGAGGAATGCAGTTGGGTCAATTGGTTGTTGCTGTACAGAGGCATCGAATCACTGACAGTAAAACAAAATGGTTTAAACTCTACTTCATCAGAATAGGTGCAGAACATGGCCTGCTCTTGAATCCCCAACTTGTCACATGCCGTCAGTGAAGTGCAGCCTCCGTAAAGCAGGCGGCAACAGCCAGACATCCCACTGCAGCCCACCGTTTCCTGGTGGCTGAGTGTCAGGCAGGCTAAAGACTGAAAGACTTACATTGAACATAACTCCAGGCCTGACCACAGAATGTCCCAAAGCACTTTACAGCCAATGAAGTACATCTGAACCGTATTCAATGTTGCAATGAAAGTAACACAGCAGCCACTTTGTACACAGCAAGAGGCTGAATGCAACAAGGTGATAATTACAAGATCACCTGTTTTAATGAAGTTGGTTAAAAAATAACATTGGCCTGATCTCTGGAGACAACTTCTCTGCTCTTACTCAAAATAGTGCCAAGGGATATTAAGGACTGAAGTATTGGTATTTGTATTGGTATATTTTATTATCGTCACGTGTACTGAGAAATAGTAAAAAGCTTTGTTTGCGTTCTATCCAGTCAAATCATACCGTACATGAGAACAAACAAGCCATGCACAAGTACAACAAACACTGCAAAGAGAAAAAAATACCAGAGTGCAGGATATAGCGTTTCAGCATTATAACATTACAGTTGTAGAGCAAAAGTGCAAGGGCTACAATGAGGTAGGTTGGAAGATCGGCTACGTGGTCACACGTACAAACTCCGTACAGACAGCACCCATAGTCAGGATCAAACCCAGATCTCTGGCACTGTAAGGCAGCAACTATACCGCAATGTCACAATGCCACATTGACAAGAGCTCCCATGGTGGTAACAGCGTACATCATTTTGAAAGAGTCGAGTGGAAATATTCCACTCTTCCAGAACAATTAGATTTTTTTTTAATCCATTTTCCTCGTCCCTGTTCCCTTCACTTATTAAATGTGGTAAAATAGTGGAGAAAGACACAACATGCTGGAGTAACTCAGCGGGTCAAGCAGCATCTCTGGAGTAACATGGATAGGTGATATTTTGAGTAGGAATCCTTCTTTAGACTGATTGCAGAGTGCGGCAAAGAAACCTGGAAGAGTGGAGGGCAGGACAGAGCATGGCTGGTAATAGGTGAACACAGGTAAGGGGGTTATTTGACAGGCAGTTTGTTGCACATATACCAGGGATGAAAAGACAGGTGTGAGCCCAAAGTGTTGTGGATTGTTAAGCACTGGGATAGAAAAGTTACAAACTGGGAACCCACTGGAAGGCATACAGGTGCACGGGGCGAAACTGGTGCAAGCCGGTTTTCTGGGGAGGGGAGTGGAAGGGGGTGGGGTTTATGTAATGTTTAAAGTAAAGAAAAGGCAATGAAGAGTCCACAATATATTTTAAATTCAGGATGGTGTTCGACTTTAGGGATCATCGATTTTAAGGATCATCCGATTTGGGCGGCAGGGTGGCACAGGGGTAGAATTGGTGCCTTACGGCACTTGCAGCACCAGAGACCCGGGTTCGATCATGACTATGGGTGCTGTCTGTTTGGAGTTTGCACGTTCTTCCCGTGACCTCATGGGTTTCCTCTGAGATCTTTGGGTTTCCTCCCACACTCCAAAGATGTACAGTTTTGTGGGTTAATTGGCTCAGTATAAATGTAAAATATTGTCCCCGGTGTGTGTAGGGTCGTGTTAATGTGCGAGGATCACTAGTCGTTGCGGACTCGGTGGGCTGAAGGGTTTGTTTCCGCGTTATATCACTAAACCGAACTAAACTAAACTAAACTAAACTAAACTAAACTAAAACTAAACTAAACTAAACTAAACTTCCCATAGAAAGTAAAAATAAAGGTTATCCCAACGAAATATCTCCATAACCTTCATCTAGCTGTTTGATAGATATTGATTGATTTATTCTCAATTGATCTGGAATTACATTCCTGTTTCTGTTCTCAAGGTCATAACCCAACACTAGCTATTGTGAAGTCACTTCATGACTCATCACATGATGCTGCCCAACTTTAAATCTAACTAGACCAAGGCGGACCCTTTTTTGCGGGGTAGTGGGGGGGCTGCAGTGTCACACACACACACATTAACCACCCCCACATGCATACACTAACCCCCCCCCCTTGATATATTAATATTATTAATTCGCTCCTTTTACCCCATTCCCCGCCCTATCCACTCACGCATAGCCCCCAACTGCGCAGGCGTGGCTAGAGAGGGAGAGGGAAGGGGGGAGGGGGGGGGGGTCGAGAGAGAGAGGGTGAGAGGGGTAGAGAGGGAGGGGGGGGGGGTAGTAGAGGGGGAGAGGGAGGGGGGTAGAGTTTGATGTGACAATAAACTGAACTGAACTGACTCTCTATGACTCTAATGTGAATGGGTGGTCAGCATGGACTCGATAGGCTGAAGGGATGTTTCTATGCTGTGTTTTGCAATCATTCAAACACTGTGCTCCATTGAATGCAGCCTATTGAGATGCATGTAGCTAATGCTTGTGCTGGTGCCTGATTCACAAGGACAACTTGTGCATTGCTTTGGAGGCTTGGGCAACATCACAAAAAGAAGAAACCTGAGGAAATGACTAACAGTATGTTCTGTGAACGTGCTGGAAACACCAGTTCCAAAAGGCACCAATAATGCTATGTTCAATGAATTTTTACTACTTTACTGATGGGAATAAATGATCAAAATAGACTGGGCAGTAATTGAATGAATGAATGAATGAATGAATGAATGAATGTATGAATACGTTTATTAGCCAAGTATTCACATACAAGGAATTTGTTTTGGTGCTCTGCCCACAAGTGACAACATGACTTATAGTGACAGTTAGGAATGATAGATAAAACATTAAACATTAATAATAAAACTCTGTCATACTATGCTAATTCTGTCATACTCTCAGTTACAAAATTGACCTTTACTACAATGAAAAAAACAGTCCAAGAAAAGTGTGCACATAGATTGGTACTACTTATTGCTGTTTGTTTTTCTATGCTGAACTTGCTCCCTTTCAAGGCGAAAGGGGCTGTCCCACTGCGTCGACCTAATTTGCAAGTTTAGAAGTGTTTGCCCTCGACTCAAACTCACAGCATGGTCGAAACGTGGTCCTAGGAGATCCTATGAGGTCACTGGATCGCTCCTTCATGCTCGAGGGAAGTTCCTGCATGCCTCAGTTTGGTCGAGGAAATTTTTTCAGCATGTTGAAAAATTTTCCGCGAGTATAAATTGGTCGGCATGGTTCTTTTGAACTCGTAGTGCAGTGGAGTGGGGTCGCTATGTGGTTACAGGCAGTCGAGGACAGCCGTATGAAATCTCCTTCGCTGACCGGGCATTTTAATTGGCTCATTGGAGTTTTCAGGACCAAGGAAAACTGACCGGTATGTTAAATGCCCACGAAACCTAATTATAAGTTGTCTGGCTTCTTAAAAGTGTCTCCACTCCTCCTCCCCCCTTCTTCCCCTCTTCTCTTTCCTTCTCTCCCCTTCTCTTCCCTTCTCTTCCCTTCTCTCCCCTTCTCTCCCCTTCTCTCCCCTTCTCTCCCCTCCCCGCTCTCCCCGTCGCTCCCCCCCCCATCCGCACTCTCTAAAGAACTTACCGTACACTGTGCAGCCATCTTTTACCTACCAGTTCATCGCGGGTGTGAATTTCAGGCAGCGCTCCCCCGTTTTCCCTGGCCCCCGCCTTTGCGATGTGTTTGTGTGTCTGGTCAGTAGATCCAGGGCGCGGTTTTATCGCTGATGGTCGATCCAGCTCGAGGTTTTTCAGGCGAGTGCCCTCGAGCTTGAAGGTCGAAGACAGTCGCTGAAAGTTCGCATTAGTGGGACAGGCCCTTTATATGACACTTTTTAAAATAAATTTAGAATGTGGTTTATTACACTTTATGTCCTTTCCTGAAGTGTACTCAATGTATTTCACAACAAGGATATCAGCAAGTTGCTCACTGTTCATGCCAGAAGGTCATAAGTGATAGGAGTAGAATTAGGCCATTCAGCCCATCGTCTATTCCACCATTCAATCATGGCTGATCTATCTCTTCCTCTTAACCCCATTCTCCTACCTTCTCCCATAACCTCTGACATCTGTACTAATCAAAATTCGATCTATCTCTGCCTTTAAAATATCCACTCACTTGGCCTCCGCAGCCTTATGTGGCAAAGAATTCCATAGAAACTTCTCCTTGTTTCTTTCCTAAAAGAACATCCTTTATTTCTGAGGCCATGACTTGTAGTCCTAGACTCTCCCGCCCTTGGAAACATCTTCTCCACATCCATTCTTCTGTATGTTTCAATGATGTGCCCCCTCATTCTTCTAAATTTTATCGAGTATAGGCCCAGTGCCGAGAAATGCTCATCATAGGTTAACCCACTTATTCCTGGGATCATTCTTGTAAAGCTCCTCTGGACCCTCTCCAGAGCCAACGCATCCTACCTGAGATATGATGCCCAAAATTGCTCACAATATTCCAAATGCTGCCTTACCAGCGCCTACGTTATAAAGCCTCAGCATTACATGTTGCGACCTGCTCCCTAGTTTTGCATGATTCGAAGAGGTTGTACTGAGGGAATCTGATTGCACACGATTACCAAACAACCTTGGCCATTCTGCATAGTATCACTGTGGATGAAGCAGGATGCTACTTCTCTGAGATGTTGACCTTTAGAGATACAGATACAGCGTGGGAAACAGCTCCTTCAGCCCATCGGGTCCATGCTGACCAGCGGTCACCCCATACACTAGTTTTATCCTACACACTAGGGACAATTTACAATTTTACCAAAGCAAATTAACCTATAAATCTGCGTGTCTTTGGAGTGTGGGAAGAAACTGGAGCACCCAGGGAAATCCCAAGCGGTCTCAAGGACAACGCACAAACTCCCAACAGACAGCACCCGTAGTCATGATCCTACCCTGGCTGGGCTAGCCTAACCTGACCTAACTCGTGTTTCTGGCTCTTTAAGGCAGCAACTCTATCGCTGCACCACCGTGCCGCTCCTTATCTCATTTGACAGCATTCTACGGTCCTCGTTACAAGACCAGTAATGAGCCAGATGCTTTTCCCAACAATCCAGTAAGTTTTTATACGTTTATTTTAGTGATGGGAACAGCCCCTTCGGCCCACCTGGTTCATGCCGACCACCGATGACCTGCTCATACTAGTTGTATGTTATCCCACTTTCATATCCACTCCATACACACCAGGGTGAATTTACAGAGGACAATGAACCTACAAATCTGCATGTCTTTTGGACGTGCGAGAAAACTGGAGCACCCGGATGAAATCCACATGGTCACAGGGAGAATGTGCAAACTCTACACAGTTAGCACCCAAGGTCAGGATCGAACCCAGGTCTCTGCGCTGTGAGACAGCAGCTCTACCAGCTGTGCTATCGTGCCGCCCAACAGCAAGATTCATACTTGCTTTTAAATTGCATATTCTCCGGTGAACAATTTTAGTTCTCCGGGCTGGGCTGAACTCACATTGAATGAATGAATGAATGAATACGTTTCTTGTCATTGCACAATACTGTGCAACGAAATTCCATTACATCTCCTCCGGTTAAAAAAATACAAACATGACAACCATTGACACATATGTACACTTATTAGTAAAATAATAAATAAGTATTTAAAAATAATTTAAAATAATTTGGCAGCATTTCTTGGAATTACATTTTGCTTCCCCAGTGTTCTCTGTTGGAATTAAGTTATTTTATTGCATATGGGTAGAAACTATTTTTTAATCTACAGAGAACTGAATCACCTCCCAGAGGGTAGCAGTGAAAAGGTGGCTGGCAGGGTGGGATGTGTCCTGCTTGATATTTGTGGCCCGGCACAAGGATCGGGCCCTATATATATATCATCCAAGGAGGGCAGTTGAGCGTTTGTAATGCTCTGTGCAGTTTTTATAATTCCCTGCAGCGCCCTCCTCTCAGCCACAGTACAGCTAGCAAACCACACCAGGATTCCATAGGAGAGGATACTTTCCACGGCGCATCGGTAGAAGGACAGCAGCAGCGGCTGTGAGACGTTTGCTCTCCGCAGAGACCTCAGGAAATACAGCCGCTGATGTGTTCAAGAGGGAACTGCAGATGCTGGAAGATCGAAGGTACACAAAATTGCTGGAGAAACTCAGCGGGTGCAGCAGCATCTATGGAGCGAAGGAAATAGGCGACGTTTCGGGCCGAAACCCTTCTTCAGACTGAAGAGTCTGAAGAAGGGGTTCGGCCCGAAACGGCGGCTATTTCCTTTGCTGCATAGATGCTGCTGCAACCGCTGAGGTTCTCCAGCAATTTTGTGTACCAGCCGCTGATGTGACTTCTTCACGAGAGTGACGGTGTTCATTTGCCATTTGAGGTCCTGGGAGATGTTTATTCATAGGAACTTAAAGCCAGCGACTCTCTCCACCATGTCTCCTTTGATGTATAAGGGCGCAGGTTCCTCTCTCCTCTTCCTCCTGAAGTCGACGACCAGTTCTTTTGTCTTTGATGGGTTGAGTACCAGGTTGTTTTTGGTACACCAGCCAGTCAGTTTTTGGACTTCATCCCTGTAGGCAGACTTGTCGTTGTTGTTTATCAATCCCACCATAGTTGTGTCGTCCGTAAACTTGATGATCCTGTTTGTACTGTGGGTTACACAAAAAAGCTGGAGAAACTCAGCGGGTGCAGCAGCATCTATGGAGCGAAGGAAATAGGCAACGTTTCGGGCCGAAACCCTTCTTCAGACTGTTTGTATTGTGTGTTGGTATATAGTCATAAGTGTATATTGTATACAAGATGGGACTCAGCACACAACCTTGTGGCGCTCCTGTGCTGAGCGTCAGGACTGGGGAGTAATTGGACCCCATCCTGACAGTCTGTGGGCGGTCTGTTAAAAAGTCCTTAATCCATCCGCATGTGTTTGCATTAACACCCAGATCAGACACTTTGTCCACCATTCTGCTGGGGATGATGGTATTAAATGCAGAACTAAAATCTACAAATAACATCCTCACATATTTGCCAGGACGCTCCAGATGTGTCAGTGCAGAATGTAGAGCTATGTTGATGGCATCCTCCGTTGACCTATTAGCTCTATATGCAAACTGCTGCTGATCCAGGGTGGATGGGAGTGAGGACTTAATGTGGGCCACGACCAGCCGTTCAAAACACTTCATCACCGTTGAAGTGAGAGCAACAGGTCTATAGTCATTCAAGCTGGTAATGGATGTTTTTTTGGGTACAGGCACGATGGTAGCAGTCTTAAAGCATTTAGGGACAGTGCACGTTAACAGAGAGAGGTTAAAGATGTCGCTAAAAACCTCCGCTAACTGGTCTGCACAGTCCCGCAATACTCTCCCTGGGATGCCATCTGGGCCAGCAGCCTTCCTGGGGTTGACCCTGCGGAGTGTTCTTCTGACGTCCTCCGTACTCACAGTGAGTGCCAGGTCAGTGCTGGGTGCGGCTGCAGGTGCAGGCTCCACCTCATTCAGCTCAAAACGGGCGAAAAAGTGGTTGAGCTCCTCAGCTAGCGAGTTGTTACTGCTGCTGATGATCGCCCCCCCCTTGCCCTTGTAGTTTGTGAGTTGCTGAATGCCCTGCCAGACACGCCGAGGGTCCCTCTCGTTAAAATACCCCTCTAACCTTCTTCCATAGGCTGTCTTTGCCTCTTTAATGGCTCTCTTTAGTTTAGATCTGGCAGTGCTGTACAATTCATCACTGCCAGATCTAAAGGCTGAGTTGCGTTCCCTCAGCAGTTTCCTGACATCCCTGGTCATCCATGGTTTGTTGTTTGGATAGCACCTGACCTCCCTGTCGACAGTGACGTTGTTGATACAGTTCTGTATATAGAACATGACTGTGGATGTATATTCTTGTATGTCCTGGTTTGCAAACAGGTCCCACTGGGTGCGCACAAAACAGTCCTGAAGTTGTGCGGCAGCGCCCTCGGGCCAAGTCTTTATGTTTCTCACACTGGGCTTGGTTCTCATAATGAGAGGTCTGTATGCCGGGGTGAGAAAGAGTGATAGATGGTCAGACTGGCCGAGGTGAGGGAGAGAGGAGGCTTTGTATCCATCCCTAATGTTGCTGTACACGTGATCCAGTGTATTTTGACCTCTCGTCGGACACGTGACATGCTGGTGGAATTTAGGGAGGACAGTTTTTAGATTAGCCTGGTTGAAGTCTCCAGCCACGATGAAAATCCCATCAGGATGCGCAGTCTGTAGTTTGTTGATTGATGCTAGCAGGGTGTTCAGTGCTAGCTTGACGTTGGCACTTGGTGGAATATAAACAGCCAGAATAACGACAGCTGTGAACTCCCGCGGCAGGTAGAAGGGTCGACATTTCAATGTAATAAACTCCATGTCTGGTGAACAATGTCTCTCGACAACGTTTACATTCGTACACCATTTGTCATAGGAGTAAATACATAGCCCCCCTCCTCTGCTCTTACCGGAGTCACTGCTCCTGTTGGCCCGGTATGCTGTGCGACCTACCAGACTGATGGCCTCGTCCGGGATCCCAGCGTGAAGCCAGGTCTCAGTTACCACCATAATCCAGCAGGTTTGCACAGATGTGTTTTCTTCATTGATCAGCTCCAGCTCGTCCATCTTGTTGCTGAGCGATCGGGCGTTCGTCAAAAAGATGCTGGGTAGCGCTGGTCTGTAAGGAGCTTCCTTTAGCCTAGCGTGAATGCCGGCTCAACAACCGCGCTTCTGCCGCCTCCGTCTGCGCCGCCTCCCGCACCGTCCGTTCGGTAAGGTAATCCACTCGGACTCCGCTGGGCGGGTGATTTCTGGCGGGATATAATCGTTGTGGGAGCTTCTTGCGAACTCTAGTTCGCTACACAGCGTCCCAATCCTTAGAAGGTCCTGCCGGTTGTATTTCGAGTCGCAGGTCCACAGACAAACGGACAAAACAGACAAAAACAACAACATCCACACGGGGGAGAGCAAAGCCGCTGCATTCAGGTGTGCCGCCATTTTCCTTGCTGGGTCATTATAGACACAAAGTGCTGGAGTAACAAGTCATTATTCCAGGCTTACAGATTATGTCCACTAATTTAACCATGGCTAAAATGGCAATAAAATGGTTTAAGTTATGGTGACGTTATGGTAGACATTATATAAAGACAGGAAATTTACATTCATAGTCTGACAATGGGACTCTACATGCAATATATCTTTGCTTATCTCTTTGCTTTTAACATGGTTAAATGGTCTGAGGTGCTTGGGTAAGCTAATAGACAGTGAACAATTTTACTTATGTTACTCACTGTTAGCTGGTTGGAAACAAGCAACCTTTCACATTTTAAACATTCAGCAGATGTTATTGCAAATGATGACAACATTGTGCAGCATTGCTGGTGGATTCTATTTTGTCTCTTTTTTTTACAATGGATCTGTCAGCTGCCCTCAGGCAAAAAGTCCTTTTAAACGAGTTTTCCCGGCTTTGCTCGGGAGCTGTCCTGTATAAAATATCTTTAATAAAAAAATCCACTTTACAATTAATTTGCCCTCTGCATCTTGTCGCTCCCCGACAGTCATTGCAATTTATGTACCAATTGGATTAGGATCTTAACTCTTTTATTGGAGAGTGTCACTAGCAGTTAGACCAAATTTCTGCTGCTTGAATGAGGAATCCTATGAAGGCAACAATAAAGGAACAAAGAAGGACATTTCACACATGGTTCTGTGACAAAGCACTTCCCATTCTCTGCAAATAACCTTCATTTCCTCTGACACATAGGGCCTCATGGTCACCCTTTCCCTTCCCCTCTTGCTAAACCTGTGCAATTCAGTAGAAATGAGCATCTATTCAGTTGGTGTCTCAACAGATGTGTGCAGATTATTCATTGTTGAGGGGAAAAAAAACCCAGATCAAGCTTGATTTTTTTTTTGGAAGGCATTTTAGGCATTTATTGCCTGTGAGAATCGGGCACCATATGGCGAACGGCTTCTGAACCAACCTCCATCAAGTCAATGCTGGGGCAAATGGAAGCAAGACTCACCAACAGCAAACACAATCCATCTACCATTACTGTCAAATGTTAAACTCACTGTGAGACTGGGCTTCCTCCAGTGTTGTGCAACCATTGTAAAAGACAATTAATGCTCCCTACCTGAATTTATTTAGTTGACTATACATTAGCCTACACATTGTTTATTCAAAGCTGATACTGTATGAAAAAATCATTACACATTTCACACAGATTTTTCACCACCCAAATTTATTTTTTTCTCTGCCCCATTTTCATCCCCACTCACCTTTTATTTTAACAATTAACAATTGTTTAAAAAATTCAGGCAAACTCCTATTTTTTCAAAGATAGGTTAATATATTACCTGAATTTCCCTGAGGGGATCAATAAAGTATTTATTATTATTATTATTATTATTATTATTATTATTATTATTATTATTATTATTATTATTATTATTATTATTATTTATAGTTTAGTTTAGAGATACAGACTGGAAACAGGCCCTTCGGCCCACTGAGTCCATGGCAACCATTGATCACCCGTTCACACTAGTTCTATGTTATCCTCATCTTCTCCCAAGAATCTGCAGCCTGTCACAGACATTTCATCTGTTTGCTCTATCCCCCTCTTTCTACAACTTTAAAGATGCTTGTCTCCACTTTCCAGCTCCGTCCTTGACCTGATATGTTTCTCTTCCCATTGTTATTGCCTGATCTGCTCAGTGCTTCCTGCATTGTCAGTTATTTTTGGTGATCTAACCACTGCTTTAGTCTGAAGAAGGGTCTCGATGCGAAACATTGCCCATTCCTTCTTACCAGAGATGCTGCCTGTCCAGCTGAGTTACTCCAGTTTTTTGTATCTATCTACCGCTTTAGTTTAGTTCAGTTTAGTTTAGTTTAGACATACAGCGAGGAAACAGGCCATTTGGCCCACTGAGCCCATGCCGACCAGCAATCACTCCCATACGCAGGAGTCCTACACACTATCATACACCATCCTACACACTGGGAGAATTTATGATTTTTACTGAAGCCAATTAACCCACAAACATGTACAAACATGTGGGAGGAAACCGGAGCACCCAGATAAAATCCATTGGAAGGGAGGCTGATTTGCGTGATGGTCTGGAGCATGTCCACAACTCTCTGCAATTGCTGGAGAGAGGAAGAATGCGAGAGAGGAAGTAATGGAGCTTGCCTAGATCCCTGTATGTATCCAGGCATTCCAATTAATTCTGAGCCTGGGACCAGGAAATCTGCCCTTGTGGAGGAGAAACCTAGCTGCTTCTCTCTCTTGTATAATTCTGTTGTTTGCTAGGGCAGTAGAGTTGCTACCTTACGCCGCCAATGACCCGGGTTCGATCCTGCCTGGGGATGCTCTCTGTATGGAGTTTGCACATTCTCCCTGTGACTGCGTGGGTTTTCTCCAGGTATTCCGGTTTCCACCCACACTCCAAAGACGTGCAGGCTTGTAGGTGAATTGGCTTCTGTAAATGGTAAATTGTCCCTAGTGTGTAGGATAGTGTTAGTGTCTGGGGTGATCATTGGTTGACAGGCCGAAGGGCCTGTTTCTGCACTGTATCTGTAAAGTCTAAACTCTAACTTAATTGACTAAATAAATATGGGATTCCTGCTGTAAGTTGTGTGAATTCAGCATCCGTTTTTAATTCAGCTGATAACCTTATCCTCCCCCACCTCCCTTCCCCAGGATTTATATTTGGTTGCCTAACATAAGTGATGATGAACCACATTTGCGGCTATGCTTAGTTTAGTTTAGTTCAGTGATACAGCATAGAAACAGGTCCTTCGGCCCAACAATTCTGATCAGCATTCCCTGCACACTAACACTGTACCACACACACTAGGGGCAACTTTACATTAATACCAAGCAAATTAGCTTACAAACCTGTACGACTGGAGTGTGGGAGGAAACGGAAGATCCTGGAGAAAATCGTGGCGGGTCACGGGGAGAACGCACAAACTCTGTGCGTACAAGCACCCGTAGTCAGGATTGAACCCGGGTCTCTGGCGCTGTAAGGCAGCAACTGTTCTGCAGCGTCACTGTGCCGCCCCTGACTTTGCCTGTGACATTTGCTGACACCTCCAATCATTTCTGGTAGAGCAGTGCAACACCTGAGCTCCATCTGCCTGACACATCATCTATCATGTACACACCTGCATTTGACCGTCCAAATCCTTCAGTGGTAGCATTTCTGCTTTTGGGCGTTCCTGCTGCAAATAGTGCCCATGATTTCTGCTCATTTGGAATTTCCTGCACGCAAACTGTGCCATGAACCAACCGGTGGGATCAGGCACCATTGTACAAGGGTGCACATTGTACAATATCAAGGGTTTCCTTGAAATAGTTAAGAGCGGTAACCCTGTAGAATGTGACCAATACAGCTGAAAATGTGCTGGCCTCAGTAAAAATAAGCACTAAGCAGGAGGAAGGTAAGAATGGGGATGGAGATGTTGATGGTGAAAGTGATGTTTATAGGATGAAGAAACTAAAAATACTATCACAGTGCAAATCACCTTTGGAAAGTATTGAGTAATGTATTGAACATGTTTAAAAGATCTCTGCAGCACCATATCCCAGTTATAGTTTCTAAGAGGTTAACTGGATTATTTATTAAAAACAATTGCAGTTAATGACCTTAAGAACATTTCCTTACATCTATAGGAGGTGGGCAGTCATTTTCTTTATTATGGCCAGCAGCCTGAAGCACATTGTGTCCCTGTCACTTGCCTTTGCAGAGACCCAAGCAGTAATTCAGGCAATCCATGTCCTCCAGAGATGCTGCCTGACCTGCTGAGTTACATGCCGTTTTGTGTTTTACTTCTGAAGCTTCATTGCCTGAGGTGCTGTCGCCCAGTCAGAATGTAAACCCAATCCTGCGTACACCCACATGGACATAAAGGCCCCCATGGTGTTGTTAAAGAAGGGTAGGGGGAGTTCACCTTATTGTCCTGGCCAGCATTTAACATCATTAAAAACAGATCACCTGGTCATTATCTCATTGTTGTTCGTGGAGCCTCACCCAGTACAAATAGCACTTTGAAAGTACTAGTAGAAACAAGGAACTGCAGATATTGGTTAATAAACAAAAGGACAAAAAGTGCGGGAGTAACTCAGCGGGTCAGGCAGCATTTCAGGAAGGTGACCTTTCAGGTGGAGACCCTTCTTCAGAAAGTACTGATGGCTGTAAAGTACTTTGGGTTACCTAAGTTCATGACAGATTCTATATAAATGCAGATGGAAATTATATAATAACTTGTAAAAAAGTTATGCCAGGAAAACATTACGGATATTGAAACTGGTATATCTTATCAGATCCCCCAAATTAATCACAGAACAATCTTCTTCAGTGCCAGAATTTGAATGATTCTTAATGGATTAATTAAGCTCTGAACAGAAATTAGATGGATTAGTTGTAGATCTGTAGTTTAGATTTATGTTTGTTATTGTCTTGTTTAGGGAGGTGCAGTGAAAAGTTTTGTTTTGTATGTTATTCCAATCAAGTCAGTAATACTGTACATAAATACAATCACACCAACGGGTAGAGCGAAAGGAAAGATACAGAGTGTAAGATATATTTTTCACCATTATAGCGCAACAGTTCCAGATCCAAAGTTTAATTTAGTTTAGTTTAGATTTGTTTATTGTCAGGTGTATCGAGGTGCAGTAAAAAGCTTTTTGTTGCATGCTAACCAGTCAGCGGAAAGACTATATGTGATTACAATCGAGCTGTCTACAGTGTACAGATACAAAGGGAATAACATTAATGCAAGGTAAAGTCCAGTAAAGTCTGCATTGAGGTAGAGGACTTCTTGAGGTTGAGGTATTGTCTATTGTCTAAAATCAAACTGCACCCCACATTATGGATGGATGGACTGTTCAAAAGACTGATAACATAGAAACATAGGAAATAGGTGCAGGAGTAGGCCATTTGGCCCTTCGAGCATGCACCGCCATTCAATATGATCATGGCTGATCATCCAACTCAGTATCCCGTACCTGCCTTCTCTCCATACCCTTTGATCCCTTTAGCCACAAGGGCCACATCTAACTCCCTCTTAAATATAGCCAATGAACTGGCAATGAACAGAGGGGCCTGGACTAGATAATCTCTTTATGATTCAAATGGGACTGATCAGGATGATGAATGGGCGAAGGTAAGTGTGGAGATGGAGACGTTGATGGTGAAAACAATATTTGTAGGATGAAGAAATTGTTTGTATGTTGAACTAAGTAGACATCAAATTTCAATTGGAGGGGTTTTCAATTCCCTCCACAGATACTGCCTGACCAAGTGAGTTACCCCAGAAATTTGTTTTTCTTTAGATGTTAAAATATTCTGTCTGTCATTTTAGAGTCAAAGAGTCATAGAGTAATCACAGAAACAGGCCCTTCAGCCCAAATCACCCATGCTGACCAAGATACCCCCATCTAAGTTCATCCCATTTGCCACAAATGGCCCATATGCTTCTAAACCTTTCCTATCTATGTACCTGTTTAAGTGTCTTTTAATTGTTGTTATTGTATTTGTCTCAACTACCTCCTCTGGCAGCTCATTCTTTCTCCTACCACCCTCTGTGTGAAAAAAATGTCCCTCTGGTTCCTAATAAATCCTTCCTCTCCCACAATTTATTGCCTATGTAACTGATAGACTGTTTTGATGAAATATACTACTGATCACGCAATGGCAGCAATATCAATCCGAGCCTCAGTGAAAGCCAAACTGGAGAAGAATTGTTTGTGGCTGACTTTGCAGTATGCAGCTACGGAGATTTGCCCACTAGTAGTATATTTCCTTGATTGAAAGGTTCCTGCTTAATTCACAGAACAAAAAATAAAAGTCAATAGTAAATGAAAAAAAAAACAAAGTGCTGGAGTGACAGCATCTCTGCAGAACAAGGATTGGTGGCACGGTGGCGGCGGTAGAGTTGCTGCCTTTACAGTGCCAGAGACCCAGGTTCGATCCTGACCATGCGTGCTGTCTGCATGGAGTTTTTACGCTCTCCCTATGACCATGTAGGTTTTCCACGGGTGCTCCGGTTTCCACCCACACTCCAAAGATGTACATGTTTGTAGGTTAATTTGGCTTTGGTAACTGCAAATTGTCCCTAGTCTGTAGGATAATGCTAATGTATTGGGATCACTGGTTGTCACAGACTCGATAGGCCGAAGGGCCCGTTTCCGTGCTGTTACTCTAAACTAAACTAAATTAAAGGTGACATTTCGGGTCGGGCTGACCTTTCTTCAGACTGACCTGCTGAGTTACTCCAGCACTTTGAATGCTTTTTTGAAAACCTGAGTCTGCAGTTCCTTGTTTCTCAATAGCAAATGTGTTCTGATTAAAAGTGTGGTCAAACTGAAGTGAAGTTTGTTTAAAGACAGGATGAGATTCAGAAGGCCACAGTGGTTTCAGAAGAAAAGGTCTGGTGGAACATCTGGAGATAATGGTCTTTCCTTAAAAGCCGGAGTAAATGTGATTATTGTGCAGATTGCAGATAATCAGTTCCCTTCATTATTTGCACTGCTAAATATGCCAAAATCTGTGTGAAATTGCTTATTGAATCTGAGCCTGGAAAAGGGAGAATTTAGTGTGATTGCATGTCCCTTTTAAACGATTTCAAAATAAAGTCTCAAATGCAAGCAAAGGGCTTAGCCTGAAGGAGTTAATAATACTTAACAATTTCAGAGAGCGGAATACACACACTTGGAATTTCAAGACAAGATAGGACTTGTGGGGGTAAAAACTGCATGAATTCTTTATTGTTTTAAGTAGGATTATTTTCACTCAGAAGCAACTGGCAAGAGCCAACAGCTTCTGCAAATGGATCGTTTCCCAGCTGGTGTGATACTAATTTCCTGGGCTCTCCACCATCAAAAGGATTCACGGGAGTGTGGCTCTATATGTGTGTCCTGTTCACACCCACTTAGGGACAGCTTGCACATTTCCTCGGGTGTAACCTCTATTTATTTAGCAACAGGCCTTTGAAATGTCCCACCGGGCGGTCACTTCTGGAAGGGGATGGAATGGATTAAGTCAAAGAGCTTTCATTTTTGTCAAACTGTCAGGAGTGTAGGATACTAGACTTGTGCGACTCTCACATGGCTAATCTCCCCTCCCCCCCCCCCCCCCCCCAGACCCCCAGCGATCTCCACTGTACCCCACTACTTATTTTTAGACACACTTATACTTGTCTTTCTGTCGGTCAGATTTGATCTCTGCACATTACGGCTCCCAGCATAACTCAGATCATGAATTTCGATCCCTCAATAACAAAGGATTTCAGGATGTCCAAATCCATCTTACACCCAATAAATAATTTGAAAGTCATCGTTGCTGTAATGCAGGAAATGTGGCAGCCAGTGTGCACAGCAAGATCCCACCAAACAGCAGTGGGAAAATGACCAGATAATATGCATTAGTAACACTGGGCGATAAATATTGGCCAAAATATGTTTCCTTCTTCACACTTGTATCATACAGTTTTCTACATCTACCTGAGAGTGTAAATGGCCTCAAATTCAAACTCAAACTAAAATTCAAACTCACCATCATCTCTCAGCTTAAAACAAAACCATTTTTTTTTATGTTCCTCGCATTGTTTCTGAGTTCATAAATTAATAAGCTATAGGAACAGAATTAGGCCATTGTGCCCATCAAGTCTACTCTGCCATTCAATCATGGCTGAGGTATGATTCCCTCTCAATCCCATTCTCCTGCTTTCTCCCCATAATCCCTAACACCATTAAGAATTTGTCAATCTCCTCCTTAAATATATCTATTGACTAGGCCTCCACAGCTGTCTGTGGCAATGAATTCCACAGATTCACCACCTCCTGACTAAAGAAATTCCTCCTCGTCTCCTTTCTAAAGGTACGTCCTTTTATTTTGAGACTATGGTCTCTGGTCCTAGACTTTAGTTTAGTTTAGTTTAGTTTAGAAATACAGCGCGCCTACAAGCTCTTTGGTCCACCGTGTCTGCACCCGCAAGCAATCCCCGCACATTAACATTGCCCTACACACACTAGGAACAATTTTACATTTATAACCAAGCCAATTAACCTACAAACCTGTTAATCTTAGGAGTGTGGGAGGAAACTGAAGATCTCAGACAAAACTCACGCAGGTCACGGGGAGAATATACAAACTTCATACAGACAAGCTCCCGTCTGAAGAAGGATCTCGACCCGAAATGTCAACCATATCTTCTGTCCAGAGATGCTGCCTGTTTTGCTGAGTTACTCCAGCATTTTGTGTGTAAAGCAGCATTTGCAGTTCCTTCCTATACACCTGTAGTTAGGATTGAACCTGGGTCTCCTGCACTGTAAGGCAGTAGCTCTACCGCTACGCCACCGTGCTTTGGTAGACTCCCCCACTAGTTTGAATAAAGGAACCCCATCAGCTTGCAGGGCTTGGAGCAGGGGTAGGAGTGGTCAGGGGTGATAGGAAGTCAGTGATATCAAACTAGTCTTGTTTCTTTGCCACATAGAGCATTATCATTAGATTTAATCAGGTTACAAGAATAAACCTCGGTCTGTTGAAAGATGAACAGCCTGTATTTTCTTTTAAAAAGTCTGTCTTCTCTATTGTCTATCACCTGGAACCATTAGGTTTATGTTGCAGAGTGATGTTGATTGTGTGTTGAAAGTCAATGACACTGAAGCGAAACAAAGTCTCATTCCCTTCTCTCTTCTGATGACCTTCCCTAGTGCTGTTAAATGTTTCCACAGATATCTATGATCCGTGTGATCTTAATGGTTAATTTTCCACAATGGATACAGTAGACGATGGTGGTAGCAGAATTAGCTCGGGATACTTCCAGTTTCCAGCCCCGCGATGTGGACGCTTCTGCTATGGGACCACCATCACGTAAAGATGCCAATCCCAACCAACAGCTACCACCTGGGCACAGGAGTGACTGGAAGACCTGGAAGTCCCTCAACAGGCTTTGTACAGGGATGGGCCGATGCAAGACCAATATGAGCAAATGGGGCTCTGCAGATGCGGCAGACACGGAATGTGAATGTGGAACATCTGTACAATCCATGCCACACCTGCTAAGATTCCCACTTCTTGGCGAACAATGCTGCCTGGAAGATCTTACGGTGGCAAATGAGAAGGCTGTCCACTGTGCAAGAGCCTGGCCCAACAGTTGAAACATAGATGATGGACACGAAAGAAGAAGAATTTTCCACAATAAACTTCCCCTTATTGACCGTGGGCTTTCATGAGGGATCTTTTTAAAATCTTTTATAGGAGATTGGATATCTGCAAAAGGAAGAAGAAGTGGTTCAAGAAATGATCCACACACCTGTCTTCATTGTCGGGACAGTGGCCGAGAGAGTCAAAAACGTCAATTCCTGGACATGCATATCTCTGAAGATCTGTCCTGATGATATATAAACCTAGCATATTGATGCAATCATAAAGAAAGTCCATCAACGCCGTTACATCGTTAGAAGATTACGGAGGTTCGGAATATTAACTACAACTACATGTGTACAGTAGTGAGCATATTGACTGGTTGCATCACAGCAACTTGAACGCCCAGGAACAAAGAAGCTAGCACAAAGTAGTGTACACTGCTCAGTTTATCACGGGTACTAACCACCTCACCATCAAAGGGACAACATGAATTGTTGCCTCAGAGAGGCAGCCAGCAACGTCAGAGACCCACACCACCCTGGCCGCACATTCATTTCACTCCTGGAAGAAGGTATAGGAGCCAGAAAACTGCAACCTCCTGGTTCAGGAACAGCGTCTTCCTTTCAACCATACGGCTATTAAACACTACAACCTCCAAATAAGTTCTGAACTACGTAGACTTGGGGACATTGTTTTTGTCTTTACACTATTATTGTTTGTTTTTTACATTTTTGTATTTATATAAATTAACATAATAAACTATACACACACTCATATATATAATGTAGATAGATATAGTCAAGTCAAGTCAAGTTAAGTTTATTCGTCACATACACATACGAGATATGCAGTGAAATGAAAAGTGGCAATGCTCGCGGACTTTGTGCAAAAAGACAAACAAACAAACCAAACAAACTATAAACAGATACATAGTGAACTGTAGTTTTTTTAATGGTTGTTTCAGTGTACTATGTTTACATATCAGTTGTGCTGATGCAAGTATGAATTTCATTGTTCCGTTTTGGGACATATGACAATAAAACACTTCTGACTTTGCTTGATGACGTCCAAAACGCCGCAGTGAGACTTCTGACGGTACCCCGATTCTGGCCTCTCTCCACTGGCTCCCAGTACGGTTCAGAATCAACTTCAAGCTCCTCTTATATGTATACAAATCCCCTTAACGTGCTTGTCCCTCCCTGCCCCCCCCCCCCATATAAAAAATCTTCTAACCCACGATTCTATCCCCAGGTCCCTCAGGTCGGCTGACTTGGGGCTACTGATTATCCCGCGGTCTAGGGTTAAGCTCAGTGGTGACCGCGTGTTTGCGGTTGCAGCACCTAGACTATGGAATAGCATCCCTCTCCTCATCAAAACTGCCCCCTCCATCGACTCCTTTAAGTCGAGACTTAAAATCTATTTCTACTCCCTAGCGTTTTTGAGGGAACGCTGTAAACAGTTTATGTATGCATTGTTAGGTCTGTGTAACATTGTTATGTATCACATTAGTACCTGCACTGAAATACAGCACTTTGGTCAATGTGAGTTGTTTTTAAATGTGCTATACAAATAAAATTGACTGACTGACTGACTGAATATCATGGTTTGATGGTCTAGTGTAGTCAGAGACCTAAAAACCCCTTCCAACTGAGGTAGGGTTTACATGCACTCCCTCCAACCTCGTCTATTGCATTCTGTGCTCTCAATGTGGCCTCCCCTACATCAGTGAGACTAAATGTAGACAAGGTGACCCTTGTGACAACATTTATTTCATCCTTTGAAACTAGAATTGATCATAAATCGACACAGTGGCACAGCGGTAGAGTTGCTGCCTTACAGTGCCAGAGACCCAGGTTTGATCTTTCCTAGTGTGTATAGGTTAGCGTACGGGGATATTGGAGATTATCGGAGATATGGAGAGAAGGCAGGAAAGGGATACTGATTGTGGATGATCAGCCATGATCACATTGAATGGCGGTGCAGGCTTGAAGGGCCGAAGGGCCTACTCCTGCACATATTGTCTATTGTTTATTGGCCCTGACTCGGTGGGCCGAACTGCCTGTTTCCATCCTGCATCCCTTCAGTCTAAATCTATAAAGTATAAATCTAAAGATATGTCACAGAATGTATTATCATAGCATTTTGTAGCCCTGAAATTCTGATAACACAGAGTGGACTGATTCTTTTTTATTTGATTTTCATTGCAAAGGACACATTGCCATTTCTAACTGGTTACTTCAAATGTATTTTGGAAGTTGCTGCAAGCAGTGATCCAAGGCGGAAGGCACCACATAGCAATTAAAGAAACAAACAACTAATGCATCACTTTCTCGGTTTGAAACTTTGATTCCCGTCTCTGCTGTGGGGAAGGTGTGAAGAGGTTGATGATGTTGGTCACATACCAGTGGGTGCTCTATTGACTATAAACCTACGTGCTGAAACAAATGCTCGGTGCAGCATCACATTCACACCTTGTGTACTTGACAACGTCAGATTATCACACGTACAGGTACGTCATTTCTCCCTATTTCTTGATGTCTATGTTTCTGAGAAGTTTTTACTTTGCTGACGTATACTCTCTATCCATTGGCTTCCTTTCATAAAAACAAAGCCATGTTCAAAGATTTTGTAGAGTTTTGAAAGGTTGGATTTTACTGTACTGCAATCAAAAGTCAAGAGCCTATCCATGTTCTCCAGAGATGTTGCCTGACCCACTGAGTTACTCCAGCACTTGGTGTTTTACCAGAGAGTCAAGAGTGTTTAATTATCATTTGTACCAAAAACGGAATAATGAAATTCTTACTTCCAGCAGCATAACAGGCATGTAAATGCAATATACACAGATAATAAATGATAAATGAAAATAAATACATTAATAACTGCAATACTAGTGCAAAAGAAACCTGTAGTCCTTAGTGCAACAAAAGCCAGTGGGGTTGAAAATGTTTCAATAACCTCCAAAAAAAATTCACTCCAAAGACATCCAGGTTTGTAGGTTAAGTGGCTTTCTATAAATATAAATTGTCCCTCGCGTGTGTAGGATAGTGTTAATGTGTGGGGATCGCTGGTCAACGCGCCGTGCTACCGAAGGACCTATTTTCGCACTGTATCTCTAAACTAAACTAAACCATTCCAAGAAGCTGCCAGTTTATCATTTTACAAGAAACATAGAAACATAGAAACATAGAAAATAGGTGCAGGAGTAGACAATTCGGCCCTTTGAGCCAGCACAACCATTCAATATGATCCTGGCTGATCATCCAACTCGGTATCCTGTACCTGCCTTCTCTCCATACCCCCTGATCCCTTTAGCCACAAGGGCCATATCTAACTCCCTCTTAAATATAGCTAATGAACTGGCCTCAACTACCTTCTGTGGCAGGCAATTCCAGAGATTCACCACTCTCTGTGTGAAAAATGTTTTCCTCATCTCGGTCCAAAAATATTTCAACCTTATCCTTAAACCGTGACCCCTTGTTCTGGACTTCCCCAACATCAGGGACAATCTTCCTGCATCTAGCCTGTCCAACCCCTTAAGAATTTTGTAAGTTTCTATAAGATCCCCTCTCAATCTTCTAAATTCTAGCGAGTACAAGCCGAGTCTATCCAGTCTTTCTTCATATGAAAGTCCTGACATCCCAGGAATCAGTCTGGTAAACCTTCTCTGTACTACCTCTATGGCAAGAATGTCTTTCCTCAGATTTGGAGACCAAAACTGTACGCAATACTCCAGGTGTGGTCTCACCAAGACCCTGTACAACTGCAGTAGAACCTCCCTGCTCCTATACTCAAATCCTTTTGCTATGAATGCTAACATACCATTCGCTTTCTTCACTGCCTGCTGCACCTGCATGCCTACTTTTAATGACTGGTGGACCATGACACCCAGGTTTTGTTGCATCTCCCCTTTTCCTAATCGGCCACCATTCAGATAATAGTCTACTTTCCTCTTTTTGCCACCAAAGTGGATAACCTCACATTTATCCACATTATACTGCACCTGCCATGCATTTTCCCACTCACCCAGCCTATCCAAGTCACCTTGCAGCCTCCTAGCATCCTCCTCACAGCTAACACTGCCCCCCAGCTTCGTGTCATCTGCAAACTTGGAGATGTTGCATTCAATTCCCTCTTCCAAATCATTAATATATATTGTAAATAGCTATGGTCCCAGCACTGAGCCTTGTGGTACCCCACTAGTCACTGCCTGCCATTGTGAAAAGGACCCGTTTACTCCTACTTCCTGTCTGCCAGCCAGTTCTCTATCCACATCAATACTGAACCCCCAATACCGTGTGCTTTAAGTTTGTATACTATTCTCTTATGTGGGACCTTGTCGAAAGCCTTCTGAAAGTCCAGATATAACACATCCACTGGTTCTCCCTTATCCACTTTACTAGTAATATCCTCGAAAAATTCTATAAGATTCGTCAGACATGATTTACCTTTCATAAATCCATGCTGACTTTGTCCAATGATTTCACCACTTTCCAAATGTGCTGCTATCCCATCTTTAATAACGGGTTCTAGCAGTTTCCCCACTACCAATGTTAGACTAACTGGTCTGTAATTCCCCGTTTTCTCTCTCCCTCCCTTTTGAAAAAGTGGGGTTACATTAGCTACCCTCCAATCCTCAGGAACTACTCCAGAATCTAAAGAGTTTTGAAAAATTATCACTAATGCATCCACTATTTCTGGGGCTACTTCCTTAAGTACTCTGGGATGCAGCTTATCTGGCCCTGGGGGTTTATCGACCTTTAATCCATTCAATTTACCTAACACCACTTCCCTGCTAACCTGGATTTCACTCAGTTCCTCCAACTCATTTGACCCCCGGTCCCCTGCTATTTCCGGCATATTATTTATGTCTTCCTTAGTGAAGACAGAACCAAAGCAGTTATTCAATTGGTACACAAAAATGCTGGAGAAACTCAGTGGGTGCAGCAGCATCTATGGAGCGAAAGAAATAGGTGACGTTTCGGGCCGAAACCCTTCTTCAGTTATTTAGTTATTCAATTGGTCTGCCATGTCCTTGTTCCCCATGATCAATTCACCTGTTTCTGACTGCAAGGGACCTACATTTGTTTTAACTAATCCTTTTCTCTTCACATATCTATACAAACGTTTGCAGTCAGTTTTTATGTTCCCTGCCAGTTTTCTTTCATAATCTATTTCCCTTTCCTAATTAAGCCCTTTGTCCTCCTCTGCTGGACTCTGAATTTCTCCCAGTCCTCTGGTAGGCTGCTTTTTCTGGATAATTTGTATGCTTCATCTTTTGTTTTTATACTATCCCTGATTTCTCTTGTTATCCACGGATGCACTACCTTCCCTGATATATTCTTTTGCCAAACTGTGGTGAACAATTGTTGTAGTTCATCCATGCAGTCTTTAAATGTCTTCCATTGCATTTCCACCGTCAACCCTTTAAGAATCAATTGCCAGTCTATCTTGGCCAATTCACGTCTCGTACCCTCAAAGTTACCTTTCTTCAAGTTCAGGACCCTTGTTTCTGAATTAATAATGTCACTCTCCATCCCAATGAAGAACTCAACCATATTATGGTCACTCTTGCCCAAGGGGCTACACACAACAGTTGGCATAGTCTCTTTCTTCTTCGGCAACTCCCGAAGCTCAAAGGTAGCTCGGCACTAAATTTCCAAACCCTCACCCTAGGTTCATGTTCCTAACTCATAGGAGCAGAGTTAGGCCATTCGGCCCATCAAGTCTGCTCCACCATTCAATCATGGTTGATCTATCTTTTCCTCTCAACCACACTCTCCTGCTTTTTCCCCATAACCCTTGATATCCTTGCTAATCAAGGATTTGTCAATCCCCACTTTAAAAATACACAATGACTTGGCCTCCACAGCTGTCCGTAGCAATGAATTCCACTGATTCACTAAATTCCTCCTTATCTCTTTTCTGAAGGTACATTTTTTTTAATTCTGAGGCTATGTCCTCTGGTCCTCTACCACTAGTGGAAACATCCTCGCCACAGGGCCCACCACAACACAGAGTCTGCCTTGTTGAAGGTACATAACGACCTGCTTCTCACCATTGACTCGGGTGACTGTGCAATCCTGTTCCTTCTCGACCCCAGCGCAGCATTTGATACAGTCGACCACACCATCCTAATTGGCCGTCTCCGGTACGGGGTTGGTATTGATGGCACTGCCCTGAGCTGGTTCGTCTCCTACCTCAAGGATAGGAGTTTATCTACAAACATAGGCAACTCCTTCTCCTCCCCAGCTAGCCTTTGCTGCGGGGTTCCACAAGGCTCCATCCTAGGCCCCATTCTCTTCTCCCTGTATATGCTCCCCTTAGGCCAAGTCATTCAAAGGCACGGCATTTCCTTCCACTGCTATGCGGACGATACAGAACTCTATCTCCCCCTGAAACCCAACAACTGATCAAATCTACTCAGCCTTATGCACTGCCTCGAGGATATAAAGTGTTGGATGGCCCAGAACTTACTCCAACTAAATGAGAGCAAGTCTGAGTTCATCATACTCGGCCTCTCAAACTCCATCAAAACAATAGCAGGCAGACTTGGAAGCCTAACCTCCTTAGTCAAACCTCATGTCAAAAACCTTGGTATGATATTTGACTCCACGTTGAAGTTTGACAAACAAGTCAATGCCTGTGGTAAAAGCTAGCTTCTTCCAGCTTCGCACGATAGCTAAAATAAAACCATTCCTCCAATTTGACAAGCTCAGGGGCGACCGCGCTTTTGCGGTTGCAGCGCCTAGACTATGGAACAGCATCCCTCTTCCCATCAGAACTGCCCCCTCCATCGACTCTTTTAATTCTAGATTTAAGACTTATTTTTACTCACAATCATTTCTTGAGGTCCTCTGAGGGAGCGCTGTATGTATGTATTTATGTATGTATTGTTAGATCTATGTACCACAGTTTGTAGAACGTTAGTACCTGCACTGATTTAGAGCACTTTGGTCAACGAGAGTTGTTTTAAATGTGCTATAGAAATAAAATCGACTTGGCTTGACTCTCTGCATTCACTCTATCTAGACTTTTCTCTATTTAGTAAGTTTCAATGAGGTGTCCCCTCATCCTTCTAAACTCCAGCGATTATAGGCCCAGTGCCGTCAAAAGCTCATCATATGTTAACCCAATCATCCTTGGACTATTCTCGTAAACCTCTAGACCCTTTCCAGCTCCAGCACATCCTTCCTCAGATATGGGGCCCAAAACTGCTCACAATACTTCAAATGCACCAGTGCCTTAAGGGCCTGTCCCACGAGCATGTGACTTCATGCGGCAAGCGCGACCTAACGTGGTCGCTTGAGCCATACGGCCTCGCGGGGCCGGTCCCACTTTGATCGCCGGAGCCGTATGGAGTTGTGTGGAGCTGGTCCCGACATCGCACGGGGCACTGAATAACTGACCATGTTCAAAAATTCAGCGCGGCAACGGGCCCACAGTCGCCTCGACGGGCGTGCGCAGCGTCTTGACGCCGTACGCAGCATCTTGATGCCATACGTCACGCGCGATCTTCCCGCGGACTTCGCTCGAACTTCAAGTCACTCACTCGACCTCCGCGCCGCCCCCCACTTCCGGTTTGGTCGCGCTCGCCGCATGCAGGCCGCATGCTCATGGGACAGGCCCTTTATAAAGCCCCGCAATATAGTTCTCAGCATTTTAGCAACAGCTCCATGGACAAAGCCCAATGTCCACAATGGGGGAGAGATGAATTGGTCAGTACTCTAGCTTGTGGAAGGACTGTTTATAAGCCTTATAACTGAGGAGACGAAGTTGTTACTGAGACCTCTTGGAATTATAATAACAAAACTGCAGATCCTTATTTACATGTATACCAAAGATAAATTAAAATGCTGGAGCCAGGTCAAGCAGCATCTCTGGAGAAAGTGGATAGCTGATGTTCTGGATCAGGACCCTTCTTCAGTCTTCTTTGTTTCTACATGGTTTAGCTACGTACAAGACAAATTTGATGAGCTATTAGAATAGCTCCGAGCAAAGAATCTTTTGCAGCTGATATCCTCAATACATGCACAAAGTTGTCTGGAAAAAAAAGTTCCCAGGTTTATCTGTGTAATTGTACCCCTCGCTCCGAAGGAATGTTTCTGAAGTTTCATTTGCTGAGCTATAGAAACCATAATTTGTGTTGTGTATACGGAAATATTTCGCAAACTGTTAACGTACTGTTATTGCCTGGCGGGTAAATGATGATGATACAATGATTAATCCTTTAAATACCGCATGTCCTTTGATGATTTCAACACACGCACAGATTGTGTGGAACATCTGCAAAAAACGGACATTCTGGAACGTTCCACTGCTGAAAGCTGCAAAGCCGAATTAAAGAAACATATGGTTCCATCAGAACATTTGCAATTTAATAGATTTTTAATAACAGCCCCGTGAGGGCGGCCCAGCTCGGGGCTGGAACGGCGCTCCCGTGAGGGGATGTGACGCTCCCGTGAGGGCGGCCTGGCGAGGGGCTGAGACTCTCCTGTGAGGGGCTGTGGCGCTCCCGTCGGAGCAGCCCATCCCGAGGGTGGAATGGCGCTCCCGTCGGAGCAGCCCAGCTCGAGGGAGGAGCGGCACTCACGTGAGGGCGATCCGGCTCGGGGCTGGAACGGTGCTCTGGTGGCTGGGACGGCGTTCTGACGGCGGTGACCTGAGTCCGGGGTTCAGCCGCGGGGCAGTGGCTGCGTCCGCTGGGCTGGAGGGCGGCAGCTTCGACCACCCCGGGCCGCGGTGTTTGAGCCGGCCCGTTTCGCGGGGTTCGGTGAGCCGCGGGACTGTTTGTGCCATCGCCCGGTGGGGGATCGCCTCAGCGCAGAGGGAGAAGAGGAGGGAAGAGACTGCAACCCTAAGATTTTTGCCTCCACCACAGTGAGGAGGTGCTTGGAGGATACACTGTGGTGGATGTTAATTTGTGTTTAGTGTTGTTTATTATTGTATGATTGTATGTATGACTGCAGGCACGAAATTTCGTTCAGACCGTAAGGTCTGAATGACAATAAAGGAATTCAATTCAATTCAATTCAATATTTGATTTTGTTATATCAAAGTGTCTTTTTTTTGTCCATTAATCATTAATTTAACTCTACTCATGCAAATGTATTTACTATTCATTTTTATATTCAGCAGTTTTAAACCTGCTTCTTCACCCATTCACTCTCTGCAGGCCAATTACCCTAAGATTGCAGCCTGATCTTTGCTGAAGATCAGTGAAGCGCTTTTCTTTTTGTAAAGCTGTCCTTCTACCTCTGGGAGTTGAGGTCAAAAGCAGCCCAGATGGAGAGGCGAGAGATCTCCAGACTCTCTGATGTGGGACTGTAGAGTACAACATGTTCGAAGGTTGTCCATTCATCTTTGGAACCTGGGCTCAGATCCAAACCAGTCCAAGGATTAATGTCTCATTCTCATAGTCTCTCATACAGCATAAATCCCTGAGGACAATAATAGCATTCACATAACTAAATACTTTTTTACAATACAGATAAGTATTGCTGTTTCTATGGTTCTCTTAGCAGATGGTCATACTGTGTCATAGTTTGCTGTCTCTCAGCAACAGTAACTTAAGTGACAGCAGGAGTTTTGTAAATGGCCTTAAAATACAAGGGCAGTGAAAATAAGCCAGCCAGATTGAACTAAAAGTGCGGATGATGGATAAAAACTGGATCAAAATATGTGGATTCCATTGCTTAGTCATGGAATCGTAGAGTTATACAGCATGGACAAAGGCCCATTAGGCCCATATCCTTTATTGGTATTGGAATTGGTTTATCATTGTCACATGGACTGAGATACAGTGAAAAACCTTGAGTGCTGTCCATTCAAATCAGACTATACATGATTATACTGCCATATACAAGTACAAAGAGAAAAATACCAGAGTGCAGAATATAGTGTTACAGCTTTATGACATCACCCTTGCATAAGTACTGATTAAAAAAAACTGCAATGGCCACAGTGAGGTAGATTGGGAGATTGGGACTACAGTCTTATCTTGTGAAAAGTCCACTCAGTAGTCTGATGACAGTTGGAAAGAAGATGTTCCTAAATTTGGTGGTATGTGCTTTCAAGCTTTTGTGTCTTTTGCCTGACAAGAGAGGGGCAAAGTGGGAATGACTATGGTGTAAATGGTCCTTGATTATGTTGGTTGCTTTCCTTAGTCATCACGAAGTGCAGATGGGGTCGATGGGAAAGAGAGGCTGGTTTGCGTGGTGGACTGGGCTACTTCATTTAATTTCTTGCGGTCTTGGGCAGAGCTGTTGCCATACCAAGCTTTAGACCTTTTACATTCATATTCCAGGCTTATACTTTGGGGTGGTGTAGTGACGTAGCAGGAGCAATACAGTGACGTGGCGGTAGAGTTGCTGCCTTACAGCGCCAGGGACCTGGGTTCGATCCTGACTGCATGTGCAGTCTGTACGGAGTTTGTACGTTCTGCCTGTAAGCGTGGGTTTCCTCTGGGTGCTCCATTTTCCTCCCCCATCCCAAAGACGTGCAGGTTTGTAGGTTAATTGGCTTCTGTAAATTGTCCCTATTGTGTAGGATAGAGCTTGAACTTGTGTTTGGGTGATCACTAGTCAGCACATACTAGGTGGGGCATTGGATCTGTTTCCAGACTGTATCTCTAAGCTAAACAAAGCTCAATTAAACTAAACTAGAAAGTTATGAATTGTTTTGCAATCAATAAAAAAAAGAGTTGTAGCCACCATTCTAATGTAGAAAAGATTGTGCCCAATTTGATTCCAGCAAGCTCCCCCAAAGAGCAGCGTAATGATGTCCAGGCAGTCTATCTTCATCACATGCAGCAGGGGCTAAGTATTCTTCAGGAAGCTGAGGTTGTTGTTTTAATGTAGGAAATATAAAAAACAATTAATGACTAGCAAGATTAAAGAAATAGTGTAATAGAAATAGTTTTTAGCCAGTCTGCTATAGGGCCAATAATGAACACTGACCCATAAGGAGCTAGATTGGGTAGAGTCACAGAGCTTTACAGAACTTGGTGTGATTTGACTACCAATATGTTTCTATCTCTCAAACACCTCCAGTTTGTTGCATTAAGCTGGCTTTTTCCTTAAAAAAAAAAATTGTTTTAATATCTCTGCCTTTTGTTTCGGCTTAAAACCCTTGCAAGGATTGGTGGAAGAAAAAAGGGAAGAGAATGGCAAAAGTAAAAGAGGAAATGCCTCATGGGAGTTCCAGTGAGTAAAGGGACCATCTGATGCGGCAATGAACCACATGAGTATAGATCCAGATCTCAGGCCACTCTCAGCATTCTCATCACATCTGATGTCCTACAATTGGTTTAAGCTACAATGAAGAATAACAAGCCTGGGTAATTGTTCCTGATTGCTGTTTTTGGTGTTTCCTGCTGGAAAGGTTGCCTGTGTGATCTGTGGATGTGGGGTTGGGGGGGCGGGGGGAACCACAGTC
The DNA here is from genome assembly GCF_028641065.1 of Leucoraja erinaceus. NCBI lineage: Eukaryota > Metazoa > Chordata > Chondrichthyes > Rajiformes > Rajidae > Leucoraja > Leucoraja erinaceus. Next base: position 13,889,855 of record NC_073387.1, on the reverse strand, counting down.
TAGATTCCTCCCGCTGCGGGACATTGAAGGGAGGCCAGTGAAGACACCGCTCAAACAAAGGAAGGAGATATCTCCTCAGGGGACAAAATGTGTAAGAAAGAACTGCAGATGCTGGTCTGAAGAAGGGTCTCGACCCGAAACGTCGCCCTTCTCTCCAGAGATGCTGCCTCACCCGCTGAGTTACTCCAGCATTTTGTGTCTCTCCTCAGGGGACCACATGAGTGGCAAGGGTACTTAATTTAAGGGTAGTTGCGAACACCACCAAATATGACACTAATTAATGTAAAGAATGACGGTGGCACGGTGGCGCAGCAGTAAAGTTGCTGCCTTACAGCGTCAGAGACCTGGGTTTGATCTTGACCACGGGTGCTGTCTGTATGGACTTTGTACATTCCCCCTGTGACCGCATGGGTTTTCTCTGGCTGCTCCGACTCCCTCCCACACTCCAAAGACGTACAAGTTTGTAGGTTAATTGGCTTTGGTAAAATTGAGGGAGAACAAGGAGGGAAGAGACAAGGACTTTAAGACTTTTGCCTTCCATCACAATGAGGAGGTGGCTGGTGGACTCACTGTGGTGGATGTTAAATCTGTGTTTATTGTGTGTTTTGTTATTTTATTCTATGTTATGACTGCAAGGCACGAAATTTCGTTCAGACTGAAAAGTCTGAATGACAATAAAGGATACTTGTTACTTGATTGTAAATCGTCCCTAGTGTGTGGGGAAGTGCTAGTGTGCTCTGTGATCGTTGGTTGGCATGGACTCAGCGGGCTGAAGGGCTTCTTTCCACGCTGTATCTTAACGTTTTTCTCAAGAGGCAATGTCAAAAGAGTTTTTGAACGGTTCTTGTTTTGTATATATTTTAAAATCTGAATTATGTTTATTTTTGGAAATTTAAAAAAATCTGTGGATGGAACGGGAATTAGGTTCGTGTGGGATGCCATTGAATTATCTCAGCAACATCTCTCATGCCCCCTCTAGTGGTACAATAATTTAATTGAAAAACTGCAATTGAATGAGAGGGAATTATACATAACGTAAATAAATATTAAATCTTACTAACAGTTTCACCAATAATTTCAGGTCCTGTAATGTGCTTGGATTTTCTTTATCTGTCTCATCTGAGTTAGTTGAGAATTACAACATTGGAGTGTCTCTGCTCTCTCATGCAGAGGTAGGAGATTTCCCAGCGCAGTGAAACTCCAGTAACCCGACACCTTTGGGACTTTACACAAAATTGCTGGAGAAACTCAGCGGGTGCAGCAGCATCTATGGAGTGAAGAAAATAGGCGACGTTTCGGGCTGAAACCCTTCTTCAGACTGAAGAAGGGTTTCGGCCCGAAACGTCGCCTATTTTCTTCACTCCATAGATGCTGCTGCACGCGCTGAGTTTCTCCAGCAATTTTGTGTACCTTCGATCTTCCAGCATCTGCAGTTCCTTCTTGAACACCTTTGGGACTTTGGTGTTGCTGGATTAGTAATTTTTCCGTACTGTTAAATGTTATTCATTTAATATTTATTTTATTTTAGTTTTAGAGATACTGCACGGAAACACGCCCTTCGGCCCACCGACTCCTCATCAAGCAACGATCCCCGCACATTAACGCTACCGTATACACACAGGGACAATTTACATTTATACCAAGCCAATTAACCTACAAACCTGTACATCTTTGGAGTGCGGAAGGAAACCGAAGATCTTGGAGAAAACCCACGCAGGTCACGGGGAGAACTACAAACTCCGTATAGACAGCACCTGTAGTCAGGATGCAACTCTTCCGCTGTGCCACACATATTTTTATTTCATTTGCCAGGACTTGAGGGCTTCAACTATAGGGAGAGGTTCTGCAGGCTATGACATTATTCCTCGGAACGCAGGAAATGAAGGGTGATCATATGGAGGTGTAAAAGATCATGAGGGGAAGAGATAAGGTAGACGCACATCATCTTTTACTCAGAGTAGGGGAATCAAGAACCAGGAGACATAGGCTTACAGTGAGAGTGGAAAGATTTAACAGGAACCCGAGGGGCAACATTTTAGAGGGTGGTATGTATATGAAACGAGCTGCCAGAGGAGGTAGTTGAGGCAGGTACTATTGTAACATTTAAAATACATTTGGGTCGGTACATGGAAAGGAAAGGGTCAGAGGAATATAGGCAAATGCAGGCAGGTGGGACTAGTGTAGGTAGATGGGATATGTTGGTGGATGTGGGCAAGTTGGGCTGAAGGGTCTGATTCCATGCTGTACGACTATGATTTATTTTTACATGTTACAAAGTGTACAAAGTGAGTTTAAATAGAACAGGAATTATATAAGCGCTCTGGACCCCAGCTCTGGCCACAAGGCTACCTGCTCCCTGGTAATTCACATCAGCCCCAGATCCGACCACACCCCTGGCTCTGGCTGCACTCCCAGCCCATAGCTTGGAGTCTGGCACTGGCTGCCCTCTGGACCCATGGGCTCACATTCTGGGCTAATGAGTGAGAGAGATGCCAGATTACAGAATTTCCATATAATCAGATGCCAGTATTGGAGTTTCACTGTGCCATTTCAAAGAAGTTACTGCCCCTCTATCTGTTCCTTATGAAAGGTCACTGAAATAGATTATGTGTAGGGAGGAAGCTGGAGTAACTCAGCGGGTCAGGCAACATCTCTAGAAAAAATGAATATGTGACATTTCAGATGGTCTGACAAAGTGTCTCGACCCGGAACATCACCTATTCCTTTTCTCCAGAGAATCTGCCGGACACTCTGAGTTACTCCAGGTGAATGCGTCTATCTTCGCTAAAAGAGATTGTGTCTTTAACTTTACTGTGTGCATTCTGGCTGTTACATTAATACCTAGACCACACTTCTAAAGAATCTCAATTGTGGGATAAATCTAAACAAGTGGAAGAAAAACACCTTTTATGGTTCTTTCAGAATATCCCAATTTGCCTTAAAGCACTTTGGCATATTCTGAAAGAACCATAAAAGGTATTTCTCTTCCATTTGTTTAGATTTACCCCACAATTGTCAGCAGGTTAGCAGGTTAAACATATGTAGGATTTACAAGTTTTTTTTAAATGCGTTGAAGAAAGGATATTTGACTGAATATCAATGTCTAGCTAAAGACTAATTCTCTACAATCCAGAACACTGCAAATGTGTTGGTTTCTAGACTTCAACTAGTCATAGAGTGATAGAGTGTGGAAACAGGCCCTTCGTCCCAACTTGCCTACAACGGCCAACATGTCCCAGCTACACTAATCCCACCTGCTTGCATTTGGCCCATTAGCAAACATTTCCTATCCATGTACCTGTCAAAATGTTTCTTAAATGTTGGAATAGTCCCTGCCTCAACTACCTCCTCTGGCAGCTTGTTCCATACACCCACCACCCTTTGTGTGAAAAGATTACCTCTCAGATTCCTATTCAATTGTTTCTCCATCTCTTTACACATATGTTCTCTTGTCCTCGAGTATTGAGTGAAATTATTAACCAGTACTTGCTTAAAGATAATGTGGTATATGTTGGTCGTGGCTCATATGCATCAGCTGCTAAATGTAATTGTAATTTAAAAGTTGATGGGGTTACTGCTAATCAAGGAACTGAGTTAGGTGATTATTTGCTGCAGCTTTGTCTGTATAATGCATTATGTTCAGTCGAGAGTCTCCTATTGCAATAAATACAGTAGACTTGGCCTTTGGTGCTCCAGGACTAAGTGTATCCTGTATTGCCCGCAGTGCAGTTCACAAACCCAAAAGTACCACAGAAAATAGTGGACGAAGACACATTTTAGACAGGGAATTGTGTCTACTGTACAAATCCTCAAAACGACCCAAACTAAAGGCTATTTTAAAGATAATGTGGCCAACTTTATCCCTTGGGGACAGAACAACATGGTCAATATTGGGTCAGAACACCCATTACATATGCAGTTCAATTTTCATTTCCATTGTAATCAATAAAAGGGAAAGTCATTCAGGGCAACATCAGGCCTTTGATCTGCATTCGCCAGCTCAATACTTGTCTCCAAAATCAAAGTCATGAAGTTGCCTGCATTCACTATTCAGGAGCGAAGGAGGTAGAAAGTTATGTAGGTTAAATGTTATTCATTGATGAGATTGTTTTCCAAGAATTTGGGAGATTTGTGGAGATTCCCTTCTTAATTGTGGAGCTTGTAGGATAGCTGTCGAACCCACGATATTAAGTACCGGTAAACAAACGTTAACAGCAAATGTTATCTGATTAGTAATGCCAGTGTCACTTATATGTGGGAAAGTTTCCATATTAGGCTCTCTTGTGATCCAGTTTATTCTCTGATGCTCTATCAGTAGTGACTATTTAATTGATCGGATTGCTGTAAAAATCCACCCCCCTCACATATCCTTCAGGCAATGAAATCTATTGTGTTTAAGAAGGAACTGCAGATGCTGGAAAATCGAAGGTACACAAAAATGCTGGAGAAACTCAGCGGGTGCAGCAGCATCTATGGTGCGAAGGAAATAGGCAACGTTTCGGGCCGAAACCCTTCTTCAGACTACTTCAATGAAATCTATTGAATTAATCCACTTTAGCCTGTATTTGAATACAGTGCACCAGTTATGTAGTTCACTCCACAAACTATTTACTTTGAAAGCTGTTAAGGATGGACAATAAATGCCAATGTTGACCATCGCCCATGAAGAAATTAAAGTTAATAAAAATAAAAGTAATCATCTCAGTCAGCGGCTTTGGAGTGTATGGATCTGCAGCACCCTGGCCATTTGCTGTACTTGCCCAATGACCCATAAGGAGAGTCCTAATGACACATTTTTGATGCAGCATTTTTATTCCCGGAAGCGACTCAGACTCATCAAGGTCAAATGCAGAGGCCCACAGATCATAGATTACCATTACATTAGGTGACATCTAAATGACAGTAGTTGAAAGAAACGGAAGGCCAGAATTTCCAAATAGTAAAGTATAGACCTTGACCAGACGTATAAATATATGATTGTCAATGCACAGCAGCTCGCTAAAACCACAGAGGCTTCTTTGCTGTCAGTGCTGACACATGCTCGCCAAATTACTTTACTGTGGTAGTGACAGGGCTCAAATTCCTGCCCTCCTTAAACAGTAATCCAGAAGGAAGTAATACCATGTCAGTTTACAGCTAATGACTCCCTTCCTGCTCTTACTGTACCCTGGGGCCAGCAGGCTTCCTGAAGCACTTTGCAACAGCTTAACCCTTTCATTAACCTGAAGGTGGTTTCAAACAAAAGAGCCTCTAGAATAACATGAATATTATGTTAGTATTTAGGCAGATGTGATGCAAATAAAGCAAGTATTATATTTTATATTTTTTGATATTTTTTAATATAGTTAGAATAACTGCTTTCCTGGGTTAAAATAAAACAACATTTTTATTGCCAGTCTTTTACAGTTTAATTTAGTTTAGAGATACAGCGCAGAAACAGGCCCTTTGGCCCACCAAGTTAGCGCTGACCAGCGATCCTCGCAAACTAACACTATTCTACACACACTAGGGACAATTTACAATTTTACCAAGCCAATTATTCTATAAACCTGTATGTCTTGGGGGTGTGGGAGGAATCCGGAGCACCCAGGGAAAACTGATGTAGTCATAGGGAGAAGGTACAAATTCCGTACAGATTGCACCCATAGTTAGGATCGAACCTGGGTCTCTGTCACAGAAAAGCACCAACTCTGCCACTGCGCCACTATGGTGGCATTGATTGTCTTTAGACACAAGGAACTGCAGATGCTGCTTTAAAAAAAAAAGACACGGAGTGCTGGAGTAACTCAGCTGGCCAGGTAGCATCTTTGGAGAAAATGGTTGGGTGGTGTTTCGAATTGGGACCCTTCTTCAGCATTTTCTTTCCTCCTTTTGTGAACATATTGACACACAGCAGGTACCCACTCCATGGCCACTGCCTGGGCAGCACTAAAAAACGACTGACTGACGATTTTCTTGGTGGGTACCTGGACCCAGGTGGTTGATTGTTATGTCCCTGTCCCACTTAGGAAACCTGAACGGAAACCTCTGGAGACTTTGCGCCCCACCCAAGGTTTCTGTGCGGTTCCTGGAGGATCCCGGAGGTTTTTGTCAGTCTCCCCAATGATCGAAAGTGGTTTCCGCTTCTTCTATGTTCCGGCGATTATTTCAAAAAATTAAAAACCAGCCGTGACTAAAAATAGGTTGCCGTTTTAAAAATCGGTAATTTTTTAGTCGAAGCCGGTTGGGATGCTAGTTGAAGGTGGTTGCCGGAGGTTGTAGGTAGTGGAAGGTCTTACCATCCACTACCTGCAACCTCCGGCAACCACCTTCAACTACCTTCAACTAGCTTTCTCAGGCTATCTGGCCCACAACCAACATCTATTTCTGAAAGTCTAGTCGTTATTAAGTTGTGGGTGCAAATTGGCTGCTATGTCGACTGATGTTTCAGAGATAACTACACTTCATATGTAGAAACAAGGTCCTACAGATGCTGGATTACAAAAAAAAGGACACAAAGCGCTGGAGTAACTCAACGGGTTGAGCAGCATCCCTGGAGAACATGGATAGGTGATGTTTTGGGTCGGGACCCTTCTTCAGACTGAATTGAAGAAACAGTCTGAAGAATGGTCCCGATCCGAAGCATCAACTATTCATGTTCTCCATGGATGCTGCTCAACCTGTTGAGTTACTCCAACACTTTGTGTCCTTTTTGTTTACACTTCATACGTGTTGAGTTGAGTGGAAAGTGCTTTGACATAGCCTCAGGCTGTTAAAGGTGCTTCATGAATGCAAATTATTTCTTTCCCACGAAAGTATTCAACATCCTGGAGGCCAGGATCACCATTGACTGGTAACTCAGCTGGACCAACCACAGAAATACAAGCTACTGGACCAGCCACAAAGCTGCAAGAGGCTTTCCATTATCTTAAAACTGCAAGTGAGGAGTATGATGGAATACTCTCCATATGGATAAATAAAAAAAATAAAAAAATAAAGAAAAGCAACACTGGATAAAGTACTACAGTTTTTTAATGCTTTGTTCAGCATATTGTTCAGTATCTCTGCATGTTTTGTTTAGTTTAGATTAGAGATACAGCGCGGAAACAGACACTTCGACCTACCGAGTCTGCGCCAACTGGCGATCCCCACACATTAAAACTATCCTACACATACAGGGACAATTTACATTTACACCAAGCTGGGGAGATTATACAAACCCCGTACAGACAGCACCTGTAGTCAGGATTGAACCCAGGTCTCTAGCACTGTAAGCGCTGTAAGGCAGCAAGTCTACTTTTGCACCACCATGCCGCCCTGATGGAGGATACTCACTCGGAAGCAGTCCATCTTGCCAGTAACATCCCTACTGGAGTTTATTTTGTAAGATAACTTTCTCTATCCTACCTCGTTTAACCCCATCTATGTATCCTATTCATTTCACCTTCATGAATTTAGTTAGCTTTTTCCTTAAGGTATCTAGATATTCTTCATAATTGCACCACTACTTATAGTTACATAGGGGGGTCTATGACAAATCCCAGAAGAGCAATCCCATAAATCCTATTCTCTTTGCCTTTTACACCTGTGGAAACCTTTCCCTCTCACATGCCCATTAACCCCCCTTTGGTTATTGTTGCCTCCTACAGACACACCATGAGTTGCAGGTTCTACATTCTAAGCATTCTTTGGTTGAAGACCACGCTTCCACATTCCTGAATGGAATTATTGCTGACTACTTATACTTATGGTCACTATTTGTGCATCATCTTTCTGTTTTGGGTAAACAGACTTAATTTATACTTAGGCGACGTTTCGGGCCGAAACCCTTCTTCAGACCCAGTCTGAAGAAGGGTTTCGGCCCGAAACGTCGCCTATTTCCTTCGCTCCATAAGATGCTGCTGCACCCGCTGAGTTTCTCCAGCAATTTTGTGTACCTTCAATCTTCCAGCATCTGCAGTTCCTTCTTGAATAATTTATACTTAGTTAAGCTCAGTTTAGAGAAATAGCATGGAAACAGGGCCTTCGGCCCACTATGTTCAGACTGACCATCGATCACCCGTTCATACTAGTTCTATGTAATCATATTTTCTCATCCACTCCCTGCACACTGGGGGGAATTTATAGTGGTCATTTTCAGAGGAATGCAGCTTTAGCACAACACAAGTGGCCTGATGACATTCTCATGTTAATTCAACACAGGAGCAGAATTAGGCCATCAGGCCTATCGAGTCTGCTCTGCCATTTGATCATGGCTGATCTATTTTTCCCTCTCAACCCCTTTCTCCTGCCTTCTCTCCATAACATTTGACACCCTTACTAATCAAGAACCTATCAATATCTGCTTTAAAAAATACCCAATGACTTGGCCTCCACGGCAAAGAATTCCACAGATTCACCACCCTCTAAAGAAACCCCCCCTCATCTCCATTTAAAAGGCATGTCCTTTTATTCTGAGACTCTCTGGTCCCAGACTCTTCCACCACTGCAAACACCCTCTCCACATCCACTCTATCTAGGCCTGTTCTGGGATCAAGTGATACCTCATTCACTGTCTTAAACATGTGTTTTCTTCACAGCAGCTGCAATGGGTTCCATCCAGACACCCACCACACTTTGTGTAAAAAAGTTACCCCTCGGGTTCCAATTAAATCTTTCTCCCCTCACCTTACCTATGTCATCTGGTTCTCGATTCCCCTACTATGGGCAAAAGACTCTGTGCTCTGTGTTTAACCGATCTATTTCTCTCACAGTCATACACCTCTATAATATCACCACTCATTTTCTACAGTATAAATGTGCTTAAAAGCGCAGTAAGAAAGGCAAATTTAGTTTTAGTCTTGAAAAGGGAGCTGCCTAAGTATTGGAGACAAAAGAATGTGCAGGGTCAAAGGAAGAGAATTGGTAGTGGACCAATTCATTGGTAGTGAAGCCAGGTTGTTTGTATAGGGAGTCGGGACCATCTAGGCACAGAAAGACCTCCATCTACACTGTGACCATGCTGTGACTCTGTGATTAATACAAATTGCTTAATGTACATTAAAGAATGAAACCAGACACACAAAAAGACTCGAGCAGCATCAGTGAAGAAGGAAACAGTGGTCCAGTAACAGGTCAGTGACCTTTCTTTCAACTTAATTTGTATAATTTGGGATTTGGGATTCTCTTCTATGCTCCCTGATCTTAAATTACACTACCTTAAATCAGACACACAGCAGTCACTTTCTGATGACCCATTATCGAATAAACAGCCTGTCCCAGTTGCTGAGAGTTGGCTGGTTAATAATGTGGTCTTAAAATCAAATGCTTTTCCCAGTGTTGGCTGTGGCCCAGATGGCAGCACTCAAAACTCTTGACTGCTGTACCATTCCAGCAGCAAAGGAGCACTACATTTGGATGAGAGAATAAACTGAAAAACAGTTCTCTGCTATGGATAGTCCTAAACAATCCAATGTCATTACTTCGAAGAAGTGCGGTAGAATTATCGAGACAAATGTAACTGCAGATGCAGGAATCTTGAGCAAAGCACAAAGTGCTGGAGGAACTGAGCTGGCCAGGAACAGGAGCGGGCTCTGAATAGGCGATGGTTCGGGTTGGAACACTTCTTTAGACTGAAAGTAGTGGAGGGGGAAAGGCGGAAAAGATATGTGGGGCGCGGTACAGGACAAAGCCAAGCTAACGATGAGTGGATGAAGATGAGAGGAGTTTGAATGGGTGGAATAAGTTCAACGGGTGCAGGTGGAAAGGAAACGAGGAAAAGGTGTCAGATTAGGACAGAAGTAAAATGTAAAGCCAGGGGGGATGATAAAAGGGAATTGAGGGACGCGGGGATGGGGATGGGACGACAGCACTGTGGCGCAGCTTAGGGTAGCACAGTGGCGCAGCAATAGAGTTGCTGCCTTACAGCACCAGAGACCTGGGTTCAATCCTGACTACAGTTGTTGCATGTATGGAATTTGTACTGTACATTCTCCCTGTAAATCCATGGCTTTTCTCCGGGTGCTCCGTTTTCCACACTTCAAACACGTACAGATTTGTCGGCTAATTGGCTTTGGTAAAAAATTGTAAATTGTCCCCCTCTGTATCTCTAAAGTAAAGTGAGTGTACAAAGGTGGTGATAGGAGCAGAGTGTCTTGGGGGGGGGGGGGGGGGGGGGGGGGGGGGTAGGAGATAGTGGGAGAAATAAGTGACACAAGAAAGAGAAGGGAGCAGGAGGGTATTACTTGAACCTGGAGACCAATGTTCACCAGGTTGGGTTGTAAACTACCCAGCAGACTATGTCATGTAGAATAGTCAACCATTTCGATGAACATTTGTGATCGTTTTGCCAAGGCCTGCTGGATATCCCGGTTGCTCACCATTTCAACTTCCCTTTCCATTCCAACCTTTCTATCCTGAGCCTCTTCCGCTGCCAGTGTGAGATCACATGCAAGTTGGAGGAACAGCACCTCGTATTTTCCTTGAGTAGCTTACAACCCAATGGAATGAACCTTGAATTGTCCAATTTCAAGTAATGTCTCCCAACCCTCTATTTCTTTTCTGTGCTTAGCAGTAGAATTACCCTTGGTGTTGATTATTATCACCTTGGAAGTTGTTATGCTCATATTGGCTGTCATCTTACCTACATTCCAGAGGTAACTACACTTCAAAAGAATCTCACTTACAAGCAATCCCTTTTCAGCTTTTTACTTTCATGGTTCTATGACAAATAAAGGCTTTTGAGAAACAGTGATGTTGATACTAACACTTGCATCATGGTGTACTGGAGTACAGATGCTCCTCGACCTATGATGGGGTTACGTTTCGATAAACACATCGTAAATCAAAAATATCACAAGACGAAAATGCATTTAATACAATGCGATCACGTGGCCAGACGTGAACTGCAGCTCGCTGCTGTTGCCGAGCGTAAAGTCGAAATATCGTAAGTCGAAACATAGTAAATCGGGGGGCATCTGTATATTCTTTAGACCTGAATGTAAGTGGAAGAGTTATATGATGTAGGAAAACCTCCCACAGTCATAGAGTCATACAGCATGGAATTAGACCCTTCAACCCAACTTGCCTACATTGCCTAACATGCCCCATCTACACTAGTCCCACCTGCCCACGTTTGGTTCAAATCCCTCTAAACCTTTCCTACTCATGTAACTGGGCAAATGTCCTTTACGTGTTGTTATGGTACCTGTCTCAACTACTTCCTCTGGCAGCTAGTTTCAGAAAACCATCACTCTGTGTGAAAAGGTTGCTCCCCAGGTTGTTTTAAATCTTTCTCCTCTCATCTTAAACCTATGTCCTCTGCTTATTGATTCCCTGAACTCTGGGTACTCTACTCTGGGTAAAAGAATCTGCGCATTCACTCTATGTATTCCTGTCCTCATCTTATACACCTCTACATGATCACCCCCTCATCCTTGTGCGCTCCAAGGAATAAAGACCTAGCCTGTCCAGCCTCTCCCTTGAGCTCAGGCCCTCAAGTCACGGCAACATTCTTGTAAATCTTCTCTGCACTCTTACCAGCTTCACAATGTCATTCCTAGAACATGGTGGCCACAACTGAACACAATACTTCGACTGGGGCCTCACCAATGTCTTGTAAAATTGTAACATAACATCCCAACTTCTATACTTTGTACCCTGACTGATGAAGTCCAATGTGCTGAAAACCCTCTTGACCACCCTATCTGCCTGTGATGTCGTTTTCAAAGAACAATGTACCTGCACTCCTAGATCCCTTTGGCTTCACAAAATAATACACCTTGCATTTATCTGCATTAAACTCAATTAAACATTCCACAGCCCACTGGCCCAACTTGTCAAGATACTGCTGTAATTTTTGATAACTATCTTCGCTATCTCCGATACCACCCACTTCAGTGTCAACTGCAAACTTACAAATCACGCCTTCAAAAACTACCTACGTGGGGTAGCTTTCATGATCACAAACTGCCATGTACCAAACATGAAAAACAAATGTAAGTGATTACAAATAGCAGTGCCCATTTTGAATAGAGGTTAGAGCTAACATTGCATAATGATCAGAGATCTCACCACAACTGGAGCATTTTTTTTGTTTAGTCAGGCAGCATCTCTGGAGAACACGAATTTCAGGTCTTGACACAATAAAGGCACCTATCCCTGTTCTCCAGAGATGCTGTCTGACCAGTTGAGTTACTCCAGCTCTTTGTGTCCTTTTGGGTGTTAACCAGCATCTGCAGTTCCTCGTTTCTACTGATTTTTTATTTGTTAATAGGTCATCGGAAAATGACTATTTTGTGACTGATTTTAAGCGGCAAAAGATGCGTAAGGAGAAAGAAGATGCACGGAGGCGGGATGGTTTATAAAAATAAACCATTGATCATCATGGGATGTGTAACAAGTTCGTTATGAGAATTTTATTTTCCATCAGCAGGTCCCCTTGCAACTTCTGATTAGAACAACACGATTTTATTAAAACATACATTTTCAAGATTTTTTTTTTCTTGGTTAAAAAAAATTAAATTACCTGATTTTTTCTTTTGTAGAGATGGGTGGGGGTCAGATTATTATATTGTGGTGAGGAGCCAGCAGCATGCCAGTTTTAATCTAAGTAAATGGCACTTCATTTGTTTGAGGGCGAGTGCAGGAGAAAGCATTGCAATTTTAGCCATAATTGAAAGACAACATTTCAGATTGTTCCCTCATTGTGGGAGAGTCTTGGACCAAAGGCCAGAGCCTCGGAGTAAAAGAACGTACCTTTCGAATGATGAAAATGAATTTCTGTAGTCAGAGGTTGGTAAATCTATGGAATTCATTGCCACAGATGGTGGTGGGGCCGTCATTGGGTATTTTTAAAGCAGACATTGATAAATTCTTGACTAGTAAGGGCACCAAAGGTTCTGATGAGAAGGCAGGAGAATGGGGTTGAGAGGGAAAAATAGATTGGCTATGATAGAATGGTGGAGCAGACTTGATGGGCCGAATGACCCAATTCTGCTGCTATGTCTTATGAACCTATATCGCACTGAAATGTCAGTTTGGAGTTTACATTCCACTCCCAAGGATTGGGCATCAAGCAACCATTTTTTGACTCTGACAAAGAGACAGAAAGTAAAAGAATAATAATGGGAATAGAAAGAGAAACAGAGAAAAACAAAATGTTTTGAGTTTGAAGAAAGGTAGTGACCCAAACCGTCACCTATTCATGTTCTTCAGAAATATTGCCTGACTTGCTGAGTTCCTCCAGCACTTTGTGAATTTTTGTAAAACCAGCATCTGCAGTTCCTTGTTTCTACCCTTTGCCCCAAGCTATGCTCCGGTTCATTCTCAGTTTTCCCAGTTTGGGCACTGGAATCACATGTGCTGTGGGAGAAGTAAATGTTGCGCAGTTAACCACAGGGCATGGTGGAAGCAGGTCACTGGTTATAACTCAAGTAAAATAAAAACACAAAGTGCTGGAAATACCCAGGAGAGCAGTCAGCATCTGTGGAGAGATAAACACACCTAACATTACAGGTCAATAATCTTGCTTAATAATTTGAAAATTAGTTTCCGCGTGATGCAGGATTATTAACCTAAATGGTTAAATTATTAAATTCACCTAATTCTTTAAAGTGACAAAGGCAAAGTTTAAAGGAGATGCATGCAGCAATTTTTGTTTACACAATTAGGGGAAGGTGCCTGTGATGTGCTGCAAGGGGTGGTGGTGGAGGCATATACCATAGTGGTTTTTAAGAAGTTTTTAGATAGGCACGTTGCTATGACGGGGTTGGAGGGATATGGATCTTGTTCAGGCAAATGGGATTAGGTCACCTTGCATCACGTTCAGCACAGACATTGTGGGCAAAGGCCTATTTCTGTGCTGTACCTTTCTATATTTTATGCTCTTTCTCCACAGATGCTACTTTGAATAATATAAATTGATTTCCGCGTTGCTAATAAACAGAAAATACAGGACTGTTACATAATCTCTCATGACACTGTCTTCACAGTAAAGTGACACTGTTATCATAAATCATTTTATAATATGGTACATGAATATATAAAGGAAAACACTACATTTGGATTTACACTGTTTCTTTAATGACTTCATCCAAATATTAATGAATAAATGCATGTTTACAAGATACAGAGAATATAGCGAGCAGAATTTGTGGCATTAATCTGTCATTTTTCAGATTGGCTGTTTAAAGTACATGATTTCTGAAATAAAATGACTGATGAGCAATATTTTAAAATTCATATACGAGGTGAGTTTTTTAAATCTGAATCCTTAAAGTAAGCTCACATGCCTGTAATGATTGAAGATCTAGGAACAGTACAGTACTTATTTAACATACAGATAACGGTGTTTAAAGTCAGCCTGTGTTCTTCAAATCCATAATACAACATCCCAGGAATTGTTCTGAAGTTACCTGGATTTACAAATTAATTGTGTAGGAAGGAACAGATGCTGATTTAAACCGAAGATAGACACAAAAAGCTGGAGTAACACAGCAGCAGCTCTTGAGAGAAGGAATTGGTGACGTTTCGGGTTGAGACCCTTTATCAAACTCAAAGTCTTCTCCCCAGAAATGCTGCTTGTCCCGCTGAGTTACTCCAGTTTTTTGTGTCTCTCTCTACAAATTAATTACTGTGAGTGTAAGCAATCTTATAACAAGGTCAGTTACTTCACTACAGCTGAAAACTCAGAGAATTTGTCCTTAAATGTCAGTTATGGAATGTCTTTGTTACTGCCCAGTCCCTCAACATCAGTCTGTAGTGGCAACGTCCCCCATTCCACATCATTCCGTAGTTGAGAAGATATGCACTTGATTTGTTAATAAGATGCATAATGTTGGAGGTGCCTGGTTTCTGCTCTGGTCTGCCAGGCTTAGTTGGGAAAGATCCAAATAATCCTTCTATGGTCTGGCGTGAGTGTAAAAAAGTAGTGATCCCAAACTTGCATCCACGATTCCAGTCTCCATGGAGCTGCTGTTAAATGCCTGTGTTAAGCATTACCCAGTTGGCCCAAGATTGGTTTGAGGCTGGAGCCTTTGAATGCTGATCACTACCAAGGCTCACACTCTGGGGTGGACAAGTCAGAAGGTGCATGCTGACCCTACAACCTCCATGGTTCTAGGGAAAGTCAGTGTTATCAGGAATAAAACATGGGCAGAAATTAGGGGGTAAATATTCTTCAGATCCCATTTTATTGCCAGTGGTGATCACTCTGAAGACGTTGACCAATGATTACCTAATCCAATCAGGCTCCTACTCCAGTCCTTTCAGAAACGGCTCTGTGTCGTGTTTTACTTTTAACCACTTATCACTTGCATGGGAAGAAACAGGATTGCTTTCTGTCTAGGCCCCGTTTTAGGTCCAGGCTTGGCATTCCCATTCTTCCGAAAGGCAACGTACCAGTTCCTTTCCACGTACTCTTTGGACTTGTAGGTATTATAATTGTTCTCCTCCAGGGTTTCCAGGAAGAAACATTCTTCAGTTGGAGATGGCTGTGTATAAAATAGAAGGAATAAAAACAATTGAAATGAAACACACTCCCCCTGGTGGCTTATAGGCAAAGTCTTGGAGAAGGAGGTTCCCAGCTTGAGACACAAGAGACTGCAGATGCTGGAATCTGGAGCAAAAGGAAAAGTCTGTACTCAATCTTCAGATTTAAGGCTCCCAACCTAAAACGTTACCTATCCCTTTTCTCCAGAGATGCTGCCATTTCTCTTTGTATCCTACTGTAATAAAACTCATTTAATTTTGGGTTTAAATTCTCTATTGATGTGGGCAGTGAATTCAGATCTCCACCACCCTTTCAGTGAAGGAGAACATGCTTGCGGCCTGGGCCTAATTTTATGGCTCTTGTACTGCACCCCCCTGCACTAAAGTTAAAAGATTCCCTCTATCTACATCAACAATTCCTTCAATCATCCCAACACCTCAATTAAATTGCTCCTTAATCTTCTATGTCTAAGGTAACATGAGCCCAGTCAAAGCAACGTGCCATGTCTTAGCCTTTCATGTTAATCGCCATCCTCAATGATTCCTTTATTCTTCTGCGGATGTGGGTGTTGCAGGCAAGTCCAGTAGTACCAGCCCATCCCTAATTGACCTTGTGAAAGGGCCTGATGTGCTTGCCTTCTTGAACCGCTGCAGTGTTGCAGTTCTGGTTCATCCGGGGTCAGCCGGTCTGGAGTCCACCCTCCCTCCCTCTCCAGCAGACTGTCAGGACTGGGGTTGGATGTGCTGTTTGCCTGCTGGCTAAGGAAGGGTGAGGGAACCACCCAGGGGTTCGGCAGCTGAATGTCATCTGTTTGAGTCTGAGCCTGCGTGAATATTAGCCGAGGCCACTGACAGTGAGGTTGCATTGTCCCCACCCACCATAAAAGACCCTGCCAACAATCACTGCAAAGAGATAATAAGTAGGCTACGTGCAGCTGCAGAATGTGTGAATCAGCACCCTCAAGGCAAGGAAAGGAGAACATCAAATGTCAGCCAGGAATTGCTATGCCCTGGAATAAGTGAAGGACTTAGTGCAGGAAGTGGATTACTAGATTGATGTAGGAGTGATTGCTCTTGGGACCTTGGGTTTTAGCAATAACATCTCGTCTCCTCATGATCACAAGACCTTCCAATGCGTTTCATTGCAAGTGATTTACTTCTTCTGAAGCGCATCCCCAATGGACCATTTTGGCAGGCAATTCGCACAATGCAAGGCCCAATAAACAGGGAGTGTGGCGTACAACTAGTTAATGCAAGGGGAGGAAGAATATTGGCCGTGGCTTCAGAGAAAAGTCCTTCGACTGGTCCCAAGAGGTCTTTTTCATCTTTATGAATAGGCAAACAAATCCTTGGTCTAAGGTTTCATCTGATGGCCGAGATCACTGATAATATAACTTCCTCAGGAAATGCCATTTTGGAGTCCACAACCTTATGATATGGAGACAAGAATATTATTCACTGATTAAAGCTGATCTTCATAATGTACTAATTCCACTGCGTGATATGAGTAAGAGAAAACTGCCCAGTGTCTTATATAATTAATGCAAGAGCTAGCTCATCTATTTTGGCTACTGATTATGGAATTTCATGTGTTGATTAATGCAATCATTAAGAATATATGAACACAGGATTAATTACATTGCTGGGGCAGAACAGTGCGTCTTCAAACTGCATTGCTCTGTTCGCCACTAGTATACTCCATTCAGTCCCTTTCGTCTGTTCCTCTTTACACAGAAATCAGGGTCAAATTGCACTTTAATTCCAACTACCTGTCCCGTCTCTGTAACATGTCAATATGTCATCTTTATCCAGCAAAAATAATCTCTGGCAATGCTTATGGTCACACAGGGAAACAATCTATTTCACCAGCCCTGACATGCCTCAGTGCTGCATATAGAGTATAAACAAAGAGAAACTTCCCAGATGTAAATCGCTCAGCATTTAAACAATGCGCAGAAGAACATTTGAAAGAGCAGTACCTCATCTTTTGCTTCGCCAGACTACATAGCCTCAACGGCAGGAACGTTGAATTCTCCAATTTCAGGTCATCACACCCTTCCCCCCACCCCCTTTTCGCATCCATTTTCTCCCCACCCCTCCCCATGCACAAAACTTACTCCCACTATCCCGTCACGGGGGAAAACGGGAACGGGGTTTGGATGATCAGCCATGATCATATTGAATAGCGGTTCTGGCTCGAGGGGGCAAATGGCCTACTCCTGCACCCATTTTCTATGTTTCTATGTTTCTACTCTGTTCCATTCCCCGCCTCCTTCTGCTGACGTCTCCCCGCCCTATTCCACATTCCCTATATTTCTTTTAATCCCCTCTCTCCTTCCACTTTGTCCCCGTATCTACTTCTACCCAGTGTCCCTCTCTCCGGCATTACATTTCAGTCATCCTTCATCGAGCACCCTTTTGTCTCCATTTCACCTGTTACAGTCTCCACCCATTGCCCAGTCACTTCTCAACTGCACACACCCATCAACTCCCTCTTCCCTTCATCTCTCTTTACCAGCTTTCTCCCCTCTATGCCATCAGTCTGAATAAGGGTCCTGACCTGAAATGTCATCAGTCCATATCCCTCCTCAGATGTTGCCTGACCTGCTGTTCCTTCAGCAGAAGATAGACATTAAAAAGCTGGAGTCATTCAGTGGGTCAGACAACACCTCTGGAGAAAAGGAATAGCTGATGTTTAGGGTTGGGTCGGGTCTGAAGAAGGGTCGGAATGTCACCTATTCCTTTTCTCCAGAGATGGTATCTGACCCGCTGAGTTACTCCAGCTTTTTGTGCCTGTCTTCGGTTTAAACCAGCATCTTCAGTTCCTTCCGACACATACAAGTCCCTTCAGCACTTTGTTGATTAAAACAGTGGTGTATCTCCTTCGTGCTATTTTAAAGAAGTTTTAAAAATTGGAAACATTTGCTTAAAATGCTTTGGGAGGCTTTTCATGTTATAGTTTGGAAACTGTGCATTTCCGAAAAATGTTAATTCAATTTCTCAGCACAGCCACTCCATTTCATCCTCATCAGTCCGTTCCTTATTTTCCACTCCTAAATCAAGGCATTTGCTTTTTGCATTATTCAAAAATAATATCTTACTATTGTTTAATCATGTGATTAAAACTGCAATAAATTTACTATTTAATCAATAATCACATGATTATTTGTAGTCTGTAAATCACTTCATGTCCAAATTATGATAATACAACGATCAACTTCTTTAACATTGTATTTTACATTATATTCCAATGTAATGAAGGTATTTTTACAATTCCAACTTAAAAACGTCTGCTAGTAATTGTAACTTTTTAATGAGGTGTTAAACTTGGATGAGAAAATATGGCTACCTCATCCTAAACTCTGCTCTCTGTCTCCCTCCCTTTTGCTCCTCCTCTCCTTGTCCCACCCACACTCCTTCTTTGAGGTTTCTTTGCTTGTTTCCAGATTTTGGAAAATTGTCAGGTGTAAGTTCCAAAGCTTGAAAGCACCTACCACCAGATTCAGCAGCAGCCTTTACGCTGTTCTTATAAGACTGCTGAATGGCCGAATAAGCTAAGAATGTATTCCCGATCTCTCAACCAACCTCAATTGAGCCCTATTCGTCAATTATTGACATTGTTACCACAAGTCAGTAGATGCCCAATTTTCTGGGAACAGTTTCAGACTGGTCTCTGGAAAAATTGACTGAAGATAGCCTGCCACAAACGGCAGTGGAGGCCGAGTCATTGAGTGTTTTTTTTAGCAGAGATAGATAGATTCTTGATTAGTAAGGGTGTCAAAGATTATGGGGAGAAAGCAGGAGAACGATGTTGAGAGGGAAAGATAGATCAGCCATGATTGAATGATAGGCAATAGACAATAGACAATAGGTGCAGGAGTAGGCCATTCGGCCCTTCGAGCCAGCACCACCATTCAATGTGATCATGGCTGATCATCCCCAATCAGTACCCCGTTGCTGCCTTCTCCCCATATCCCCTGATTCCGCTATCTTTAAGAACCCTATCTAGCTCTCTCTTGAAAGTATCCAGAGAACCGGTCTCCACCGCCCTCTGAGGCAGAGAATTCCACAGACTCACAACTCTTTGTGTGAAAAAGTGTTTCTTCATCTCCGTTCTAAATGGCTTACCCCTTATTCTTAAACTGTGGCCTCTAGTTCTGGACTCCCCCAACATCGGGAACATGTAGTAGTAGTAGTAGTAGTAGTAGTAGTATATCTTTATTGTCATTTTCCTGAGTACTCGCATACCCAGAGGAAACAAAAAAAACGTTGCTCAACCAGTGTCCATTCACTGTGCAGTAAAAAATAAATAGAAATAAAAATACATATATCATGAACAAATTAAACACTCTACTCTCTACTAAACATCAACAGGCGTTCCGATCGGCAGCGGCACGACAGTGGCTCTGCTGCAGTGTGTCCAGGTTGGTGGTTGGTGCGCGATACTTTGGCAGGGGGCAAAGTCCGTTTATCAGTCTTATAGCCTGCGGGAAGAAGCTGAGGAGCATCCTGCTGGTTTTGCAGCTAATGCTCCTGTACCTCATCATGTTTCCTGCCTCTAGCGTGTCCAAATCGTTAATATGTTTCAATAAGAATTCCCTCTCATCCTTCTAAATTCCAGAGTATACAAGCCCAACCGCTCCATTCTCTCAGCATAGGACAGTCCTGCCATCCCGGTAATTAACCTCGTGAACCTATGCTGCACTCCCTCAATAGCAAGAATGTCCTTCCTCAAACTAGGGGACCAAAACTGCACACAATACTCCAGGTGTGGTCTCACTAGGGCCCTGTACAACTGCAGAATGACCTCTTTGCTGTTATACTCAACTCCTCTTGTTATGAAGGCCAACATGCCATTCGCTTTCTTCACTGCCTGTTATACCTGTACTTTCATTGAATGATGAACAAAGATCCCCAGATCCCGTTGTACTTCCCCAACTTGACACCATTTAGATAATAACCTGCCTTCCTGTTTTTGCTTCCAAAGTGGATAACCTCACATTTATCCACATTAAACTGCATCTGCCATGCATCTTTCCACTCACCTTACCTGTCCAAGTCACCCTGCATTCTCATAGCATCCTCCTCGCAGTTCACACTGCCACCCAGCTTTGTGTCATCTGCAAATTTCCTGATGTTACTTTGAATCCCTTCATCTAAATCATTGATGTATATTGTAAATAGCTGCGGTCCCAGCATTGAGCCTTGTGATACCCCATGGAGTAGACTCGATGGGCCGAATGGCCTAATTCTGCTCCTCTTCCTTGTGAACTTACGAGCTTATGAAGTGAGTGCCACCCAAAAATAGCATGAGATTCTATGATCTCCTGTGGCAACTGGGCTCATTTGTACCTTCAATGGAATATCAAGGGTGGTGAGTTAAAGAATCAAAGAATGATACAGCACGTAAACAGGCCCTTCCGGCCAACATGCCCAGGCTAACCAACATGTCCCATCTACACAAGTCTCACCTGCCTGCATTTGGCCCATACCCCTTTAAACCTGTCTTATCCATGTATCTGTCTAATCGTTTCTTAAACGTTGCAATAGTACCTGCCTCAACTACCTCCTTCGGCAGCTTGTTCCATATACACACCAGCCTTTGTGTGAAAACGTTACCTCTCAGGTTTGTATTAAATATCTTAATCCCCCTCATCATAAATGTATGTCCTCTGGTTCTCGATTCTCCTACTCTGGGCAAGAAATTCTGTGCGTCTACCTCAAATAATTTTGTAAGCCTCTAATAGATCAGCCCTCATCCTTCTGTGCCCCAAGGAATAGAGTCCTAGCCTGCTCAACCTCTCCCTATGGCACAGGCCCTCAGGTTCTGGCAACATCCTCGTAAATCCTCTCTGCACCTTTTCCAGTTCTTCAGGAACTTTAATAGTTCATTCTCTCAAGAAGAACATTTTGGTGAATGGATTAGTGTCAAAGCCTTTATTTTAACATAAAAAATGAAGAAGCACACTCCAACTGAGAACAAACTTTGATATCAATTTAAAAATATATATTGTTAAAGTCAGCTTGTTTGCTGTCAAGCAGAATAATTACCTGATATTGCATGGC
This sequence comes from Leucoraja erinaceus, assembly GCF_028641065.1. NCBI lineage: Eukaryota > Metazoa > Chordata > Chondrichthyes > Rajiformes > Rajidae > Leucoraja > Leucoraja erinaceus. The sequence continues at coordinate 13,868,342 of NC_073387.1, read as the reverse complement.
ATTAACTTGAAGAATACCTTTTCTCGCAGTTGCTTTTCCAGTTTATTTTGCTTCGGGGAAGAGAAGCTGTCCTGAGCTCAGTGTGTGCAGGTGAGTGTTGTTTCCTTTGTCTTATAACAGTAATTTACTAAGATGCTACTTCCCCTATACTTATCTCTTCAAGCTGTGGGATGTGATTTATGGTTCGACAGGAAAGAGCATGAGAAAGAGTAGCAAGGAAGGAAGGCAGAAGAGGAGGGGGAGTGGGAAGGAAGTTGTTATGGATACACGAGTTATTATACAGAGCTCTTTGTGATCAAAGAATCCTTTTAGAGCACAGGACATGGCTCTACTACTACTCTGCTAAAATAGAAAATACAAAGGAAGAATTACATTTCCAAATCTCAGGTAGTCAAGGTGCTTAATAGTTCTTTTTAAAGTCTAGTCACTGCTTTAATGCAAAAGGCATGGTGGGCTGTTTGCTAAGTGCACAGTCTCAGAAACAACAGTGAAGTAAATGGACAAATGGCTCTTTGGTGCAGTAGGCCGAGCCAGTGATATGGGCCAGGATAACTGAGTAAGCTCCCCAACTTCTTGTTAAAAAAGCGGCAGGAGATCATTTATGTCAGCAGATGAAACTTTAATACTTCCTCTGACGATCAGTACCTCTGACAGGGCAGTGCTCTGTCTGCATTAGAAGCACAAGCAGAGGTAAAAACAAGTCGGAGCAGTCAGGAATGGGTACAGCTTAGAAAGCAGCCAATATAATCTGTACGAGGACGTTAACCCGGCAATAATACGACTTTGAGTAAGACATTTAATTTACTCTTAAACTGAACTTAGATTTTTAGTTCAAGGTCGCAGAGTGAGGCATGAAATCCTGAGCTCCTGATTAGCTTAATTTAGTTTAAAGATACGGCACCAAAACAGGTGCTTTGGCCCACCAAGTCCGCACCGACCAGCGATTCCTGCACGCTAGCACTATCCTACACACTAGGGACAATTTACAATTTTTACCAAAACTAATTAACCTACCAACCTGTACGTCATTGGAGTGTGGAAGGAATCTGGAGCACCCGGGGAAAACCCATAAGGTCAGGGGGTGAACGTACATACTCTGTACAGACAGCACCCGTAGTCAGTATCGCACCCGGGTCGCTGGTGCTATAAGGCTGCAACTCTACCGCTGCACTACCGTGCCGCACGATCCTGGTGCAGAGAATATTAGCCACTGGGCTAGGGGGTCTTTTCTTACAACCCTTCCCTTTCAAATTGATGACTCTTAGGAATCATCAGATGTGATCTGGAATAAAATCCAGGAAGTATTTGTGAAGAAAATTATGTATCGCTCGGCTTGCTTTCTTTGGAATAGAGGACACTGAGGGGAGATTTATTTCTGTTTTTGTCGATTAAAAATAGAGGGCATAGATACAGTTAATAAAAGGGACCCACTTTCCCCCTTAGCTGGGAAGGCAATAATGAGGGGCTAGGGTTCGAAGAATAGAGTTTTGTCTGTACTTCCGTTGTTAATATTGGAGCTGAATATGTTGGGAAGAGTTGAATGTTTTGTACATGTCTCCTGCTGGTCTTTGGTGATTAAATCTCTCTTGTTGTTTATTTTAAAGAAAAGTCCATGCACAAAGCATTAACCTGCTGAACATCTTCTCAATCTACCACAGATAATTATGATACTGCAAGAATGGCACGATCTCACAGAACAGAAAATGGTTATTTAACCCATTAACTCCACGTCAGCTCTCAAACCATTTCATGCTCCAGCAATTTCCCCCTAAAGAGTCAGAGAATCACACAGCACCGCACAGCACAGCACATGGAGATAGGGTGGTCAAGAAAGCTTTTGGGAAATTGGCCTTCATCAGTCAGGGTATTGAGTATAGAAGTTGGGAAACTTAGAACATAAAATCATTTTCCCAGGGTGGAAATGTCCAACACTAGAGGGAGAAGGTGAGAGGGGGAAAGTTAAATGGAGATGTGCGGGCAAGTTTTTACAGAGAGTAGTGGTTGTGAAGGCAGATACGATAATGGCGTTTTAGAGGCATTTAGATAGGCACGTGGAAGTACTGGGAATGGAGGGATATGGATCATGTACAGGCAGGTAGATCAGTTTAACTAGGCACCAGGTATGGCATAAACATTGTGGGCTGAAGGGCCTCTTCCAGTGCTGTATTATTTTAAGTTCTAACAGGCTCTTCAGCCCAACAAGTCCACACTGTCCATGGAGCACCATCATATACAAATCCCATTTTTAACTCTCTTAACATTCCCCTCAGCTCCCCCAGATTCTACCACCTACCTACACATTAGTTCCAATCATCAAAGAGAAGTTTATCCAGGGTGACCCACAGCGAGATCCTGCAAACTCCACACATTCAGTCCTAGAGATCAGATCACTGGAGCTATGAGATAGAGACTCAACTGGAGAAGCCACTGTAAACCTGTAAATTAATCCCCTTTAAAAGTATCTTCAATTGTCTTTTGAAAGCTGCTGGAGAATCTGATTAAAAGCGCTGCCCCACTGTACCAGTTCATTCAAGACCTCTCCAGAGTTAAAAAAAAATCAAACTTGTGGAAGCACGTAGAATGTACGTAGCGGGTACGTCGGAGCTCGGGGACGTCTCTTAGTGGCTCGTAACGCTAACGGCAGGTACTCGGGAAACGCGGTAAGCTCGGGAAGACTCGTGAAGATTTTTCAACATGTTGAAGAATGTCCAAGAGAGTCTACAAGCGGCCATTACCGTAAAATCTCCGAGTTCGAATCAGGGCAAACTCGGGAGAACTCTTGAATTAGCTCGTACAGTGGTACAGGGCTTTAAACCAAGGATGGTGGACCAGACACAATAGCGGTGTTTAAGATGCTTGTAGGTAGACACGTGAAGATGCCAGAAATGGAGGGATATGGATCACATCCAGACAGAGGGGATTAGTTGAATTTGACATTCGACTCAGCACAGCCATTCTGAGCTGAAGGGCCTGTTCCTGAGCTGTTCTGTGTTCCATGTACTAATCTAAACCACCCGTTAATCAAGTGTTTTGCAAGTGAACATCACTAGACTGGTGAGGCATGCAGAGGCTTACGCTATTCATCTAGAGATGTGAGTTTGAATCCCATCAGTGAAATATTTTGTGCAGCTGATGGGGATAGGGATTCCAACTTAAATAAAATCTGACTTACGTAAGGTTTCACTGAACATATCCCTGATGGAAGTCGGGGAGTGTCTGTATCCCTGGATATAGATACAGTGTGCAATGTAAATACAACAATGATGTTTCAGTGAAATGCTCAGGTCTTTACTTACCGAACCATAAAGCTGTCCCTTTTCACTCATTGCTAGGTAGTGTCTGGCCTCAATCCCTTGAATAGTCACCACTCCTCGACTCACGGCTTGTAGCTGAAGCTGAACTGAAAAAGAAGGGAAGGATGAATTATATTTGCCACAACATGGCACAATGACGTTGATATGGCCGAAAAGCTTCTGAAACGTGTTAATGGATTATTCGAGTACATTTTTGAGGCAGTGGTTCACTTGCACCTCCTCCAACCCTCATCTACTGTATCCGCTGTTCCAAGTGTGGACTCCTATATATCGGCGAGTGCAAGCACAGGCTCGGCGATTGTTTTGCTAAACACCTCGGCACACTCTGTCTAAGCCTACCTGATCTCCTGGTTGCTAAACACTTTAACTCCCCCTCCCATTCTCATACTGATCTTCTCAACAGAGATTGGAGGAACAGCACCTCTATATTTCACGGGCAACTTAAAACCCAGAAATATTGATTTCTCTAACGTCAAGTGCTTTACCTCTCTCTCTCCATCCCTCCCCCATCCTAGTTCCCCATCAAATTTCACTGTCCACCTGATTAAATTTTACTGATTGTATGCCTCGTGCCTCGTTGTCACCTTCCCCTCGACTAAAAATTAACCATTCTACATTTTCCTTGCTCACCAAGCCCTTTGATCTGTCATTTTCACACCTTACCCTTCTATATCTCTATGTCTCCCTCTCCTCTGACAGTCTGAAAAAGGATTTCGACCCAAAATGACACCCTTGCCTTTTCTCCAGAGATGCTGCTGGTCCCACTGAGTTAGTCCAGCATTATTTGAGTACATTAGTTTAGAGATATAGCATAGAAACAGTCCCTTTGGCCCACTGAATCCACGCTGACCATGGATCACTCATTCTCACTGGTTCGATGTTATCCCATTTTCTCATCCACTCCGTGCACATTAAGGGTTTTATTTTTGTTTACAGAGACCAACTACCCTACAAACGCGCATGGCTTTGGGACCTCACATCTGATGAAAGAAATGAAAGAGGATCTCATGTAGAAAAGGTTCTCACAGCCACCGGTAGTTTGTTGTTCTCCGAAGCTCTGTTCGGGTAAAGGTAAAGCACCAAGTCACACAGCAAACATTTCTCAGCTAGTAGCCTTAGAGTTCAAGGCTAAAATACTTATCCGGATTAAATGATGAGGATTTGTCCTACAGCTTTAGGAGATCAGAGCACTTGATGTGGCTGCTTTGATCTTTTTTAGCTGCTTCCCGTCCTTGTTTCAGACGGATGGTGCCTTGACTGCACTGTTTCCATCAATTCTGTTTTCTTTCCTTCTCGTTTACCAGAAATTGAGAAAAGGATGCGAGAAAAGTACTGTGCAACGGAGTAAGAAAACAGAAGATATGACTTTGGGAAGATAAGGCTCAAAATTATGTGACTTAGCAAAAGAAAAACACAGTGGGACTTGTGTGAAAAGCAAATTTCAGGGAGAGCGTGAGATCAGTGGTGAAGGTATGGGGATTTAATCGAAAATGTCAGGACTGGAGGATTTTAGTTATGAAGAAAGTTTAGCCAGCTGATTTGTTTATTTTGGAACAGAGGAGGCAGAGGGGTGAGTGAGTATGTGAAGTTACGAGAGGCCTGGTTAAGGTGGATAGAAATAAACTGTTTTCCTTAGCAAAGAGGTCAACAGCTCGGTTTAAAGTAATGGACCGAGGATTGCAGGGGACTTTGGGAAGTTTCCCTTCCTTCCAAGGGGCAGTGGGGATCTCAATTTGTCTCACAAAAATTATGCAGGTGGGAGCAATCCTCACCACATTGAAAAGGTACTTGGATTGAGGTCATTGTCTGTTGATAGCTACTGGGATTTGGAAAATGCATTTCGAGATGGGTTTAAATTGTACTTGATGGGCCAAAGGGCTTTCTTCATGCCATAGATTTTCTCTGCTTTTATGATTGCATGGAAACAAAGAAGTTAATCTGAGCAGTGAAGGGCCAACACCATGCCAAGCCCACACCAGTTAGTC